>NC_047106.1:50406640-50749973 GCF_902500255.1 Thalassophryne amazonica
AACTCAAATCCAAAAGTAATGATGCAAAAACAAACATAAAACTCAAAAGTGAACAAAGTGCAACAGTGGAAAAATGACAAGAAGACAAACACATAAAAGGAGGCAAACCATACACAAACTACAATAAAAATGGAACAAAATGCAAAAACTAAATAAAGGAACATAAGCACAAAATCAACGTGGAACTTAAGAGTGAACAGAGTGCAAACCAGGGGGCAAATCCCCCTTCATGAAGAAGTGAAGGTGCACCCTCTTAAAAACAAATACCACCAGCTACCACACTGTAGTTTGAACTTCACAAAATGATTTAACACTTGCCATTCAACCTCCATTGTTTTCAGCACCTATTTCTAACATTTCGACTGAGTGCTCCACGCTTATACCCTGAGAGAAACTGTACAACTTCTAAAGAAGACTTTTAAAAGACTTTGTAGAATTGTATTTCACTGCCAGCAAAGGCTGAACTTGTTACTTATCATGTTCTCCTGTATTCTCGGCTGCTGAAGTTTCCTACAGTGTAAATAATTAGAAGAATGTGATCCAAGTGTGTACTGTCTACTTACCCCCAAGATGATTTATGCTCCTTCAACTGAAAATATATTTTACTGTGTCAAACAAGAGTGCACTCAGTACACAGTGACCTCAAAGTGAACCCATGAACATCAGCCTTCTTAATAATACACAACGAGGAGAAACCAGAAGATGGAATGTAATGTAAATTAAAATATTCATGAAAAACGATGCTCTGAATGGTGAATACAAAAACCAAACAAGACTACTGATGTGGCACGCAGACACGTGCACATTTATCCATGCACCTATATTTTCACCCACATCTCCACTTTTTAACCCTTTATACTGACACAGACAAGTGATTTTTTTACTACTCTCATGGGCATAATACAACCTCGAACCATAATCGGAGCCTTGTAGCTCCAACATTAATGTAAATCTTTACTCTTAAATGGCTAATGACGGTGACCTTCCTCACAAAGACAAACAAAGATGGTGTGCATGTGCTGGACAAGTGCACACACGCAGGCTAAAGGTGTAGACTAGTGATTGACAGCAGAGTCAGATGCTGGTGCACTGTCCTTGCTGACGGCCTGTAGCATGTCCTCTGTGATTCAGAGGGGGGTGCAGGGACAGCATATGCTGGAGCCGGCCGTGTTGTGTCACTGACCGCTTCCTTCTGCGTGTTGTGTTTTCGTTTGCATGTTAGTTGCATTTATATGGCAGATATATAAGAGATTTGTGGTACAATGCAATTTTTTAATTTAATTTTATTTATTTTCAGCGAAACTGAGTCAAGTTGTCCTTGGAAATACAGAAGTATAAATCTTTCTTGTATGCTTCTGTATGCTGGAAAATATATGATAAGTCAAGAGCTGAGATCAACATCACACAAATTACACTCCCAATTCTCCCATTCCTTTCTGAAATTCAGCTTAGTGCAGTCCAATCCATTGGTCATTGGCCGCATACACAAGTATGAGACCCAAAGCAACAGCATGAGATTTGAACCTGATCTGGCTACGGTCTTGGGTCATCAGAAACGAGAGAACCTATGAAGATCTCTCATGTCTCTGAGCTTACATGTTCTCCTCCACACCCGCTCTGTCCTCTTGAACCACAGTGTGTTTGTAACCAGTAGCAGTGATCTGGCAATGTGGTAACATCTCCTCCAGCAGGATGATTACCAACCCAGACACTGTATTCCAGGAGAGATGAAATACCAGACGTCGCAGTGTCCTGCAGCACATACACAGGATAGATCTGACTTAACACAAAAGCAGCAGCAGCACTTTGGTAATACTCATCAGTCTGTGAGTCAGTATATATACAATTAAATTACTTGAGATTGTTGAGGGCAGGTAGGCCACCAGTGGTAATGTTTGGGCAGTGAGAGATGTCAAGTTCCTCCAGAGACTCTTGGAACATGTGGAGCCTGGCCAGGAACCAGTCATCCACGTTCGGACATCCTCGTAAAGACAGAGTCTTTAAATTTCGCTGATTTTCTGAAGAACAACGCAGAAGATTTGTTAAGTATAGTCACACACAATGGGCTGAAAAATAACTAAAATAACAAAATACACAAGACTGCTGCAGGGAGGAAGAACATAAAGTGCTTTAGCATTTAGAACCACTCAGCTGATGTGGCATACAACATGGGGGATGGAATATGTATTTTCCCAGAAAAGTAGGTCAAGGCCAACAATCTTAAAAGGCCTTCTTGTCCACCCCGTGTTTCTCTTGTGGCAATTTTTCTATGAAAGATCTAACATGCAGGTGCCTCAGTTTCTGGAGGCTGGAGACTGCCAAGGAATGCCAACGTTTCACCTGGCTATGGTAGATGAATGTTTATTTTCAAGAGAAAGGGGTGGACTGGTTGTCTGCTTGGGTGATAGCCATCTAGGACTCGGGATGGTTTTGTAGTGTGGTGGATGCTGTGACACATGGTACCGTGCATACTCCCTGACTTGATTTGTCCACCCGAACATGCATCAATGGCGTGACTATAATAAACATCCCATAACTTGTTCAGGTGATATTATGTTTAGTTACTGATCAAGTTGACCTGTCATCCAAAGAGAATAGGTGAAGGTCACCAATCTTCATTAGGCTTCTGATACATCCTAAGATATATTACTGACATCAAAATGATGAACATCCCTTAGCCCATACAAGGATAGTGTATTTACATCATTACATGGATGGACGGACAGACAAGAAGGACATGACAATACCCCTTCAGCTGCCAGCCGGGGGTAATAAAAATGACAATAGCGGAGAAGGGAAAAAGGGGATGGGGTAAGTGTGAACAATAAACAAAGCGACATACCCAGATTGTCCAGTCCTCTGTAGGTGATGACTGTGTTGCTCATGTCTATTTCTTCTAACTGTGTGCCTTTGTGGTTCAAAAAGTCCCAGCTGAACTTGCCCCTCTGGTTAGCACGGAACCAGTCTGGCTGGCCAACATACCTGAGGATGCAGCACAGACACCTGGATCACAGCAGTGCACCAATGGGCTATATGAAGCCATAAGGTAGAAAATTGCACTGTGATATGATTAAAAAAAGAGACTATACGAGGTCTATTAGATAATAAACCGACCCTTTTATTTTTTTTAACTATATGGATTTGAATGACATGCGATTACACCAATCACGCTTGATCCCTCGTGCGCATGCGTGAGTTTTTCATGCGTGTCGGTGACGTCATTTCCCTGTGGGCAGGCCTTGAGTGAGATGTGGTCCAGCCCTCTCGGAATTCCTTTGTTTCACACGCTGCTCGAGACGGCGCGCGTTGCTTTATCAACATTTTTTCTGGACCTGTGAGTAATATCCGAGTGGACACTATTCGAGAAATTAAGATAGTTTTCAGTGGAAAATTTAACGGCTGATGAGAGATTATGGGGTGTTTCTGTCGCTGTAAGGACTTCCCACAAAGCAGGATGTCATGCAGTGCCTCCAGGCGCCGTCGTCGGCCTGTTTCGAGCTGAAAACATCCTAATTTAAGGCTTAATTCACCCAGGACATCGTGAGAGAACAGAGAAGATTCAGAAGAGGCCGGCATGAGGACTTTATGCGGACATTCCACTGTTTAAGGACATTTTTTAATGAAAAACGTGCGCGCAAATTCGCTGAGTCGTTTCCGTGACGACTCGACAAATCTGTGTGCGCAACGACAGGAAAAACACCTCCGTGTTAAAAACCATTTGTAAAATTCAGGCGGCTTTTGATGGCTTTCAACAAGTGAGTAACTGAGAAATTGTTTAACAGCTTGGGCATGTTCCAACTTGCCTGTTAAGGTTTCCAACACGGAGGTGTTTTCCTGTCGCGACCCCCCGCGGTCGGGTCCGGCCCGACATGTGACTCTGCCCGCACGTTCTTTCATTACAAAATGTCCGTTAACAATGGAATGTCCGAATAAACTCGGCATGAGGAGTTTATTCTTCTTATTATTTATTATTTATTAAGTTCTCTGTTCTCTGACGACTTCCTGGATCAACAGAGCCTGAAATGTGGAAGTTTTCAACTTGAAACGGTGAGACGCTGCCGCCTCGAAGCGCAGATCGCCGTCAGGCGCCATGGGCCGTCCTTACGGCGACACTACCAGACCAAAATCTCTCATCAGCCGTTAAAATTTACCGCTGTGGCGGCGCGCTGCGCCGGCTGCGAGCTGACGCGCTAATCCATCCGCACGTCTTCATTAAAAAAAATCTCCTTTAACAGTGGAATGTCCGGATAAACTGCTGATTCCGAACTCTTCTGAAAGTTCTCTGTTCTCTCACACACGTCCTGGGTCCACAGAGGCTTAAATTAGGAGGTTTTCAGCTTGAAACAGGATGACGACGTCGCCTCGGAGCGCTGCGCGACGTCCCGCGCCATGGGAAGTCCTTACAGCGATAGAAACAATCCAAAATCTCTCATTAAAATTTTCACAGAAAACCAGCTAACTTCTCAAATGGTGTCCACTCGGATGTGCCTCACAGTTTTTGAAAAAATTTTGATCAAGCACAGCACCAGTCTCTCAGCAACTTCTCAGACAATGAAAATCCGACGAGGGGGCTGGACCACTCCTTCCACAAGGCGTGCTCACAGGCGAATGACGTCACCGACAGGCGTGAAAAACTCACGCATGCACACGAGGGTTCAAGCTTGGCTGATGTAATCACACGTGATTCAAATCCATATAGTTTTTTTTTAAAAATAAAACTGTCGGTTTCTTTTCTAATAGACCTCATATATATATATATATATATATATATATATATATATACACACACACACACACACACACACACACGATAAGCTGGCTGTAGCAGATAGATGGTTAGTTTTGCAAGGTTGGGATGGACCAGTTGTCTGCCTGTGTGGTTGCTATCCTCAAGCTGTGGCAGTTCTGTGGTGTGGTGGATGCTCCACCTGACCTGATCCTACATCCTTACAGTTCTCAAAAGAATCAAGCTACTTACCTAAATCCTCCTTTGAGACTCAAGACAAAATGAGCTGCTGCTATGTCTGGTCCATAAAACTTTTGAGTGTAGCCAAAATACCTGAGAAAGAAAGAAGGAAAAGTAAGTAATCATCCTCAGCGGATTGTCAAGGCAAATCTGATAAATACATCTGGGATGCACCAGTGTCACCTTGTTACCACCTGTACTTCAGAGAACTGATGCAAAAGCACTGGTAATGTATTATAATCTACACAGATCAGATCCAAAATACTGATTTACAGCCCAGACGTGTACAGTGACTGACAACAAAGTGTCTATAGGTCAGGATCTGTGAGGACTTCTGCCTTGCTACAGTCAAGTCCATAAGTATTTTGGACATTTTGGACAATGAAACGATTTATGCAATTTTGCCTCTGTACACAACCACAATAGAGCTGACATGAAAGAAAAAGGATGTGCAACAAAAATATTATATTAACCATTTAGGAATTACAGTAAGTACAGTCATGACTATTCCTATAGTTCCCAATTCCACAAATCTTTACCTTGGAAAAAATTTTCAAGATCTGTGAGAAGCAGGTTAGAAATGGCTGGTTAGAAATGGCTTTACCTAAGCTAAATTAGATGTGATCAAATGTCAAGAATATGTATTTAGTTTATGCACTTGAACTGAAGTTTTTTGTGTCAGTTTGTTTTTGGGTTTCTGAATTCTTTTTCAGATAATTTTCACAGAACTTTGGTTATCAATCAATCAATCAAGTTTATTTCTAGAGCCCTTTACAACACTCAAAGTGACCAAAGTGCTTTACAACAAAATTTAAAAAACAAACATGATTAAAAACAAATATCCAACAGTAAAACCATTACAAAACAATTATATAAAAATGCATAAAAACATTTAATAGCATAAAGTAAAGTGCCATCATGCTACTGAGTGTTAAAAGCCAGCCTGAACAAATGCGTCTTGAGCCTGGACTTAAAAACTCTAAGTCAGAGATCATTCTCATTTCAGGGGGCAATTTATTCCAAAGTTTGGGCCCAACAACAAAGAAGGCCCGATCGTTGGTGGAGGTAATAAATAAAAGTTGGTTGTTACAAATTATGGTTGTTAGAAATGATCACCTTTACAGCCAGTTTTCTTTTTATGTACATTTCCAAGTCATTCAGTATGTCTTGAATTTCAGTTACAACAATCATTAAGAAATACAAACAGTATGGTTAATTTGTGTGGAGTAGGTAGTTCTCCAGTCAAATTCTGGACCATGCAAGAAGACGACTATGAGGGAAGCCATCAAGACACCCATGACATAGCTGAAGGATTTAAACTGGAGAACTTTTGTCTGTGGTACCACCAGTCATGGCATCATGGTGGAGTGGAACAGAGAATGATTTTCAAAAAACAAACAAAACAAAACAAAACAAAAAAAAAAAACAGACTGAACTTCGACCTTCTGGCAAATTGTTGTTGAAATTCCACAAGAAAATACTTTTTTGAGAAATGAAAATTTGAAAACATTGAAACAACCAATATCAAAGACACTTAAAATGCACAATTAGGCTTCAGTAAAAGCTAAGAAAATCTTATTTTAGCAATGAATTTAAAATTGGCTGAAATGTTCAGGTGTTTGAAACTGTTGCTCTGTTGAATAAGAAAACAGGGTTTTTATTAGCTTAAGATTTTTTTTATATGAGCTGTATTATAGTTAACGGTATGTATCGATTACCTAAAAAACGTCTCAAATGTCAGTCTGTCAATTCTACTCAAGGACAGCAGCTATGAATCATTAACGTTTAAAGTTTATCCTGACACATGCCTACAGGTTATTTGTAGGTTCAAGGCAGAGAAAAACCTTCTTACATATTCTTGCGTCGAAGCTCCCTGTTCTTCCACTTAGACCCCAACCCAAGAAATATCTCTATATCATAGTAATGCTGAGTGAGGTAGAGGAGAAGCCTTTTGTGCAGAGGCTGTAGAGTTTCTGGGCTTGAGCTCCAAGATCGCCTAGCAACAAGGATGCAAGCTGACTGCTGGCAGCATCTCTGTAAAGTCTGAGACAGAAAGACAGATGTGAGAAAAAACAGTGAGAGTGGTCTCCAGAAAAGAACATTTGCACTGATGCTGTATATAAAGTGTCTAACGTACAGTATGTCTGCCCTGTCTCTGGGTGTATCCACAGCCCATATATGGGTAAAGAGGTGGAGGATGGGTGAAACCATATGGCTTGGGCAGGACAAATGAAAACCGCAAACCAACAATCTCAGCCAACAGGCTAACCTTGGTTTGGGTCTTATTAAAATATTTTTGGAAACAGAGTGGTGGTTCTCATAATGGTTTTGCTTTGGTGTGGTCATTAAAAATTAGGACCGCTTTTGTCAGTAATCCTGGATTAGCTCGACCTAACACTTTCAAGCTACTGATAACCACTACAAAATGCTAACACTGTTATCATCTTACAGACAAGCACGGATAACAGACTAACCTCGGTTCGGGCATTCATCATGTCACTTTTTGGGGGGATGAGTGGCAGTTATCATAACTGTTTTGTTTTGATGTGGGCATTAAAAATGATAACCCACTTATTTCCACAGTATTTGTGGATTAACGACCTAATGTCATGAAGCTATCAGTAGCTGCTACAAATGCTAACACTGTTTTCATGCAAAATTCCATCAAACAATAATTTCACCAGAAGCAATTACCAGCCCACACACATCTTAGATGATCCACATAAGCCATATTATTACAGATATTTGCAATAAAATGCTGAACTATAAAGGATGCAACATTTTTGTGTTCAATCAAACAAAGTCATCACACTATAGGGTCAGTCCATCTCAAGTCACCCGCCAGCTCCCAGGTCACCCTCTCAGATTCTTATGAAAAAAATCATAGGTGGTCCTATACCAAGAAATGTCAAACCCCAAAATATTAGGTCTGTATCTCAAATAGTGTTGAAGGCACAGCCCCTGGAAATTTTATATTAATAATATAATGTTAAGTAATAATTATAATATAATGTTAATTATTTGAATTTTACCAAACGAGGCTCTCGGTGCACTTTCCAACATGAATAGCCCCAATTAAATGGCATGCACAGCTTTGAAAAGTAAGTGTCTAGGGCTACCTTTTCCTGTAGAATTCAAAAACTTGTCAGATTTTGTACATCTTGTAGCCATTTTCCTTCACAAGGCTCTGAAAATGGTTGAAAATCAAAAACAAAAAAATTCTACTACCTTGAAGTGCTTATTACTCAAAAATATGCTAGATAAAGCATTTTTCTCCTATTATTTGACATATTAGACCACATCCATAAGAAATTGAAGTTATTGTTATGTGGGCCGCTGAAGAGGAGGTACTGCTGGCCCACCACCACCAGAGGGCGTCCTGCTTGGAGTGTGGGCTCCAAGCACGAGAGGGCGCCAGACCCAGAGGAAGTGACAGCTGTCACTCATCTACACCAGTACATAAGCCGGACTGCAACTCCACCTCCCCGCCAAGAAATCGACTACCATTGGAAAGGTAATTTCTCTGCTGACTGACACTTTTGTGTAATAACCTGAACTTCTATTGCAGCCGTTTTCCTGGAGTGTTGCCTTATCTGGAGGATTGGCGTTTGGTGTGACAGCGACGGCTTCGCCTCACACCCCAACCCAGATAAGTGGTTGACCAGGAGCTGCACGAGTGTGTGTGATTGGAGGTGGAGGTGCTCCCTCCTAACTGTGTTTGGACTGTGGATTACTGAGTGTGCGGACTCACACTCATACATCTTATCTCTGCTTTCTGCCAGCAGTACCAGGGTCGACAGCCGAAGACAGAGGCCACCTGGGGACTCGGGACTTGGCGGCTCCGGTGTTCTTCAGGCCGTTGGTGGTGGAAGCCGTGTGGGACGCGGCTTCTCTCTCGTCGGGGGTCTTCTATCTTCGAGCCTGCCCACACGTCACCTGGTGTTAATTGACTGTGCAAATTCTGTGAATTTAGTTGTGTATTATCACAACATTAAATTGTTACTTTTTGGCTTACTCATTGTCCGTTCATTTGCGCCCCCTGTTGTGGGTCCGTGCTACGACACCTTCACAACAGGATTTCTCGGCCAATCATCATGGACTCCGAGGGGCGTCAACCCGAGTTTGAACGGCCAATGGAAGAGCCAGGAGCGCAGGCGTCAGCGGGAGGCGTGTTGAGTGAGCTGTAGCAAATCTTAACCGCCTTCACGGCTCGGCTGGATTTAGTGGCCGAGCAGAATGTTCTCCTTAACCGGAGGGTGGAGGCTCTCACCGCGAGGGTGGAAGCACGCGATCAGGGCGCTGCTGCAGCCACTCCTCTGGCTGGTCCTGGGCCTGTAACAACGTTCCACTGGTCGTTCAACGACCCCCCCCCCGTCCCCTGAAGCATACATAAGCCCTCCGGAACCGTACGGGGCTGTGTTGAGACGTGCGCAGATTTCCTCATGCAGTGTTCGCTCGTCTTTTCACAGCGTCCTGTCATGTACGAGTCAGACGCCAGCCGGGTGGCTTATGTTATTAGTCTGCTTCGAGGAGAGGCACGCGCCTGGGCTACGGCGCTTTGGGAGCAGAATTCACGGCTCCTAACGTCTTATGCTGAGTTTATACGGGAGTTCAAACAAGTTTTTGACCATCCCAACAGAGGCGAGACCACTTCGAGCGTGCTGCTGTCTATGAGACAGGGGCGCCGCAGCGCAGCCGAGTATGCAGTCGACTTCCGCATCGCGGCAGCGAGGTCCGGCTGGAATAACGTTGCGCTCCGCGCCGCCTTCGTAAATGGACTGTCTCTGGTTCTGAAGGAGCACCTGCTGGCCAAGGAGGAACCGCGGGATTTCGACGGGCTTGTCGATTTGGTTATACGCTTAGACAACCGTTTGAATGAGCATCGTCGGGAGCAGGCCGGGGGGCGTGACCGGGCACGAGCCGTCCCTCCCCCTTCCGGTTCCGAAAGGGTGACGTCGTCCCCACGCTTCACTGCCAGAGAGCTCCGTGTGGCTACAGCTCCCCCTGCTGAGGAGGCTATGGACCGAGCAGGGCCAAAATAAAAACAAACGTCAGACAAAGGAGGCTGGCCCGCGGGGAATGTTTTGTCTGCGGCTCTTGTGAGCATATGCAGAAGGACTGCCCCAAACGGTCAAACCACACACGCCCGTCCTTAGAAACTGAGCTAAGGGTGGGTCATAACACGCACGCGGGGAAACCCCGCAAATCTGCACGAATCCCAGTAACGATCCTTTGTGGGGATTTAACCCTTCACGCCCCAGTACTGGTAGACACGGGGTGGGAAAGGAATCTGCTGGATAGCGGATGGGCAAAGGAAGTAGGGCTCCCCTGTGGCTCTGCCGGCACCATTGCAGTGCGAACACTAGATGGCACCCTGCTTCCATTAATTACACATCAGACACAGCCAGTGACCTTGGTTGTGTCTGGAAATCACAGGAGGAGATCGTGTTCCATGTAACACCTTCTACCTCCCGAGTGATTTTGGGATTTCCATGGATGGTGAAGCACAATCCCGGATAGATTGGCCGTCTGGGGTTGTGACGCAGTGGAGCGAAACCTGCCACCGGGAGTGTTTAGGATCCTCGGTTCCTCCCGGCACGACGGCTAATGAGGAGGTTAAAGTCTCCCCCAATCTATCGGCGGTGCCAAAGGAGAGTACCACGATCTTGCTGACGTTTTCAGCAAAGATCTGGGCGCTCACTCTTGATGTACAATCAAAACACAAGGAGCGCAATTCTTTATATCTGAGAAACTGGAACAAGCACAATTTTGCTATATCAATGAATAAAAAACATAATTTACTAAAAGCGCTTCACAACTAATTAAGGAAAAACTGCTAAATGGTAATTTAAAGAAAGTGTGGTTCACTTATAAAGGACAACTTACAGCTAAGGAGGCCGCCATGACAACGCAGTAAAAAAAAAAATCAAGTGTTGCCACATCTGACGGTCGAAACAAGCAACGTGTCTGTGAAAACCGAAAACATAAATTGAGCTCCGCCTCCGACAGTTTATTTTTATTATCCATATTTTACGATTATACCATACTAATAAAAAAATACTACCAAATGCAATAATGCTAATAACGCTAATAACTACAATATAAATAATATTTACCCATCTGCTTTGCTCAATTAATGGATTATATTTAGTATTGGTCAGCGATTGACATGATTTTAAGAAAACAAAATCATGAAAAAAAATCACTTTGTTTTTACAAACCTTGTATTTCAAAACTCAGATTGTGGCGTGTTGGGGCATGAATTATGCCAGACAAAATGGTAACACAACTGATATTTAGGCGTATTACAAAGAAAATGTATAATGTGTAAATATTTGTTTGTGGCTGTGAATATTTTTTAATCTAAAAAGTCGATGTAAAATTTAAATCGTTTGTCATTGTGTATGCTGAGAACTAGCCTTATGACGCTTAAAATGAATGAATCTGGCAACGTCACGCCGTAAAGGAAAAACTTTACGACTCCAAAGGAAAGTGAGTTGTTGATAATAAGGGTTACCACTAGGTGTCACTGTAGTTATGCTTTGATCCAAGGCTGTGGAAATAAAAACCGGTGTTCTGTCAAGATGAGGTGCCTCGCGTAACTGCATATGCGTGCACTGAAAAAATTACTTGACGAAGTTCGCTTATTTTGATGGGCAAGTAAATGTATAAAAAATCCCATAAGAAGACCATAGAGCATGTCCATAACTAATGTAATTGCTAATCAATGTAGCAGGCGATGCTACAAGTTTACAAAGCCACATGCTGAGTAAAATAAAGCCTTTTAAGAGAAAGGGTCTGTGCTGATCGTCTGAAACGGACTTGTGCATTTAAAGTGAAGCAGTGTGTCTGTTCTCCACCTCCACAGATGAAGCGCACTTCTCGGTGGTGGGTAGAGGAAAAAAAACAAAATGCGCATGTGCAGTTGCACATCGAGCGAGTTGCATCATCTCCACATGTGCAGTTGCGCGACGCACCTCATCTCGACGGGACACCGGCCCGCAAAATGAATTTCATTAAAACTGAAATCACTAACAACTTAATTTTCCTGAAACACTGGCAAAAACATTAACTGTTGTTTTTTTCACACAAGTGGAAAAATAACATGCACAGCTTGAATCATGCAAAATTATGCTTTTAAAAACCATCAGTGAAAATACTGAACAGTGGATGATGAAATAGCAATAAGAAAATAACAAAAGAAAAAAAAAAACATTAAAACGCCACACATAACCAGGTCAGAAGCAAACCTGGGGCCTTCTTGCTGTGAGGCACCTGTACTAACCGCTAAGCCAGCATGCTGTGTATCACATGAATTAGCTTGAATTTGACAATCTAATAAGCATGGAACCAAGTTCATTGCCCTCCCATTTTGATAGTCCACTCAAGCAAACAGTCAGTCTATGCCCACCTCTCCACAGTAACCATCTATGTGCTGCAGCCAGGTGAAGGGGGGGGGGGGGTGTCCCCTTCTCCAGCTGCTGGGGTCCTCAACACTGCAGCACCTGTGTGTTGGATAATGCACATATCTGATCGCTGGGCATTACATAATTCATCCTGTGGGAAATAATGCTGCAAGTGGGTGAGTGCCCTGTTGACAATTTTCTTACTGCACTCAAACAAATGACTCATTAGATAAACTATGGGCAGGATTTCCATCCGATTAAATATATGTAGTCCTAACTAAATTAAATTAAATGATCTTGCATGGATGTGCTTTATGTGAGTTGGCACTACATATAATTATTGGATGGAAATCCTGCTCATACTGTAACTGAATTGAGTTCATCCAATGCATCAGTTTTGAACGTGGGTTTTTTTCCTCCTCAGTGCAGCCACAGTAAGCACTGTTATTTGTTATGTGTTGGACGCAGCCCGGAGAACCGACCAGCGTTTGAAGGACCCAGTATAAAATAAGCAGAGCACGGTACAAAGGATAACAGAGTTTAATAAACATAACAGTGATGTGAAAAAATACAAACAAATAAGTGCGCGGTCTGGCGTGGCGGATTTGCGGTGTGCTCCCAGCAGCACAAAACGGTCCGGAGCCAGAACCAGTTCGGACCCAAGGACCCCGCCGACACCCCCCAGGTGGCCGCGACAAACCGAGTCTGTGAAAGAAGAAATCATCATGTGAGTCCACACTCTACACACAGAGGGACCGCTCAAAGGTGTACAAACAGCAAACACTTCCTGGCTTAATTACTAATCAGCTTCCCACCCTGCAGGCATAGAACACCCTGTTCACAAAACTCCACTGCAGTGGAAGCTGATTAAACGACTACATACAGCTCAATATAATAAGGTGTGAGGGACACCACATTTACTGACTGTATAAATGTTAGTCACAAAATCTAACGTACCTCAGGAAGTGTGCTGACGAGCGTGAGACCTCACCCCCCTCCTCTTTCACAGACCATGCATCAAACCTGGACGTTCTCTGCATCCACTGATGATGAGATGGCTCTCGAGACGACGATCTCACCCGTCTGGTCACAAGGTCGAGTCTCTGGCAAATACACACTGTGTACTCCAGACTTAAATGCTACCATGTTCCAATCCATGTAGATGCACCACAGCTGTGAGTCCTGACGAGCTGCACGTGATCAGCCTCAGGTGATCAGGGTGAGGTCCTGATAAACTCAGCTACACAGCCACTCAGTCCCAAATGCGCACCACCTGGGAGGAAAACCAAAGACAGAAACAAAAGACACACAAAAGCCAGCCAGGCACGCCAGCCACAACAGTTATTATTTATTATTATTTTACACTGGGATCCTTTTGGGAGCATGTAAGACCACATGGACTGTGATGGACCAGGGATGTGTCTGGGGTAGTATTTCTTTAGCTCGCTTGGGAGGGTATTCCAGTAGCTATGTCCCTTTGTTGTCTTAGTGGTGTGTCTTCTGTGTGCCTCCACCCTGTGTAACATAAGACGGACCCCCAGGGGTGGTGCAGAGCTGCCAGTAGGCTAAATATACTGCTCTGGGTCCCACAGCATCACAAGGTGTATTTACAGATGATTATTTCTTTTATTATTATTGACAGGGCTGTTCCTTACTGAGTACAGTCAGGGAAATTTCCACAGCGTCTATTCACATAATAGCAGGATAATACCAGCTGAGCACTTTGTGTGCAAAAATGTCATCATGTCAGCCACTAGTGATATTAAGACATCTGTGAGAGTGCTGCATGGCAAATCAGCGCATCCTTGTATCTGTGAAGGCTGTGCTTGACATTTGCGAGAGTGCCGTTTGGCATTCAAGTGGCACTCATGTGAAATGTATGCAGGCATCTTTGCTGCGAGTCAGTGCAAAATATGGCTGACATTCAGCTGACATGCGCTATTGTGTCATTTCTACCAGTTCAATGAGATACCAACTGCAAATTTGTCGCTCATTTGCAACAATGATATGTGATCTTGTTGATATAGTGAGGAGACACAAAAATCATTGTCTGCACATGCAGAGATATGCAAAGAACCCTATCTTTCACCTGGTACAACGTTGTCATGGCAGTCCCTCGGGGCGAAGAAGATTGTCTCTTGATCGATTCTCAGATGAGATAGTGGATGCACAGAAAATCTACATCTAGAGACGCCTGTGAGTGGGTTTGTTTAATGTGGGAATGTCATTGCCTGCTGACAAACATATGGTCCTTTGACAGATCCTTAGCCTGTTCCGATGGATAGGAAATGCCAGATGATTGGGGTGGGAACAGAGTATTGACCCAGTGGTTTTCAGTCACAGCATCCATGTTGTGGTCAATAAAAAAAAATATTAAATTCCCCCCCCCCCCCCCTCCCCAAAACACATTACAAACACTAATTACACACTTCAACCTCAGTCAATTCCTCTGTGTCACAGTGTGAAACAGTGCACATAATGGACCCCACAAGAGTAAATTTCAAATTAAAAACAGGTTTGAACATTTTTTAACTTACCTTACACAACTGATGTAGGTGATGGGTTTTGGTAGTTCCAATTTTTCAGGAATTTGTATGTTAGGTTCACCTCAAAGACCAGCTGAAACAGCACCTTATGTGCATAGCCATGCATGGTGGTCAAAGAAATCTCATCACATGTAACTGTGGATGTAAACGGCGTTATACAGTATCATACAATATTCACAATGAATGGCAATGTCGCAAGTACTTTTTGCATTTGTACTTTAAAGGCAGTAGCAAGTGCCAATCTGTTTGGTGGAAGTCCTTTTATGCCCACAACATGCCGTTGACTATAATTACAGTGAGGAAAATAAGTATTTGAACCTCAGACTTCAGACAACTTTATTGATCCCAAAAAAGGGCAATTACGTTTACACTCCAATTACCTCAGACAAGATACAGCAGTTAATCCACAATTATTACTTGTTTACCGTAATAATGGCACACATCAAAATTAAAGACAATACATATACATTTGACATTGTTTATGTGCAATGAACTTGAAGTAGTCCATCTTCCGAATTGAGGCAAAGTGGGTGAAGGCTGCAGCAGGAGGGGCCCGCGCCGCCCAGCCTGGGGGTTGAAGGCTGCAGCAGTAAAATACCGCGCTGCCTTCGAGGTGGCAAGAAGGAAGCCAGGGTGGGGGGAATGGAGAGACATGGGGGGGGGGGGGGTAGTAGGGATGGAGGGAGGGAGATATGCGTCGTGTGCAGATGAGCTAAGTTTCTGTCAACAGTCTGACAGGAGAGGAGAGGGGAGGAATGCGACCGTCCTTGCCGGAGTCCAAGCTGTTCACCTGCTGAACACCCTGCGGTTTTGCAAGTTCTAATCAATTCAAAATCAAATCAATTTTATTTATATAGCGCCAACAAACAGTTGCCCCAAGGCGCTTTATATTGTAAGGCAAAAGCCATACAATAATTACAGAAAAACCCCAACTGTCAAAAGACCCCCTGTGAGCAAGCACTTGGCAACAGTGGGAAGGAAAAACTCCCTTTTAACAGGAAGAAACCTCCAGCAGAACCAGGCTCAGGAAGGGGCAGTCTTCTGCTGGGACTGGTTGGGGCTGAGGGAGAGAACCAGGAAAAAGACATGCTGTGGAAGACAGCAGAGATCAATCACTAATGATTAAATGCAGAGTGGTGCATACAGAGCAAAAAGAGAAAGAAACACTCAGTGCATCATGGGAACCCCCCAGCAGTCTAAGTCTATTGCAGCATAACTAAAGGATGGTTCAGGGTCACCTGATCCAGCCCTAACTATAAGCTTTAGCAAAAAGGAAAGTTTTAAGCCTAATCTCAAAAGTAGAGAGGGTGTCTGTCTCCCTGATCTGAATTTGGAGCTGAGTTCTCCCACTTAGAAATCATGGAGGGGTCTGAAATTTTCATTTTAGGTGCATGTCCACTGTGAGAGACATAATCTAAAAAAAAAAAATAAAAAAAATCTGGAAATCACAATGTATGATTTTTTTAAATCATTTATTTGTATGTTACTGCTGCAAATAAGTATTTGAACACCTGTGAAAATCAATGTTAATATTTGGTACAGTAGCCTTTGTTTGCACTTACAGAAGTCAAATGTTTCCTGTAGTTTTCCACCAGGTTATCACAGACTGCAGCAGGGATTTTGGTCCACTCCTCCATACAGATCTTCTCTAGATCTTTCAGGTTTGGAGTTTCAGCTCCCTCCAAAGATTTTCTATTGACTTCAGGTCTGGAGACTGGCCAGGCCACTCCAGGACCTTGAAATGCTTCTTACGGAGCCCCTCCTTAGTTGCCCTGGCTGTGTGTGTGGGGTCATTGTCATGCTGGAAGACCCAGCCATGACCCATCTTCAATGCTCTTACTGAGGGAAGGAGGTTATTTGCCAAAATCTCGCAATACATGACCCCATCCTTCCTCCCTTCAATACGGTGCAGTCGTCCTGTCCCCTTTGCAGAAGAGCACCCCCAGAGTATGATGTTTCCGCCCTCATGCTTCATGG
The DNA here is from genome assembly GCF_902500255.1 of Thalassophryne amazonica. Lineage (NCBI taxonomy): Eukaryota > Metazoa > Chordata > Actinopteri > Batrachoidiformes > Batrachoididae > Thalassophryne > Thalassophryne amazonica. Next base: position 50,423,536 of record NC_047106.1, read on the forward strand.
TTGGGATGGTTTTCTTGGGGTTGTTCTCATCCTCTAAACATGGTAAGTGGAGCTGATTCCAAAAAGCTCTATTCTGGTCTCATCTGACCACATGACCTTCTCCCATGGCTCCTCTGGATCATCCAGATGGTCACTGGTGAACTTCAAACGGGCCTGGACATGTACTGGCTTGAGCAGGGGGACCTTGCTGCCCTGCAGGATTTTAAACCATGACAGCATCATGTGTTACTAATGCAATCTTTGTGACTGTGGTCCCAGCTCTCTTCAGGTCATTGACCAAGTCCTCCTGTGTAGTTCTGAGCTTTCTCAGAATCATCCTTACCCCACAAAGTGAGATCTTGCATGGAATCCCAGACCGAGGGAGATTGACAGTCATTGTTGTGTGGCTGGGGTGCCTGGCTGGCTTTTGTTTTCTGTTTTCTGTTTTTCCTTCCAGGTGGCATGCGTTCAGGACTGAGTGGCTGATGTGTGGCTGAGTTATTAGGACCTCACCCTGATCACCTGAGGCTGGTCATGTGCAGCTCGTCAGGACTCACAGCTGTGGTGCATCTGTATGGATTGGGGCATGGTTGCATTTAAGTCTGGAGTACAGTGTGTATTTGCCAGAGACTCGACCTTGTGACCAGACGGGTGAGATCGACGTTTGGAGAACTATCTCATCTTTATGGACGCAGAGACCGTACCAGGTTTGATGCCATGGTCTGTGAAAGAGGAGGGGGTGAGGTCTCACGCTCGTCAGCACACTTCCTGAGGTACTTTAGGTTTTGTGACTAACATGAGTGCAGTCAGTAGATGTGGTGTCCCTCACACCTTATTATATTGAGCTGTTATGTTAGTCGTTTAATCAGCTGCCACTGCAGTGGAGAATTGAACTGGGTGTTCCATGCCTGCAGGGTGGGAAGCTGATTGGTGATTAAGCCAGGAAGTGTTTGCTGATTATGTACACCTTTGAGTGGTCTCTCTGTGTGTGGAGTGGTGGACTCACATTATGGTTTCTTCTTTCACAGACTCGGTTGGTCGCGGCCACCTGGGGGGTGTCGGCGGGGTCCTTGGGTCCGAACTGTTCTGGCTCCGGACCGTTTGTGCTGCTGGGAGCGCACCGTTTTTCCACCTCGCCAGACCGCGCACTTATTTGTTATTAATGGAGCACTCACTGTTATGTTATTAAATTCTGTTATCCTTAGAACTGTGCTCTGTTTCCTTTATGCTGGGTCCTACTGTCAAACGCTGGCCGGTGCTCCGACTGCGTCCCACACATAACAGTCATCTTGTGTTTCTTCCACTTTCTAATAAATAATCATAACAGTTGTTGTTGTCTTCTACCAAGCTGCTTGCCTGTTGTCCTGTAGTCCATCCCAGCCTTGTGCAGGTCTACAGTTTTGTCCCTGGTGTCCTTAGACAGCTCTTTGGTCTTGGCTATGGTGGACAGGTTGGAGTGTGATTGAGTGAGTGTGTGAACAGGTGTCTTTTATACAGGTCACAAGTTCAAACAGGTGCAATTAATACAGGTAAAGAGTGCAGAATAAGAGGGCTTCTTAAAGAAAAATTAGCAGGTCTGTGTGAGCCAGAATTCTTGCTGGTTGGTAGGTGTTCAAATACTTATTTGCAGCAGTAACATACAAATAAATTATTAAAAAATCATACATTGTGATTTCCAGATTTTTTTTTATTATTATTATGTCTCTCACAGTGGACATGCACCTAAGATGAAAATTTCAGACCCCTCCATGATTTCTAAGTGGGAGAACTTGCAAAACCGCAGGGTGTTCAAATGCTTATTTTCCTCACTGTATATAACTGATGATGGAACAAACAAAATTTGCTATCCACAGTTTCTCCTGTCATGGGCACAGAAGCCTATAACTTGTCATGGTTGACTTGGTGGGTTCCCTCACTAGTCTGCTTCTCACAAGATCACTCAGTTGTTGAGAACTGCCCACTATAAACAGATTTACCATACAGTATACTGTTTGTATTTCTTAATATTTGCAGTAAATGAAGCCCAAGAAATGTTCATTGATCAAGAAATGTTCATGTATCATTCTCTGACTTGTTTAAAGAAAACTGTCTGGAAAATGTTAATTAGTTTATTTATATTAGTTTAGTTTATTTATTTGGTTTGTCCAATTACTTATGACCTATGAAAATGGAGGAACTGTATAAAAATGAGTGTAATTACGAAAAGGTTAATGTATTTTTCATGTTATTTTTGGTTAAATTACTTTTGAATGGATCCTTTATTACACACGTGAATAACACTGCTCAATTTTGTGAAGAATTTCAAAATGTAGTCGAGCTTTGTAGGGCAAATTCATTCAGGGTTGTAATTCATTAATTTAGTTGTCAGAAGAGAAATGAAGGTCTTCAATACTGACACTATAAATAGGTGACACAAAATTAAGTCCATATATTATGTATTTCACTCATTTTCTATCCTGTCAGGATTTTTTTTATTCCACTTTCTATGCTTTGACTTTTCTCTCTCATTCCATTTTCATTTAACTTCCTCTCCTCCTTTGATCTTCCTCCTCACACCCAAGGTCATCTTTTCTTCCCTTATTTCCAGCCTGCTATAACAATATGTTATAATAGGCATTGCTATGTCTAATTTCAGCTCATATGTTGTCACTTCTTTTCATGTGCTCTCTAATCTCTTGCACTGTCTTTGTCAGCAGAGTATTGAGATCATCTGATGGTGTGAAATAAGCAGTGCACACACAGAAGTACACATATAATAATATACCTACTCTGAGTGTTAGAAAAGCAAAAGGAAGACAACGTAAGAAGAGAAAATTTTTTAATCACTCCGGGATCGAGCTGCAATTCACAAATAATCACCTTCTAGATGTTCCTTCTTGGTGCCATCAATCATGGTCCCGTCTATTCTGCAGTTTCTTTCAGCTGATAATGGACTCCAAGCTGCATGGCCTCCAGGTAATTTGTCTTTCTGATTAAAGGACCTCTTTGAGAAGAAAAATGACATGTGTGTGTGCCTCCATGTTATCTAGTCAGGTAAACTGGGTTTCATAATAAAAAGAGTGATTGGCAGAACACCACTGAAGTTAGACTGGCTTCAGGAGTGTCGCAAATATGGGCAAAGACCAGAAGGAGCTCTTTGGTGATTTAACATTTCTAATACTGAGAAAAAGATGACAGCCTTTTGGACTCCTATTTAAAGTTCGTGTTGGACTGTTGATGTCAAAGAACCAGTGATGCACCAAGTCCCTTTTCTGTTGTTTATAAATTAACATAATATCAAATGACAAGGATCTATTTTAGTTGCTAAATAAAAAAAAAAAAAAGAATGTTTTTACATTGTTTCAATGGTCAAAGCTGGAAGCTCCGCCTCGTTGAAACATTCCATCTTTCACCTCATGAAATATTCGTACCATTGAACTCATAACATTCATTATTTGTATACTACTGCATTTTGAAGCATGTTCAGTGGAGCATAGCAAGGGCATTGGAAGGTTTTTTTTTTTATTGTAAAATGTCTCGTTTTGGGGCTTTGTGGAGTTATGCAGTCTGTGTAAGTTTTCAGTCTTTGCATGTTCTCCATTTTGAATCACAAAACCCCTCAATCAGGAGCTTGTCGTCTTGAGGTGACTGATTAAGACGATGACTTGACGTCACACTGTGGGTGCGCATAATGAACCTGGACAAATTTTTTATTTGAAGCACTGATTGATTCAGTTGTTCAATGTACTTGATCACACTCATGAATAAATTTAATATCAAAGGCCAGGAATCTCACTTTTCGAGACACGCTGACGTTTCTTGCATCAGCAACAAGATGAATGAATCTCAATTTATTAGCCACTTATGGAGTCTCCTTGTGCAACTGTCGCTCACGAACAGTTCATTAGTTCCAGTGAATGAAGTGACTCACCACCTGGAGCTGAGGCAGAAAGATTTGAATTAAACTCCCAGAATGCACTGCAAAAAGCCATCTTTATGTTCACGGACTGGAAGTGATGTCAGTAGAGTTCTGCTTCTTCACACTTCCCAACACTTTTCAGTGTCACATCAGTGTGAATGGAGCACAGCTAACAAAATTAATGGGAATTTTCATCATTAACACTGATTACTGGAAGTAGTTTCACTTATTAGTGTCAGGATGATTGGCTTGGACACAAATGCAAGGCTCACACAGGTAGCTCTGGTTGGAAGTCTTTAGTGGAGGATACAGCAAGGGTCGGTACACAAAAAGGCAGTCCAAAAAACACAGCAACTGAACCAAAAACATCAGGCTAAGACGAGGTCGGAATAAACAGGCTGGAGGTCGAGGACACTATGAGGCGGGCAGAACACGGAATCAAAGGCTGGAGAGAAGGCACAGGGCGCAACAATCTGGCAAGGAAACAGAGCAAAATGAGCAGTATATATACATCCAGGTGATTAGCAGAAGACAGACAGCAGGTGCGCGGGGAGGAGCCCAGAACAGGGTGTGGTCCAGAAGGCAGAGACACACCCACCAAGAGAGACACAGAAAAAGACCACAAAAAAGAAGAAACAAATAAAAGAACAATCAAACAGAAAAAACAAAACCAGGCAAAACAGCAACCTCACACCCTGACAATTAGCTTGCCTGTATCAGCATACTGCAGTAATTAGATATTAGTTACAGCTGTGTGTACTATATGGTGCTGCTGCAAAGAGAATAAATGAATTTTTTTTTAAATTGTTTTTCCAGAAAGACTTGTTTAATGCTTCACTGCTACTAACTATTTTGTTAAGGACGTGGCTGCAGCTGCGGTACTTGTATGTCCAGACACTTGTATGACCAGCAATAGCACTCAGGGCGTGGTGCTGAAACATTCGGAGCAGCGATTTTTCCAGCATCTCAAGTGTTGAACATATTAACAGTGAGCTCACAGTAACAGCCAAGCCCAGATTAACACCGCTGGTTTCTTGGAGTATCATTTTATTTACACAGAGCACAGCAGCAGTATGAATGTGGATGTCAAACTATTCCTGCACTTGATTACAGCTCTGTTAGGTCTCTGGTAAATACTGCACATCAAGTCAAGTCTTGCAACAGGCATTGGTGCTGCCAGTTGCTGTATCCACCACATGGAACTACCTTGGAAAGTGACCACCCAGGCAGAGAACCAATTCCCGGATTTCTCAGTTTCTGTGAACTGCTTTGGTGTTCACCAACGTCTCTAGTTGCTGATAGCTGATACCCACCATGCCAAGGCAATGTTTTACAATGTCCTTTAAATGCAGTTGCGGTCGACAATGGTGCTTTGTCCCCTCCTTCAGCTCAAAAAACAGCAGGTCCTGTGGCAGTCATTTGTCAGATATCCTGATTACGTGTCTGGTCCATCTGAGTTGTGAATGGATGATCATGAAAATTCAGTAAGGTATGTCTTATATAATATATTTATTTCAAATCTAAAGTAGAACTCTACTAGCGCATACTAAGGTATATCTAAATGTCTAAAAAAAGAAGAAGAGTACAATAGAAGAGTAGACTAGAGTAGAGCTACTTAGGTGCCTGGTCTTGAGAGCCAGGGATGGCTCATGGCTTCATGGCTCATGGCTTCCATAGCCGGTATACCCCCCCACCTCAGGATTTTTCAGGTAATACCCATCAGTCCGGAAAGATGGCATTAGACCAGGACAGACAACCATCGGACATGACGGGCATACAAGGTTGACACCTCTAGTCCATATAGAAGAACGCCCAGCACTACAGCCCTATATACATTGAGCTTAGTGTTCAGTCTTATAAGTTTCAAATTCCACATCCAGTCCTTTGGTGTCCGAATGCAGTTGAATGTGGCATGCACCTGTGCGTTGAATCGGCTGATAGAGTACCTCGATTTTCTTAACGTTTATGGTCATACCATAAGCTCTGGCCGCTACGGTGAACTTGTCCAACAGCCGCTGGATACCGTCCAGTGTGTGTGCCACCAGAGCAGATTCGGCGTAGAGGTGCTCGCAAAAGCACTTCACCAGTACAAGATGCTGGGGTTTTAATCATGCAAGGTTTAAGAGTCCACATTTCTTGAATTACAGCGGCTAGAAACAATGCAAACAGAATGGGAGCCAATATGCATCCCTGTTTCACCCCATGAAAACACTTGGAAGAAGTCAGAGGCCTTGTCATTCACAGTCACCATGGCTCACATGTCCATGTGGAAGGACGTGATGACAGCCAGCAGCCTTGATGGACATCCATACTTATCCAGAATATGCCATAAGGCATCCCTTCCCACAGAATCAAAGGAATTTGTCAAGTCTATGAAGATGATGTACAGGGGCATCCTTTGTTCAACAGCCTTTTCTTGAAGTTGTGTCAGCACAAACATCTTATCTGTGGTGCCACAGTCAGGTCAAAAACCGCACTGACTCCAATAGTATTCTCTCTGAAATTGCTTGCAATCTTGATAAAGCAACCTTAGCCAGTACTTTGCCAGCATTTCTGAGAAGCGAGATACCCTGGGAGTTACCACAGTCATGCCAATCACCCTTGCGCCTATAGATAGTCACTATCCTGGCATCCTTGAAATCCTGGTGCATGGCGCCATCCTCCCAGCATCATTGGTACAACCACAAAAGCTCATTGTGCAGCACAGTGCCACCGTGTTTTAGTACATCAGCTGGTATCCCATCGATGCCTGGTGCCTTTCTGGCCTTGAGGCCTTTCAGCGCTTGCTGCAGCGCATCAAAAATGGGTGGCCCATCCAGATCTTGCCATGTGGAGTGCTGCTCCAGCCTCTCAGTGGCTGTGCTGTCAACAGTCGCTGGTCTGTTTGGGAGCTGTTGAACATGCTCTTTCCATCTCATCAGGATTTCATCACACGTGTGGAGTGTTGCTACGTCTGCGCTGAGTACTGAATTTGAGCCTGAGCATCGAGGCCTGTAGACAACCTTCAGCCCGTCATTGAAGGCTGGGGTCAAGTGGGCTTCTGCATACCCCTGCAGTTCCTCTGTCTTGCGGTCCCATCAGTCATTGTTCATTTGGTGGGTAGCATGTTGGAGCTTTCAGCGAGCATCTCGCAGTTGCTCTGTTGATCGCCTTGTACACACTCCAGACAGAACTTGCTGACAGCAAACCCTTAATTCGGAAATCAGTTTCTCTATACCCACACCATTCTGTTCACACCAGTCACCGTGCTGCCATCTTGGGTACCCAAAGACCTCTTTTGCACTGGTGTACATCACCCTGCTGATTTGAGCCCATCACTCGTTCATACTCACTTCCTCTGTGTTGAAAACCTGCAGCTGATTGATACGGTCAGACACCTTGTTTTCCAGTTTCTCTGCCTTTTGTGGTAGGAGGCTCATGTCAAGTTTGCACAAAGGTTGTCTCACATGTTTTCAGTGGACCAGGGCTATATGCAGATTACATACCGCCCTCATCATAAGGTGGTCCATTTCACAGATCACATCTCGCATCACCCTTGTAGATTTCATGTTCCTAACGTCATCTCTCCAGACAAGGATGTAGTCCAGTAGGTGCTAGGTGCGTGGGTGCATTGATAAATAGTAGCACTGATCAGGCATGGTGAAGAAGGTATTGAACATCAGGTCCATTTCTCTGCAAAGTTCCAGCAGCAAACTGTGTTTGAGTGAGTCCGGCTTCTTGCTTGTGTTCCCAGTACATGACTCCAGCCAGGATGATCTCTCCCCACATGCACATTAAAGTCACCTAGTACAATAAGCTTGTCTGCTTTTGGGACATCATTAAGTACACGCTCAAGGTCCATGTAAAAGCTTGTCCTTGTGGCATTGTCGTAAGTCATAGTTGGGGCATATACAGCCACCAAAGTCAAGAATCATTTTTCAGTCAGTCTGATGTGAATGCTGGAGAGACTGTCCGACCAGAAAAACACGTAGTCCTGCTCCGTGAGCTGATCACGACCTTTCAGTCGTGTTTCAGACAGGACAGCCACATCAGCGTGGTATCGGTGCAGTTCCCAGTCAATGATCACAGACTGTCGCTCGGGCCTACCCGACTCATCACAATCCAGCATTGTCCATGCATACAGTATTTTATCTTAGCATGTTGTGACACAAATCACAAATATGGCCGGTTCCACGCTTTTGGGAGAGGAAACACACTTTGTGAAGAATTTTCTCCTGACCACACACAAAAAAGGATCAAATCTGTGGTTAGATCCATGCTTTGAAGATGGCTCTCATGCTGTGCTGGGCTTCACTTTTATAGACACACTATAAAAAAAAATCTCTCCTCCTCAAAATATAATCTTTGGGAAGTCTGTCCATCTAAGCAACACTAGTCGTGTATCTACATCCTTGCAAAATTCACATTTTAACCATTTTGACATATTCACCGTCAATGTATAAAAACAGTGATTTCAAACTGTCAAAATTACATTTTCCCTGTTCATTTTAGGGGCAGGACCTGAGAAGATGTCACCAAAATGCATATTCCTCACAGCTTGAGGTTCTGGAGCATTTATCAGAGGCAAATCAAAGTAATTTCCCCGTGTTTATGACTTAATTTCTCTGGGCACATGGCACCAAAAATAAAATGAAATACATCAATATTTTCATAATTCTTTATTCATTTAGAATAGTCATCTTATTTCACATTTTATTTCCTGGCGATATGCACTTTAAGTATAACATTAGCAAAACATAACTTTTTTTGTACAAGTCAGAGGATGGACACATGAACATTTCCATGTCAATGAATATGTCTTGGACTTGACCTGACCTGATCTGTTGCATGTAGTTTCCATGTATCTAATGAGTGAATAAATCCCAGTCTCGGTCTCAAGTCACCCAACTCTCCACTGAAAAATGTGTTGGACCAACTTTAAAATATGCTTCAGTTGGTAACACTCAAATTAATTATATCAAACAAAATTAACTTAACAAGTACTATTTACACCAGTGTGCTAAATTAAGTTTGACAAACCTGATTCATTTGAGTGTTACCAACTGAAGCAATTTCATTATGTTTTCTCTCTTTTTTTGTAGCCTTTTTCTTTGTTATTTGATGACAAAAATAACCAGTTTGAAAAAAATATATGAACTTTCCTGATTAGTAAACAGAAGCTTAGGCACTAATCAGGTGTATTTATGTCACTGCGTGGAATAAAAATAGAAGAAAGTCTGTCTTGCAGATACAGAAAAGTGGGTCATAGAAGCATAAATGCATTTGTCACATTTTAATCGTGAGCCTCTGTTGATGTCAGAAACACTAAATATTTTACAGGATCACAAATACTTTGAGAATTCAAATGCTTGTGTGTCGAGCGTTATTTTGTATATGAGCTCCAGTACGGTGCTTGTAGCTGTGAGATTTAGAGCCCCATCAGCATGTGGCTCTGGCTGTTTTTTTCCATTTAGAATCAGACTTTTTTTTCACTCTGATAGTGATAGTCTGAATATTGAGAAAACAGGAAGCGACAGTGAATAGAGAGGATACACAGGCTCATAAATAGTCAAGTAGAAAATGAATCAGAACAGAGGATTCTGTATTTTGTGCTGAATACTGCTCATTTGTCAGTTACAGTACAGAAAAATTTAAAGTACTGTCTCATTTGTTTAAAGTGAACTTTACATTGGCCTAGTCAAATAAAGGGTTTTGTCCTAAACCTGTTATTTTTCTTCTTTTTTCAGGTTACCTAAAAGCCAGGGTAAAACTGAAGCCAAATCAATATGGAAATCCATATGGGATTTGCTGTGACAAATCCTGAGCAGAAGAAGAAAACTGGAGAAGCCACAGGAGCTGATATTTTATTACATTAATTAATAAATTTTTTGTTTCAATTTATTTTAAAATCACAATTTTATGTCTTGTTATAAATATACGTAGTTTGACAAAAAACAAAACAAACCAAACAAACAAATTCAGGTTGAACCAATTACAGTAATTTTGTCCAAAGCATACTCAGTGTCATGGGTGGGCCATAGGGTTACCCTTGGAGTCAGTTGGGATTGCCCCCGACAAATTAGCCTATCAGTCACCCACCAACCACAAATAAATAAATAAAAAATTGCAGACTACCATGATTATAATTTGTACAAATTTCCAATATAGATGATTCATAATAATATTGATAAACACACTGTGCTTTATTTGATTTTTACAAAAATAATTGTGAATGATTCAACTGGTTCATGAAATGATCTGGGTAAAACTGAAATGATATGTGTAAAGTGTTGACTACTGACCCTAGCTGTGAAAGAGAGTAAGAAGTGAAAACAACTACGCTGAACTAAAAGAATGATATACCATGTTTCTTTAGTCAAGGACCGCGGAGGGTCCGAGAAGAGAGTGAAAGAAACTGTGAATTTCACCATTACGGATAACCCACGTTGGGTATGAGTTGGCTGTTAGTAATAATAATGAACAGTCTCGAGAGAATGTTTAGGCTATACTTGCATTTGGTGCATAAAGAGGTGCAAGAAGTTTTTAAATCCTATTCAGTAGACACTATTAGAGGCAAAAATTATGGAATCACTGGCCTCGGAGGATGTTCATTCAGTTGTTTAATTTTGTAGAAAAAAGCAGATCACAGACATGACACAAAACTAAAGTCATTTCAAATGGCAACTTTCTGGCTTTAAGAAACACTATAAGAAATCAAGAAAAAAAAATTGTGGCAGTCAGTAACAGTTACTTTTTAGACCAAGCAGAGGGAAAAAAATATGGAATCACTCAATTCTGAGGAATAAATTATGGAATCACCCTGTAAATTAGTCTGCATCTAAAAAGGAGTGATCACACCTTGGGAGAGCTGTTGCACCAAGTGAACTGACATGAATCATGGCTCCAACACGAGAGATGTCAATTGAAAAAAGGAGAGTATTATGAAACTCTTAAAAGAGGGTAAATCATCACGCAATGTTGCAAAAGATGTTGGTTGTTTACAGTCAGCTGTGTCTAAACTCTGGACAAAATACAAACAACATGGGAAGGTTGTTAAAGGAAAACATACTGGTAGACCAAGGAAGACATCAAAGCGTCAAGACAGAAAACTTAAAGCAATATGTCTCAAAAATCGAAAATGCACAACAAAACAAATGAGGAACAAATGGGAGGAAACTGGAGTCAACGTCTGTGACCGAACTGTAAGAAACCGCCTAAAGGGAATAGGATTTACATACAGAAAAGCTAAACGAAAGCCATCATTAACACCTAAACAAAAAAAACAAGGTTACAATGGGCTAAGGAAAAGCAATTGTGGACTGTGGATGACTGGATGAAAGTCATATTCAGTGATGAATCTCGAATCTGCATTGGGCAAGGTGATGATGCTGGAACTTTTGTTTGGTGCCTTTCCAATGAGATTTATAAAGATGATTGCCTGAAGAGAACATGTAAATTTCCACAGTCATTGATGATATGGGGCTGCATGTCAGGTAAAGGGACTGGGGAGATGGCTGTCATTGCATCATCAATAAATGCACATGTTTACATTGATATTTTGGACACTTTTCTTATCCCATCAGCTGAAAGGATGTTTGGGGATGATGAAATCATTTTTCAAGATGATAATGCATCTTGCCATGGAGCAAAAACTGTGAAAACATTCCTTGCAAAAAGACACATAGGGTCAATGTCATGGCCTGCAAATAGTCCGGATCTTAATCCAGTTGAAAGTCTTTGGTGGAAGATGAAGAAAATGGTCCATGACAAGGCTCCAACCTGCAAAGCTGATATGGCAACAGCAATCAGAGAAAGTTGGAGCCAGATTGATGAAGAGTGCTGTTTGTCACTCATTACGTTCATGCCTCAGAGACTGCAAGCTGTTATAAAAGCCAGAGGTGGTGCAACAAAATACTAGTGATGTGTTCTTGTGATGTGTTGTTGCGTTCTTTTGTTTTTCATGATTCCATAATTTTCCTCAGAATTGAGTGATTCCATATTTTTTTCCCCTGCTTGGCCTAAAAAAGTAACTGTTACTGACTGCCACAATTTTTTTTCTTGATTTCTTATAGTGTTTCTTAAAGCCAGAAAGTTGCCATTTGAAATGACTTTAGTTTTGTGTCATGTCTGTGATCTGCTTTTTTTCTACAAAATTAAACAACTGAATGAACATCCTCTGAGGCCAGTGATTCCATAATTTTTGCCAGGGGTTGTACATTTAGCCTGTACTTGCCCAAGAACCCTGCCCTTTGTTCAAATGAGAAGATTGCTCTTTCCTTTGCAAACTACATTATAATTGAATATTCAACAGTTCAAATTTTTAAATATCTTGGGAGAGAAAACCCAGATTAAATGTAACTTTACACTTCTGGCCTAAAAAAAGTGGCCCCTTCAGAGCAATGCAAGGCCCCTCCGCAAATCTGGGTCTGGTGCCGGGTTTGGTCCCAGCCCCCCCACCCCGTGTTTGAATTGCTGTTATGTTTGGCAATGTCAAAGTAGACCCCAAAATGCAGGCAGCAATTAAAACAGATGTGAGGTGAAAACACAAGGTGATTTAACAATAATAATAAAAAAAAAACAGGTGGGAAAAAAAAACAGTCTACAAGCAATATGAGCTCCACGGGGATACCAGAGTCCAAAATCAAACACACAACAAAAATCCAACATGAATGGAATGAGGAATGAACAAAAACTTTAAAACTAAATACATACATTTTGTATACATGCATACAAAATCATAACAGTGATCAACGTGAAGAAACAAGCAAAGAAACAAGGAAGAGGTGCTACTTAAATACAAAACCAACTAATGACCAAATGAATGACAGGTGTGTGACGAGGTCAAAGGTTAGGTGACAAACTAACAAGAAAAGGGTGACTAGTAACTAAACAGACATCTAAGGATAAGCAGAATCAAAATATGACCATAACAAAACATAAACTAAGAAGAAGAAAAATTACAAACTCAAATCCAAAAGTAATGATGCAAAAACAAACATAAAACTCAAAAGTGAACAAAGTGCAACAGTGGAAAAATGACAAGAAGACAAACACATAAAAGGAGGCAAACCATACACAAACTACAATAAAAATGGAACAAAATGCAAAAACTAAATAAAGGAACATAAGCACAAAATCAACGTGGAACTTAAGAGTGAACAGAGTGCAAACCAGGGGGCAAATCCCCCTTCATGAAGAAGTGAAGGTGCACCCTCTTAAAAACAAATACCACCAGCTACCACACTGTAGTTTGAACTTCACAAAAATGATTTAACACTTGCCATTCAACCTCCATTGTTTTCAGCACCTATTTCTAACATTTCGACTGAGTGCTCCACGCTTATACCCTGAGAGAAACTGTACAACTTCTAAAGAAGACTTTTAAAAGACTTTGTAGAATTGTATTTCACTGCCAGCAAAGGCTGAACTTGTTACTTATTCATGTTCTCCTGTATTCTCGGCTGCTGAAGTTTCCTACAGTGTAAATAATTAGAAGAATGTGATCCAAGTGTGTACTGTCTACTTACCCCCAAGATGATTTATGCTCCTTCAACTGAAAATATATTTTACTGTGTCAAACAAGAGTGCACTCAGTACACAGTGACCTCAAAGTGAACCCATGAACATCAGCCTTCTTAATAATACACAACGAGGAGAAACCAGAAGATGGAATGTAATGTAAATTAAAATATTCATGAAAAACGATGCTCTGAATGGTGAATACAAAAACCAAACAAGACTACTGATGTGGCACGCAGACACGTGCACATTTATCCATGCACCTATATTTTCACCCACATCTCCACTTTTTAACCCTTTATACTGACACAGACAAGTGATTTTTTTACTACTCTCATGGGCATAATACAACCTCGAACCATAATCGGAGCCTTGTAGCTCCAACATTAATGTAAATCTTTACTCTTAAATGGCTAATGACGGTGACCTTCCTCACAAAGACAAACAAAGATGGTGTGCATGTGCTGGACAAGTGCACACACGCAGGCTAAAGGTGTAGACTAGTGATTGACAGCAGAGTCAGATGCTGGTGCACTGTCCTTGCTGACGGCCTGTAGCATGTCCTCTGTGATTCAGAGGGGGGTGCAGGGACAGCATATGCTGGAGCCGGCCGTGTTGTGTCACTGACCGCTTCCTTCTGCGTGTTGTGTTTTCGTTTGCATGTTAGTTGCATTTATATGGCAGATATATAAGAGATTTGTGGTACAATGCAATTTTTTAATTTAATTTTATTTATTTTCAGCGAAACTGAGTCAAGTTGTCCTTGGAAATACAGAAGTATAAATCTTTCTTGTATGCTTCTGTATGCTGGAAAATATATGATAAGTCAAGAGCTGAGATCAACATCACACAAATTACACTCCCAATTCTCCCATTCCTTTCTGAAATTCAGCTTTTTGCTTTTGAAAAGCGAGTGACTCATCTGTCCTTCTGTGCTTATACTGTCTAAGGCTGCGTTCACATTACAACCTGAAGTAGCCTGTAACTAATTTTTTTTCTTTTGCATGCACGTAATGCACATGCCAGGTTTTCTGATAATAATTGCTGTTAAGAATTAGTATAATATAGTCTACACAATGCTGATCAGATTCTAAATACATGTTAACCTAATGTGGCACGTCTAACTGACCATCAGTTGTATATTTAGAAGAATTTAAATTCTGGTGTATAACACTGAGAGGGAGTCCTATACAGACCCATAGGACTGGGCCGGTGCTTATCTCTGGAAACTGCAGCGTGAAGCAGATGAGAGTCTACGACTCCCCCCAGGATAAGAAGCCAGTTCATTGCAGGTTACTGCCTCAGGCAATGCCAGTATCCTTTTCCAGCCAGGTGAACGGGGACAATGCAGATAAAGTGTCATCCAAGGAGACATGGAGCCTGAAATGGATACACCGAGAACCAGAACCCAGTCTACATATGGATTGCCCAACTCCTTATCCCACTGATCCACCTGCGCTGTATACGGTGCTAGACAACACAAAATGCTGCCCACATTTTACCATGAACATCAAACTTCATGTGTGCTTGCAGATTTATTAACTTATCCTTGAAAACCCTTAAGTGTGAAAAAAGTACATTTTGACCGTTTGTCTTCATTTCGAGTCCAGGTGCAACAATTAATCAAATAATTGTTAATGTTAATTGAATAATTGTTTCTTTTTTATTATTGTTGAAATTATCACATTTTGGCTTCTTAAATGTAAACATTTTGTAGCTTATTTAGCAATATCTTTCCTCCTTTCTGACAGTAATACTCTGTCAGCTGTGAATAACTGTGCAATCAAAATTTATATATATATATATATATATATATATATATATATATATATATATATATATATATATATATATATATATATATATATGTATGTGTATATATATATATATATATATATATATATATATATATATATATATATATATATATATATATATATATATATATATATATATATAATGTGTGTGTGTGTGTGTGTCAAAGTAGAAACTGTGATTTGGTAGAGTCTCTGATTGGAGAATCTAATGGTAGAGTTTCCGTTGATTACAAGTTCTTATTTTTTTTACTGCATGGTGTGGCTCTAATGTGAAGTTGATATGACAGATATTTTTCTAATTTCCACGGTAAGGTATTACTGTCATTCTATGTCTCGATATCATCTTGTCATGAAAATGAATGGCTTGGTAGAATCGGAGTCTCTACTAGTAAAGTCTCCGATTCTACCAAATCGCAGACTCAACTTTGACACACACACACACACACACATATATATACGAGGTCTGTCAATAAAGTATAGGTCCTTTTTATTTTTTTCAAAAACTATATGGATTTCATTCATATGTTTTTACGTCAGACATGCTTGAACCCTCGTGCGCATGCGTGAGTTTTTCCACGCCTGTCGGTGACGTCATTCGCCTGTGAGCACTCCTTGTGGGAGGAGTCGTCCAGCCCCTCGTCGGAATTCCTTTGTCTGAGAAGTTGCTGAGAGACTGGCGCTTTGTTTGATCAAAATTTTTTCTAAACCTGTGAGGCACATCGAAGTGGACACGGTTTGAAAAATTAAGCTGGTTTTCCGTGAAAGTTTTAACGGCTGATGAGAGATTTTGAGGCGATACTGTCGCTTTAAGGACTTCCCACGGAGCGAGACGTCGTGCAGCGATCCCAGGCGCCGTCATCAGCCTGTTTCAAGCTGAAAACCTCCACATTTCAGGCTCTATTGTGGAGGCACAGGAAAAACACGCCTGAGAGCGCTGCGCGACGTCTCGCTCCGTGGGAAGTCCTTAAAGCGACAGTATCACCTCAAAATCTCTCATCAGCCGTTAAAATGTTCACCGAAAACCAGCTTAATTTTTCGAACCGTGTCCACTTCGATGTGTCTCACAGGTTTAGAAAAAATTTTGATCAAACAAAGCGCCAGTCTCTCAGCAACTTCTCAGACAAAGGAATTCCGACGAGGGGCTGGACGACTCCTCCCACAAGGAGTGCTCACACGCGAATGACGTCACCGACAGGCGTGGAAAAACTCACGCATGCGCACGAGGGTTCAAGCATGTCTGACGTAAAAACATATGAATGAAATCCATATAGTTTTTGAAAAAATAAAAGGACCTATACTTTATTGACAGACCTCGTATATATATATATATATATATATATATATATATATATATATATATAGATAGATAGATAGATAGATAGATAGATAGATAGATAGATAGATAGATAGATAGATAATATTTTTCTATTCTGGTTCTATTTATATAGCAAAATCTTGGTTCCAAACCAGCAAAATTAATGCCTCACAGATGTGAAGAAATCATGAAAAACTGTGGTTATACAACTAAATACTAGTTTAGTGATTCACAGGATTGCTAAAAAAGCAGCTTGAACATAATAGTTTTGAGCTTGTAGCGTCAACAGCAGATGCTACTATTATTGTGAACACCCCCTTTTCTACTTTTTTTTTTTACTAATAGCCCAATTTCATAGCCTTAAGAGTGTGCATATCATGAATGCTTGGTCTTGTTGGATTTGTGAGAATCTATTGGTACCTTGTTTCCCATGTAACAATAAGAAATATACTCAAAACCTGGATTAATCTTTTTAGTCACATAGCACTACTATTATTCTGAACACTACTGTATTATAGAAGTATACCTTACTTAATTTTCATGAGTTGCAGCCCTAATTCCGAAATACATATGTCCCTTTTAGGACAAATTAGTCTTCATTTTGAGCAATGTTCAATCAATCAATCAACTTTTTTCTTGTATAGCGCCAAATCACAACAAACAGTTGCACCAAGGCGCTCCACATTGCAAGGCAAGGCCATACAATAATTATGAAACACAGTCTACGTCTAAAGCAACATAACCAAGGGATGGTCCAGGGTCACCCGATCCAGCCCTAACTATAAGCCTTAGCGAAAAGGAAAGTTTTAAGCCTAATCTTAAAAGTAGAGAGGGTATCTGTCTCCCTGATCTGAATTGGGAGCTGGTTCCACAGGAGAGGAGCCTGAAAGCTGAAGGCTCTGCCTCCCATTCTACTCTTACAAACCCTAGGAACTACAAGTAAGCCCGCAGTCTGAGAGCGAAGCGCTCTAATGGGGTAATATGGTACTACGAGGTCCCTAAGATAAGATGGGACCTGATTATTCAAAACCTTATAAGTAAGAAGAAGAATTTTAAATTCTATTCTAGCATTAACAGGAAGCCAATGAAGGGAGGCCAACACGGGTGAGATATGCTCTCTCCTGCTAGTCCCCGTCAGTACTCTAGCTGCAGCATTCTGAACCAACTGAAGGCTTTTTAGGGAACTTTTAGGACAACCTGATAATAATGAATTACAATAGTCCAGCCTAGAGGAAATAAATGCATGAATTAGTTTTTCAGCATCACTCTGAGACAAGACCTTTCTGATTTTAGAGATATTGCGTAAATGCAAAAAGGCAGTCCTACATATTTGTTTAATATGCGCTTTGAATGACATATCCTGATCAAAAATAACTCCAAGATTTCTCACAGTATTACTAGAGATCAGGGAAATGCCATCCAGAGTAACGATCTGGTTAGACACCATGCTTCTAAGATTTGTGGGGCCAAGTACAATAACTTCAGTTTTATCTGAGTTTAAAAGCAGGAAATTAGAGGTCATCCATGTCTTTATGTCTGTAAGACAATCCTGCAGTTTAGCTAATTGGTGCGTATCCTCTGGCTTCATGGATAGATAAAGCTGGGTATCATCTGCGTAACAATGAAAATTTAAGCAATACCGTCTAATAATACTGCCCAAGGGAAGCATGTATAAAGTGAATAAAATTGGTCCTAGCACAGAACCTTGTGGAACTCCATAATTAACTTTAGTCTGTGAAGAAGATTCCCCATTTACATGAACAAACTGTAATCTATTAGACAAATATGATTCAAACCACCGCAGCGCAATGCCTTTAATACCTATGACATGCTCTAATCTCTGTAATAAAATTTTATGGTCAACAGTATCAAAAGCAGCACTGAGGTCCAACAGAACAAGCACAGAGATAAGTCCACTGTCCGAAGCCATAAGAAGATCATTTGTAACCTTCACTAATGCTGTTTCTGTACTATGATGAATTCTAAAACCTGACTGAAACTCTTCAAATAGACCATTCCTCTGCAGGTGATCAGTTAGCTGTTTTACAACTACCCTCTCAAGAATCTTTGAGAGAAAAGGAAGGTTGGAGATTGGCCTATAATTAGCTAAGATAGCTGGGTCAAGTGATGGCTTTTTAAGTAATGGTTTAATTACTGCCACCTTAAAGGCCTGTGGTACATAACCAACTAACAAAGATAGATTGATCATATTTAAGATTGAAGCATTAAATAATGGTAGGACTTCCTTGAGCAGCCTGGCAGGAATGGGGTCTAATAAGCATGTTGATGGTTTGGATGAAGTAACTAATGAAAATAACTCAGACAGAACAATCGGAGAGAAAGAGTCTAACCAAATACCGGCATCACTGAAAGCAGCCAAAGATAACGATACATCTTTGGGATGGTTATGAGTAATTTTTTCTCTAATAGTCAAAATTTTGTTAGCAAAGAAAGTCATGAAGTCATTACTAGTTAAAGTTAATGGAATACTCAGCTCAATAGAGCTCTGACTCTTTGTCAGCCTGGCTACAGTGCTGAAAAGAAACCTGGGGTTGTTCTTATTTTCTTCAATTAGTGATGAGTAGAAAGATGTCCTAGCTTCACGAAGGGCTTTCTTATAGAGCAACAAACTCTTTTTCCAGGCTAAGTGAAGATCTTCTAAATTAGTGAGACGCCATTTCCTCTCCAACTTACGGGTTATCAGCTTTAAGCTACGAGTTTGTGAGTTATACCACGGAGTCAGACACTTCTGATTTAAAGCTCTCTTTTTCAGAGGAGCTACAGCATCCAAAGTTGTCTTCAATGAGGATGTAAAACTACTGACAAGATACTCTAACTCCCTTACAGAGTTTAGGTAGCTACTCTGCTCTGTGTTGGTATATGACATTAGAGAACATAAAGAAGGAATCATATCCTTAAACCTAGTTACAGCGCTTTCTGAAAGACTTCTAGTGTAATGAAACTTATTCCCCACTGCAGGGTAGTCCATCAGGGTAAATGTAAATGTTATTAAAAAATGATCAGACAAAAGGGAGTTTTCAGGGAATACTGTTAAGTCTTCTATTTCCATACCATAAGTCAGAACAAGATCTAAAATATGATTAAAGTGGTGGGTGGACTCATTTACTTTTTGAGCAAAGCCGATAGAGTCTAATAATAGATTAAATGCAGTGTTGAGGCTGTCATTCTCAGCATCTGTGTGGATGTTAAAATCGCCCACTATACTTATCTTATCTGAGCTAAGCACTAAGTCAGACAAAAGGTCTGAAAATTCACAGAGAAACTCACAGTAACGACCAGGTGGACGATAGATAATAACAAATAAAACTGGTTTTTGGGACTTCCAATTTGGATGGACAAGACTAAGAGACAAGCTTTCAAATGAATTAAAGCTCTGTCTAGGTTTTTGATTAATTAATAAGCTGGAATGGAAGATTGCTGCTAATCCTCCGCCCCGGCCCGTGCTACGAGCATTCTGACAGTTAGTGTGACTCGGGGGTGTTGACTCATTTAAACTAACATATTCATCCTGCTGTAACCAAGTTTCTGTTAGGCAGAATAAATCAATACGTTGATCAATTATTATATCATTTACCAACAGGGACTTAGAAGAAAGAGACCTAATGTTAATAGACCACATTTAACTGTTTTAGTCTGTGGTGCAATTGAAGGTGCTATATTATTTTTTCTTTTTGAATTTTTATGCTTAAATAGATTTTTGCTAGTTATTGGTGGTCTGGGAGCAGGCACCGTCTCTACGGGGATGGGGTAATAGGGGGATGGCAGGGGGAGAGAAGCTGCAGAGAGGTGTATAAGACCACAGCTCTGCCTCCTGGTCCCAACGCTAGACAGTCACAGTTTGGAGGATCCCAAAAAATTGGCCAGATTTCTAGAAATGAGAGCTGCTCCCTCTAAAGTGGGATGGATGCCGTCTCTCCTAACAAGACCAGGTTTTCCCCAGAAGCTTTGCCAATTATCAATGAAGCCCACCTCATTTTTTGGACACCACTCAGACAGCCAGCAATTCAAGGAGAACATGCGGCTAAACATGTCACTCCCGGTCTGATTGGGGAGGGGCCCAGAGAAAACAACAGAGTTTTTGCAAAGTTACACACCGATTCAATGTTAATTTTAGTGACCTCCGATTGGCGTAACCGAGTGTCATTACTGCCGACGTGAATTACAATCTTACCAAATTTACGCTTAGCCTTAGCCAGCAATTTCAAATGTCCTTTGATGTCGCCTGCTCTGGCCCCCGGAAGACAATTGACAATGGTTGCTGGTGTCGCTAACTTCACATTTCTCAAAACAGAGTCGCCAATAACCAGAGTTTGATCCTCGGCGAGTGTATCGTCGAGTGGGGAAAAACGGTTAGAGATGTGAACGGGTTGACGGTGTACACGGGGCTTCTGTTTAGGGCTACGCTTCCTCCTCACAGTCACCCAGTCAGCCTGCTTTCCCGACTGCACGGGGTCTGCCAGGGGGGAACTAACGGCGGCTAAGCTACCTTGGTCCGCACCGACTACAGGGGCCTGGCTAGCTGTAGAATTTTCCACGGTGCGGAGCCGAGCCTCCAATTCGCCCAGCCTGGCCTCCAAAGCTACGAATAAGCTGCACTTATTACAAGTACCATTACTGCTAAAAGAGGCCGAGGAATAACTAAACATTTCACACCCAGAGCAGAAAAGTACGGGAGAGACAGGAGACAGGAGAATGTTGTTGTTTGTTTTTCAGCTGTCCATTTTTTTTTTCTTCAGGGTCCTCACAGCAGAGCCAGTACATTTAGCACATTTATTTTGTTAAACACTGGATGTGCTTGCTGCTGCAACTCCAGTTTTATATGGAGAAATGCACAGTCCCTCGCTTTCTTAAGAGCTCTACCATCCTAGTACAAAGTAGGACCTAACCTGCCTAATTTCTGAGATCTGACTGGATCAGAAGCATATACAGTTCACAAAATAATGCTTTTTCCTTTTGCATTTTTCCATTTTCCTTTATCATTTTAACATTAGACCAACCACCACTTAAGATGTATTGCTAAAAAAAAAAAAAAACAGCACAGGAAAAAATGTCAGGGTGTACCAGTATTTCAGTCAGCTAAAATAATTTTACTGTAAGAGCACCAACATCCTATTTCAAGACCATACTAAAAAAAAGAAAAGAAAAGAAAAGAAAAAAAAATCCAACCACATATATACTGAAGTGGATGGATGGATGATGTGATTGATTGATTGATGGATGGCATTTCATAAAAATTTGTATCTAAAAAGTGATCGGTTTATCCCATTGACGACAGTATTATGTCAGTAACATCAATGCAGCTACATTACATTTGTGAAACCTTTATGGGTTGTTTTGGATGTCTTTACTCTTTTCCGTAAGTATGCTTCATGGAAGTGACTTTCTTGGCACGGTCCACAGCACCAGCTTCCAGGACTTTTTGCCATTTTCATATCTGTCATGTTACCCTAAACAAAGCGACATGAGTTTGAATTTATGTTAAAGTGATGTATTGAAGCCTGACAGCTTCTCTAAGGAGCTGCAGGATTTCAGGAGGAGCAGAGAAAGGGGAATGGAGAGGGTAAGGTTAAAATATCAGTGTATGAGTGAGTACTCGCTATATACTTTACGCTTGTGTGTACCGTTAAAATGCACATGTACCTTTAATGCTGCTGCCTTTTGGGAACACTGAGCAGATGGAGCAGAGCAGCCCTGCAAAAGTCTCCAGTTTAATGTTCCTCGTCTACTTCCTGTGCATCATGTAAGGAAACACCAGAGTTTCATTTCTGAGTCATGATATGTGACGATATCCTGGATCATTTCAGTGTGTGTCGTGGTGCAGCCAGGAGCTTCCCCATCTGTAAATCCAAGATGAAATGGTGAATATTAATATGCTGTTGCATTTCTGGATACTTTAAAATTAAATGTAACCCCCATGAGTACACATCACAAAACGTACTAATTTGTAAACCCAAGCTCCATGCAGACCCGACCAGAACATCTTATTTTACCTGAGGCCAAAATATGGCCATTTGCGTCCGTCCATCCATTCATCCATTCTGTGCTCAACATAACTCCATTCCTATTACTGCCAGGGTCTTCAAATTCACAGGGTGCATTCTTGAGACACAGCCTGTTGTGAAAGTGTCTTGACACGGACCCACAACAGGGGGTGTTAATGAACGGACAATGGATAAGCCAAAAGTAACAATTTAATGTTGTGAATCGCACAACGACATACAGACAATAACAATATGGTGACTGTCAATCATACACCAGGTGACGTGTGGGCAGGCTCGACGATAGAAGACGCCTGGCGAGAGAAGAGCCGGATCCCACACAACTTCCCGACCAACAGGTGGCCGCTGTCTTCAGCAGTCAGACCCGGTACTGCTGGCAGAGAACAGAGACAGTCCTGATGAGTGTGAGTTTGCACACTCAGTAATCCCACAGTCTGTATACAACTGGGAGGGAGAACCTCCACCTCCAATCACACACTCGTGCAGCTCCTGTCTAACCACTTATCTGGTTGGGGTGTGAAGCGAAGCCGTCGCTGATCACACCAAACGCCAATCCCACAGATAAGGACACACCACAGGAAAACGGCTGCAAGGAAGTTCAGACTATTAGTCAGTGTTAAGTCAGCAGAGAAGTTACCTGAAGGTAGCTGATTTCTGGGCGGGGAGGTGGAGTTGCAGTCCGGCCTTTATGGTGGTGGTGATGAGTAGTGGATGAGTGACAGCTGGTACGGATGATGAGTGACAGCTGTCACTCCTGGTCGCTCCGACGCCCTCTCGTGCTTGAAGCCCGCACTTCAAGCAGGGCGCCATCTTGTGGTGGTGGGCCAGCAGTACCTCCTCTTCAGCGGCCCACACAACAGGACCCCCCCCCCCTCAACGGGCGCCCGACCAGGCTTGTCCGGGTGACGGGTGTAGAAGTCGGCCAGGAGGGCCGGGTCCAGGATGAAGCTCCTCTTCACCCAGGAGCACTCTTCAGGGCCATAACCCTCCCAGTCCACCAGATACTGGAACCCCCGGCCCTTTCGACGGACGTCCAGGAGCCGGCGTACCGTCCACGCGGGCTCCCTGTCAATGATCTGGGCAGGAGGCGGCGCTGGTCCCGGGGCACACAGTGGTGAGGTATGGCAGGGCTTGAGTCTCGACACATGAAACACGGGGTGTATCCGCAGTGAAGCTGGCAGCTTCAGCTTCACTGCGGCGGGACTGAGGACTTTGAGGATGGGAAAAGGTCCGATGTACCTGTCCTTGAGTTTGTGGGATTCCACCTGCAGGGGGATGTCCTTAGTGCATAGCCAGACCTCCTGCCCGGGCTGGTATGCAGGGGCCGGGGAACGCCGGCAGTCTGCATGGGCCTGAGCAGGGCAGAGCGGGCGGTACGCCACACCCGACGGCACTTCCTCAGATGGGCCTGGACCGAGGGCACCCCAACCTCTCCCTCCACCAGTGGAAACAATGGGGGCTGTTACCCCAAACACACCTCAAATGGGGAGAGGCCGGTGGCAGATGAGACTTGGCTATTATGAGCATACTCGATCCAGGCCAGATGGTCACTCCAGGCCGTCGGGTGCGTGGAGGTCACGCAGCTGAGGGCCTGCTCCAGTTCCTGGTTTGTCCGCTCTGCCTGCCCGTTCGTCTGGGGGTGGTACCCAGACGAGAGACTGACGGTGGCCCCCAGTTCCCTGCAGAGACTCCTCCAGACCTGGGAGGAGAACTGAGGACCACGATCCGAGACAATGTCTGATGGAATCCCATGCAGACGCATGACGTGGTGGACCAGGAGGTCTGCAGTCTCCTGGACTGTCAGGAGCTTCTGGAGGGCCACGAAGTGGGCCGCCTTGGAGAACCGGTCCACTATCGTTAAGATGGTGGTGTTGCCCTGGGAGGGCGGGAGGCCCGTGACAAAGTCCAGGCCAATATGAGACCAGGGGCGACGAGGCACAGGCAGAGGCTGGAGGAGGCCTTGGGCCTTGTGGTAGTCGGCTTTGCCCCTGGCACAGGTGGTGCAGGCCTGGACATACTCCCGGACGTTGGCTTCCATAGACGCCCACCAGAAGCACTGCCGGACCACTGCCACGGTCCTTCGCACCCCTGGATGACAAGAGAGCTTGGAACCGTGACAGAAGTCAAGGACCGCAGCCCTGGCCTCTGGTGGGACGTACAACTTGTCCTTTGGACCTGTCCCCGGGTCCGGGCTCCGTGTCAGGGCCTCCCGGACGGTCTTCTCCACATCCCAGGTAAGGGTGGCCACGACAGTGGACTCGGGGATGATGGTGTCAGGGGGGTCTGACGGCTCGGTCTTGATCTCCTCTTCATGCACCCGGGACAGGGCGTCAGATCGTTGGTTTTTTGTCCCGGGGCGGTAGGTGATCCGGAAGTCAAAACGCCCGAAGAACAGCGACCAGCGGGCTTGCCTGGGGTTCAGACGCTTCGCAGTCCGGATGTACTCCAGGTTCCGATGGTCTGTGAAAACCGTAAAAGGTACCGATGCTCCCTCCAACAGGTGTCTCCACTCCTCAAGAGCCTCCTTCACCGCAAGAAGTTCCCGATTGCCGACGTCATAGTTCTGTTCAGCTGGGGTCAACCTGCGGGAAAAGTAGGCACATGGATGGAGAACCTTGTCGGACTCCCCGCTCTGGGATAGCACGGCTCCTATCCCTGAGTCAGAGGCGTCCACTTCAACTACGAACTGGCGCTTGGGATCGGGCTGCACCAGAACCGGTGCAGTCGAGAACCGGCGTTTCAACTCCCTAAACGCGGCTTCGCACCGATCCGACCAGGTGAAGGGGACTTTTGTGGAGGTCAGGGCTGTCAGGGGGCTAACTACCTGACTGTAGCCCTTGATGAACCTCCGGTAGAAATTTGCAAAACCGAGGAACTGTTGTAGTTTCCTACGGTTCATTGGTTGGGGCCAATCTCTCACCGCCGCAACCTTGGCCGGATCAGGGGCGACGGAGTTGGAGGAGATTATGAACCCCAGGAAAGACAAAGAAGTGCGGTGGAACTCACACTTCTCGCCCTTCACAAACAGCCGGTTCTCCAACAACCGCTGTAGGATCTGACGTACATACTTGACATGGGTCTCAGGATCCGGAGAAAAGATGAGTATATCGTCTAGATATACGAAGACAAACCGATGCAGGAAGTCCCGCAAGACATCATTAACCAATGCCTGGAACGTCGCGGGCGCATTGGTGAGGCCGAACGGCATGACCAGGAACTCAAAGTGACCTAACAGGGTGTTAAATGCCGTCATACACTCGTCTCCCTCCCGGATCCGAACCAGGTGATAAGCATTCCTAAGATCCAATTTCGTGAAAATTTGGGCTCCATGCAGGGGCGTGAACACTGAATCCAACAGAGGTAATGGGTATCGGTTGCGAACCGTGATCTCGTTCAGCCCTCTGTAATCAATGCATGGACGGAGTCCGCCATCCTTCTTACCCACAAAAAAGAAACCAGCACCCATCGGGGAGATGGAGTTCCGGATCAACCCGGCAGCTAACGAGTCCCGGATGTAGGTCTCCATTGATTCGCGTTCCGGACGTGAGAGGTTGTACAGCCTGCTGGACGGGTACTCAGCGCCCGGTATCAAATCAATGGCACAATCGTACGGATGGTGCGGGGGCAGCGTGAGTGCCAGATCCTTGCTGAAGATGTCAGCAAGGTCGTGGTACTCGGCTGGCACCTCCGCCAGATTGGGGGGGACTAAAACCTCCTCCTTAGCTGTCACACCGGGTGGAACCGAGGACCCTAAACACTCCCGGTGGCAGGTTTCGCTCCACTGAACCACAACCCCAGACGACCAATCAATCCGGGGATTGTGTTTTAACACCCATGGAAAACCCAAAATCACTCGGGAGGTAGAAGGTGTTACATAAAACACAATCTCCTCCCTGTGATTCCCAGACACCACCAATGTCACTGGCTGTGTCTGGTGTGTGATTAATGGAAGAAGGGTGCCATCTAGTGCCCGCACTGACAATGGTGACGGTAAGGCCACTAGAGGGAGCCCAACCTCCTTTGCCCATCTGCTATCCAGCAGATTCCCCTCCGACCCCGTGTCCACCAGTGCTGGGGCGTGAAGGGTTAGATCCCCACTCAGGATCGTGACTGGGATACGTGCAGATCGTCGGGGTCTCCCCACGTGGGTGTTGTGACCCACCCTTAGCCCAGTCTCTAAGGACGAGTGCTGCTGTTTTGACCGTTTGGGGCATTCTCTCTGTGTGTGCTCAGTAGAGCTGCAGAGAAAACACTCTCCACGGATCAGCCTCCTTTGTCTCTGATCTGATCGCTTTTTGGCCCTGCTCGTTTCCCTAGCAACGTCAGCAGGGGGAGCTGTCGTCATGTGGAGAGCCCTGGCAGCGGAGCGTGGGGAAGTCGGCTCCCTTTCGGACCCGGGAGGAAGAGGGACGGCTTGTGCCTGACCACGCCCTTCATCTCGCTCCCGTCGGTGTTCTGTTAATCGGTTGTCTAACCGTATAACCAGGTTGATAAGCCCATCTAAATCCCGCGGCTCGTCCTTTGCCACCAGGTGCTCCTTAAGGACCAGAGACAGTCCGTTTACAAAGGCGGCGCGGAGCGCAACAGCATTCCAGCCAGCTCGCGCTGCTGCGATGCGGAAGTCGACTGCATACTTCGCTGCACTCCGACACCCCTGCCGTATCAACAGCAGCACACTTGAAGCGGTCTCGCCTCTATGAGGGTGGTCGAACACCTGTCGGAACTCCCTCAAAAACTCAGTATAAACCGTTAGGAGCTGTGAATTCTGCTCCCAGAGCGCCTTAGCCCAGGCGCGTGCCTCTCCTCGAAGCAAATTTATAATGTAAGCCACCCGGCTAGCGTCTGACGCGTACATGACGGGACGCTGTGAAAAGACGAGCGAGCACTGCATCAAGAAGTCCGCGCACGTCTCCACACAGCCTCTGTACGGCTCCGGAGGGCTTATGTATGCTTCAGGGGAAGGTGGGGGGGTTCGTTGAACGACCAGCGGAATGTCTGTTTCTGGCACACGGTCAGCAGGAGGAGGTGCTGCAGCAGCGCCCTGAGCATGTGCTTCCACCTGGGCGGTGAGAGCCTCCATCCTACGATTGAGAACACTGCTCTGCTCGGTAACTAAGTCCAACCGAGCGATAAAGGCGGTTAAGATGTGCTGCAGCTCAGCCAACACGCCTCCTGCTGGCGGCTGTGCACCTCGCTCTTCCATTGGCTGTTCAAGCGATGGTTGACGCCCCTCAGGATCCATGACACTGGCCGAGAAATCCTGTTGTGAAAGTGTCGTGACACGGACCCACAACAGGGGGCGTTAATGAACAGACAATGGATAAGCCAAAAATAACAATTTAATGTTGTGAATCGCACAACGACGTACAGACAATAACAATATGGTGACTGTCAATCATACACCAGGTGACGTGTGGGCAGGCTCGACGATAGAAGACGCATGGCGAGAGAAGAGCCGGATCCCACACAGCTTCCCGACCAACGGAGCTGAAGAACACCGGAGCCGCCAAGCCCTGCGCCCCAGGTGGCCGCTGTCTTCAGCAGTCAGACCCGGTACTGCTGGCAGAGAACAGAGACAGTCCTGATGAGTGTGAGTTCGCACACTCAGTAATCCCACAGTCTGTATACAATTGGGAGGGAGAACCTCCACCTCCAATCACACACTCGTGCAGCTCCTGTCTAACCACTTATCTGGTTGGGGTGTGAAGCGAAGCCGTCGCTGATCACACCAAACGCCAATCCCACAGATAAGGACACACCACAGGAAAACGGCTGCAAAGAAGTTCAGACTATTAGTCAGTGTTAAGTCAGCAGAGAAGTTACCTGAATGGTAGCTGATTTCTCGGCGGGGAGGTGGAGTTGCAGTCCGGCCTTTATGGTGGTGGTGATGAGTAGTGGATGAGTGACAGCTGGTACGGATGATGAGTGACAGCTGTCACTCCTGGTCGCTCCGACGCCCTCTCGTGCTTGAAGCCCGCACTTCAAGCAGGGCGCCATCTTGTGGTGGTGGGCCAGCAGTACCTCCTCTTCAGCGGCCCACACAACACAGACCTTGGATAAGTTCAAAGATGGGTAACCTAAGGTCATATTCTTTTTACACGCTCTTTCAGTAATTGCATGCAGTGATGGAATTTTAGCATTGCATTATATTTTTGAATGAATGAATGAATGAAATTTATTTCAGCAACACAGCACAGTCACAACGTATCAAAACAAAACTGGAACAAAACCAAAATTTGCACTGTGTGTCTGAAAGGGGGTGGGAAGAAACAAAGCTTATCAGTTACCCACCCCCCATACCAAAAGCCCAAGTCCAACACTATTAGCACTCATGCTCAAAAAAACAGACTCATAAATACATATTCATTTTTGCTCACACTCCTATATATACATATACGAGGGCTGTCCATAAAGTATAGGTCCTTTTTATTTTTTCAAAAACTATATGGATTTCATTCATATGTTTTTACGTCAGACATGCATGAACCCTCGTGCGCATGTGTGAGTTTTTCCATGCCTGTCGGTGACGTCATTCGCCTGTGAGCACTCCTTGTGGGAGGAGTCGTCCAGCCCCTCGTCGGAATTCCTTGTCTGAGAAGTTGCTGAGAGACTGGCGCTTTGTTTGATCAAAATTTTTTCTAAACCTGTGAGACACATCGAAGTGGACATGGTTCGAAAAATTAAGCTGGTTTTCAGTGAAAATTTTAACGGCTGATGAGAGATTTTGAGGTGACACTGTCGCTTTAAGGACTTCCCACGGTGCGAGACGTCGCGCTGCGCTCTCAGGCGGCGTCATCAGCCTGTTTCAAGCTGAAAACCTCCACATTTCAGGCTCTATTGATCCAGGACGTCGTGAGAGAACAGAGAAGTTTCAGAAGAAGTCGGTTTCAGCATTTTATCCGGATATTCCACTGTTAAAGGAGATTTTTTTAATGAAAGACGTGCGGACGGGTCCGCGCATCGGGAAGCAGCCGGCGCGGAGCGGCGGCACAGGAAAAACACCTCCGTGTTGATAACCATTTGTAAAATCCAGGCGGCTTTTGATGGCTTTCAGTGGAGTGAGTATATGAGAAATTGTTTAACAGCTGGACATGTTCCAACTTGGCCTTAAGGCTTCCAACAGAGGTGTTTTTCCTGTGGCGGAGCGTCGCGGCGGCTGCGAGCCGACGCGCGGACCCGTCCGCACGTCTTTCATTAAAAAAAGTCTCCTTTAACAGTGGAATATCCGGATAAAATGCTGAAACCGACTTCTTCTGAAACTTCTCTGTTCTCTCACGACGTCCTGGATCAATAGAGCCTGAAATGTGGAGGTTTTCAGCTTGAAACAGGCTGATGACGCCACCTGAGAGTGCTGCGCGACGTCACGCACTGTGGGAAGTCCTTAAAGCGACAGTGTCACCTCAAAATCTCTCATCAGCCGTTAAAATTTTCACTGAAAACCAGCTTAATTTTTCGAACTGTGTCCACTTCGATGTGTCTCACAGGTTTAGAAAAAATTTTTATCAAACAAAGCGCCAGTCTCTCAGCAACTTCTCAGACAAGGAATTCCGACGAGGGGCTGGACGACTCCTCCCACAAGGAGTGCTCACAGGCGAATGACGTCACCGACAGGCGTGGAAAAACTCACGCATGCGCACGAGGGTTCAAGCATGTCTGACGTAAAAACATATGAATGAAATCCATATAGTTTTTGAAAAAAATAAAAAGGACCTATACTTTATTGACAGACCTCATATACACCACAGATATATACCATACATTAACAAGGTTATACATCATATTTATACATTATTTAATTCAATTATATTTTTCATTATATCCGGAAATTATTAAATTTTTATAATGTTTCTTAAAACAAACTAAAGAACCACATAATCTAATTTCAACAGGACATTCGTTCCAAACCTTCACCCCTTTAACTGAAACACAAAAACCCTTTACATTGGTGCGTATAGGAGGCTTCCTGAATACAGCACATCCTCGTAAACTATATTCAGAGTCCCTCATCTTGAACAGGTTCTGGACATGAAGTGGTAAGGCTTGGTTGTTAGCTTTGTACAAAGTTTGTATTGTGATGTAATCCACTAAATCTCTGAATTTCAATAAATTTAAAGTCGTAAACAGGGAATGCGTTGACTCAAGATAATGTTTGTTACAGATGATTCTAATGGCATGTTTTTGTAAGAGAAATATTTGATTGGTGTTTGATTTGTGTTACCCCAAGACTCAATACAATATGTCATATATGGTGCTATTAAAGAATGATATAAAGTAAGTAACCCTTCCTGTGACAGTATGTCCTTGGCCCTGTACATGATGGCGATAGATTTTGACATTTTGATTTATGTAATTTATATGTGGTTTCCAGCTGAGTTTATTATCAGTTATAACACCTAGGAATTCATTCTCAGTTACTGTCTCTATTTCCATATTGTTAATGGTTACATTTTTACATTTAGGTACAAGTTTATTTCCAAATATAATACATTTATTTTTTCCAAGGCGGAGTCTTGTATCTGTATATCTGTAATATAACTAGATGGGGCACTTTGCAACTGCAGTATTTTGATAAAAGACTTTAGAATATTTGGCTGATAAATCACTTTTCATTTTGAAAGAACTTTGAGAATTTTTTCCTCTTTTTTTGAACATGACTTTTCAATACAAAATTCAATACCTACTCCTTCTCACTGCAGTGGCTCTGATGGCAACATCCTGAATGAAAACTGCTCTGACAGTGCAGTAGTTATCATTAAGCTCAAAATTTTGCTATTGAGTCCAACCAGATACCCTTATATTAAAAAACTGAGGACCAAATGGACCCCATAAGACAAATTATTATGGAGCCCACAGTATTGATTCAAATATGATCCAAATCCATGAAATTGAAGACAACTATATTGGTGACAGTTACATAAAATTTCAGGTAAATAAATATAATGGCTCAGGAAAAAATATACCCCTGTAGCCCACATGGACCCCTTGTGCTGATCAACATTAATGTTAATGTTAATCAACTTTAATGTTTTCAAAATTTTAATGAAGCCTGCCTGAAGCCTCCCAAGAAAATGTTTAACTCCTCCAAAAAATTACTAATACCCTTATCCCAAAAGCATCTAATGGCTACATTTGGATGGAATAAAATACATAAAGATAATACAGGTATACACCTGTATTTAAGTATTTTTACACACACACACACACACACCACACACACACACCACACACACACACACACACACACACACACACACACACACACACACACACACACACACACACACACACACACACAAATATTTAGTTGTATAATTTCATGATAAATCAGTGATTAAAATGTTATAGAAATTGCAGAATGAGATATTACCAAAAATGGTGAAACAAACCCTTTTTACCATTTTTGTTAATAACTCACTATTGCCCACCCCATGATTAAGGCCATGGCATGCTTCAGCTATTCTTAATGGCCTGTACTCAGTGGTGGGGCAAAACCACTTGTCACACCTTCATAGTACAACCCCAATTCCAATGGAATTGGGTCATTATGTGAAATGTAAATGAAAACAGAATACAATGATTTGCAAATCCTCTTCAACCTATATTCAACTGAATACACTTCAAAGACAAGATATTTAATGTTCAAACTGATAGACTTTATTGTTTTTGTGCAAATATTTGCTAATTTTGAAATGGATGCCTACAACATGTTTCAAAAAAGCTGGGACAGTGGTATGTTTATCACTGTGTTACATCACCTTTCCTTCTAACAACACTCAGTAAGGGTTTGGGAGGCCCCAGCTGGGACTGCAGCTCGAGGGAGGTCGCCATCAGCCCGCAGCTCGCCAGAGGCCCCAAATTTCCATCAACACCATGTGTTAAGGGCCCCTTCACACATGGTACAAATAAGTACAAATCAAGGTAAATCATGGCAGAACAGCTTGTATGAGCGAACCACGAAAACATTGAGACAATGGGCAGGCATGAGCGACCCTGCTGAGACGGGTTCATGCAAGCGACGGTGTCGTGCACAACACCGTCGCAGCAGGAACACAGTGAGAGCAGTTGGAGCATGTGAAACCACATCGCACAGCTGCTGTGAAAAAAAAGAAAAATACATGCCACCCATGGGATTCGAACCTGCAATGTACATAAGCTCTGGTTGCCAGCCAGAAACTTTACCACTGTGCTACCATCGCTGTCATATAAAAAGTGTGGAAAAATGCCTGAAATCAACAAGGACATAAATGTTTTTGTAAAAAAAGAGGAAAAAGCACCATGATAACTGATCAAGCGGCATTTGTTATGGTGTATTTCTGCTGATATGTGACTGAAAGTGGTGTATTTGTCACACTGTTGGCTTGTCATATAGTCCTGCGGCGTGCCACTCACAGGACATGAGTGTGCTCTCCAGCCCATGACAATTGCAATATATGTTTTTATGTATTTCCACGTGAGGACAGCAAGCACACACACGCGCCTGTCCATCAAAACATGGTACGTGTTCTGCAGCTGTGGTGTCCAGGAACAGAGACAGCCAGCCACGCCTCTTGTCCAGTCAGAGCACAGAACAAGGTGTCACTCTGTAATCAAATGAGAGGTGCCTCACCTGCAGGGGGGGAGCACGCGAACCACACGCGGTAACTCCACAGTCGTGGGGGCACTTAGACACATTTCACCGCCAGCTCGAAAGTGATCATCTGCTGACTGTTGTCATGCTAACAGCGTGATTGGCCACACATTTTCTAAGTGCCAAGCAAACAGTGTTAAATGTTCGTGTGTGTCACCTGGAATCTGGCCGACACCTGCCGCAAGAGGGTTTGATGGGCTCTCACAGTGCACAATCTGTCTTTCAGCTGCTGGTGTGCGCAAATACTTGTAGCAACAGGTGTACAAGGCGTTGGAGGCAGCTTCAATTTTACACGTTTTGCATACGATTCCTGCTTCACGCACAATTCGACCACATTCATATTATGTGTGAAGGGGTCCTAAATGTTGGTGAATGTCAAACATTCTTCTGGATCTCAATTTCAGAATATATTGCAGATCACTTCCAAAACTAAATGACTTATTTCCCAGAACAAAGACAAACGAACACCAGCATAAACATTACATACTTGGCAGAAGTGAAAATCCGTAGAAAGTATTATACACTAATGCCTTTGACAATCATTAACATGAATACCTTTACATTTCTAATAGGCTATCACTAGCTAAAGTGTGGATTGAATGTATTTTTGATTTAAAATTAATTAATACTGAAAAATATAAACGTCAACACAGACCAGTGTGACTTTTAACTGCTAAATCAGAGGCAGGATTATGATTGATTTTAGAACCATTCTTCATGTTCTAATAATGTACTCCACCTCAGGCCCTAGACTGCTGGGATAGGCTCCAGCCAACACCCCAATCCTTAATTGGAATAAGCGGGTAAAGAAAATGGATGGATGTTTTAACAATTTCAAGAACATATCTTGCTTAATTTACAGCTCTATTACAAAAACAGTTTTTAATAGACTTGCCTGTGCCTTTGAAGTCCTTTCCTCCCTCACTGTTACAAAAGGTCCATATAAGTATAAAGACCACAGCAGGGGAGAAATGGCACAATATATTTCCCTTTCTGTGTCTCTCTCTTCAATAATTAATTGAGTCTCTTAAAGACAACACGGTCTGAAGTCATGCACACAAACCCACACATCAACAATTACATCTGTGTGTATTGTTTGTAAGTGGTATAGTTTAAATTCTCTGAATACAAACACACAAGATATTCATGTTTGTAATATTAACATATGCAATCTACTGTAAATGCCTGCTGGAGGCATTTTTAATCAGGCTTCTTTAAAGGTCTTGTCAGGTTGAATAA
This sequence comes from Thalassophryne amazonica, assembly GCF_902500255.1. Taxonomy (NCBI): domain Eukaryota; kingdom Metazoa; phylum Chordata; class Actinopteri; order Batrachoidiformes; family Batrachoididae; genus Thalassophryne; species Thalassophryne amazonica. The sequence goes on from NC_047106.1 coordinate 50,457,929, forward strand.
TCTGTGTTTGCTCGCTGCATCACAAGTGCCTGTTTAAAGCCAATCCCACTCCATAAAGCAAAAAGAATTTATTAAACGCACTTATTTCATGGACATTTTATTTCTGCGAATATTTTAAGTCCATCTACAATTTGGTTTTTAAAAAAGGACTTTATACTAATTAGCCATGAAGGATTACAAAAATTAATACCACAAGGTTGCCATGCAACAACAGGCACAAAAACAAAATTGTGTTATGTGCAGTGCAACAGGGTACTTTGTCCATTTAAAATTATGTTGCCCAACCATCCAGAACAGTTTGCACATTGCTCAGTATATCTTCACGAAATTTTTAATTGTTGCTACTACTTGTGGCGACCCCTCCAGGTCACCAACAAAAAAGAGAGAGATTCTCAAACTAGGGTAAGAAAAACAAGCAGAGGCGTGGTCCCAAGTTACAATAACTCACAGTTTTTATTATCAAATGTTTAAAATGGCCAACTTGTGTTGTGGTTAAAAATTAATTAACAAACACAAAGCATGGAGGGATTGGTCAGCAGCAAGGGCTTACCGGTGAAAAGGAGACACCAGCAGTGATGGTCCCTAAAGAAAGAAATAAGCACCCCAGTCACACGTGACACACACACCACAATCACACTGTGAAGGTCCAATCCTGCGGGGTGGGTGAAGCACAACACACCAAAATCGATGGATCCAACACCCTGGGCCCCTACACCACCACCGTTACCCCACAACTGAAAAACAAATAAAAGAGATCAAAACAATCCCCCCAATGAGACATAGTTAAAAAAAAAAGATTTAAAATTAACCACAGACTAGACGCAAAAAAAAGCACATCAGCCAATATTAAAAAGAAACACACAATATACAGTTAAAAAAAAAGGATAAAATAAAAAACAAAAATTACTAGACTCTAATCCAAACCCCCACAAGCGCTACTGCACATAGAGGCCAGGATATGTTGTGGGTGTCTAAGTTAGCCACCAGGGGGGTATGCTAACATTAACACGTGCAGACAACACTCTAAAACCAAGTAAGGCAAAGCAGCAGCGGTCTCATGCAGCCGGTCCAGAGCCGCTGTCCACAACAGAGATCTGCCATGACATCACAAATTATTAAATTACTACAAAAAAGCCAGAACATATGCATTGCTAACACATTGAGCTACATACCAAGGAAGGAGCCGCTTAATCACAGGAAGGGAGGGAGGAGCGCCACAGCTGCTGATGCCGCCGTAACGACCTACGGATCACGTTTCCCCCCACAACATGATAACCACAGATTTCCTGCCTGCTGTAAATTTACAGATATAATAATAAGCTATAGCCTCATTTAGCTGTCTTGCAGGCAGTGCGATTACAGCAACGTACCTGAGCTGCAGAAGACGAGGCGCACACCCAGATAGCGCACAGAAGGAAGCTGGCAACTCGCTGCACGATGACGTGCTGCAGAATAAAATCATTAACGACAAACACCAAAACAATAAAGTTGATACGCAGCACAGCACTGCTACATACCTGCACCGGGAGTGAGGCAAAAGAAACCAAGTGGTGGAAGTGGAGCGGCTAAGCGTGCCCGCTCAATACCATGCCGAACCAGGAAGGGCCCACTCATAAGGCACCACTCTTTTTGAAGTGCGCCCCTAACGAGGATTGGATGAACCAAATGACAATCGGGGAGAGACAGGGAATACTCCTCCTGCTACATTCTGTAAACATCCTTTGCTCAGTTGTTGTCAGAGTTATTTATTGCTCTCACATCCTTTGTGAATACCATAATAACATGTCCACAATGATCCTGGACTGAGATATTTTAATGGCTGTGTTGGAACCTCTCTGAACTGTAGATCTGGTATCAGTTCAATTCAGTTTATTTATATAGCACCAAAATTCCTCTTTGGCCTCCTTCTCCTCCTGCCTGATGGCTCCATCCTCAGCATCCTTCTCCCTATATACCCCGGGTCCCTCCTCTGCACGTCAAAACCATCTCAATCTCAACTTTGCCCTCAACCGTCCCACCTGTGCTGTGCCTCTGATATGTTCATTCTTAATTATGTCTGTCCTTGTCACTCTCAAAGGGAGTGCAACACTTTATCTTTGCACACTTAGGGGGTCGTACACAGCAAGGGAGTTTAACTGTAACAACTATGGTGGGGTTGGTAGGTAGGGTGAGTGTGGCATGTGGGGTTGGCCCCGGGTGGCTGTGGATGTCTGAGGTTCTGGGGTCTGCCTCGCCGGTTCTGCCGTGGTCCCGTGGCCCTGCTCTGGGCCTGTGGAGCCCGGTGTCCCGTGGCCCGTTGTGGGGGTGGGTGGTGGCGGTGGGGCACGGGTGTTGGCACTGGGGGTTGGCGGCTGCTGGGGGGATGGGGACCGTGATCTCCGCAGGATGGACCCCGCTCTCGCTCGGGCAGTCTCCTGATCATTTGCTTTGGATGTTTGGGATGGGATCCGGGGTGGGGGAGTTTGGGGAGCCCTGCTGGCTGCACTGGGGGGCCTGGCTATCAGGGGGCCTTGTGCTCTTCCTGGCCCCGGGGTTGGGCCTCCCTTCTTGTCTGGGGGCTGGGCCCTGCCCTCATATGGCTCGTTGGTCCCTACCTTGTGCTTTGGATTCGGTTGCAGTGGCTCCTTTGCCCCGTGTCGTTGCCTCCACTCACTCCCGCCTTCGGGGGCCGTGGTCCTGGTGGTGTGGTTCTGGGGCTCCCCTATTGGTGGGCCTATGCCGGTGCCCTGTGTGCTTCCCTTGGGTATGAGACTGCTCCCTGTGCCTCCGTGGGGAGGGGTGGTGTCGGGGTGAGTTCCGGTGCCGTTGGGCCACTCCCCTGTTGGTTTGCTGTGCTGCCCGCTGGCTCTGGGGGCTGCCTTTCCTGGCCCCTGTGCCCTTCCGCTGCCCCTTTTTTCCTGGTTCCCCCGGGGCCCTGTGTCCTGGACCCATTTCCATCTGTGCTCGCGGCCGGCTGCATGGCTTCTGGTGTGCCAGAGTGGTCCATGTCATATGGTAAGGTTCTGTACTCTTGTCTTTGCCCAACACACCAGCCACAGTAGTAATCGGATATTTAGCCGTGATCTGGGTCTCTGTGTGTGGATTGTTGCATGTTTGTGGCCGTCACCACAATTCGGTTTTTGGGTGCTCTTAAGGGGATTAACACTATGGTGTTCCAGATTAGGGTATGGATGCTCACTAATTAGACAACAAACTGTTGCTGTCACTGTTTGTTCACGTGTGGTTGTTTGTCATGGTATGTTGTATGGTTGGGGCCCCGTCTCCTCGGTGTCTCACGTCACAGTTATTGTCTTCACCACTCATCTCTCGTTCTTGTCTGTCTTTGTGTTGTTTTGGTGGTCGGCCCTTCCTGATAGAAGCTGTCGGTTGGCTTTGAGTAGGATGTTGCAGGCTGATCGGGAAGGGCAGATGGGGGTCACACACGTACACCACATTCACTCATGCACTACATACCTTCTGTCTTGCAAGAATAAATTGCATATATGGGTATTAATGTTCATAAATGGTTCTGCCAGTGTGGCATTTACCATTACTATATATGCAGACAGGGGAAAAAAGAGAAAAAAAAAAATCAAAGACAATTGCAACACCTCCAGCTCTTGTCTTTTTGTTAGTCTCTAAGCCGTACAACATAGCTGGTCTCACTTCTGTCTTTCAAACTTTCCCCTTCACTCTTGCAGATATTCTTTGGTCACAAGTCACTCCTGCCACATTTCTCCCCCCCTGCCTGCACTCTCTTCTTCACCTTTCTATAGGGTTGCCAACCGTCCCTTGAAAAACGGAATCGTCCCTTATTTGGAAATAAAAGTGTGCGTTCCGTATTGACCTGAAACGGGACGCAGTTTGTCCCGTATTTCTGTGAGAATCAAAAAGTCTGTAAAATGTCAATGGAATTGACTGGCGCTTTATATGGAAACTTACGGTAAGTTTGATCCCAGCCTCTCTCCTGCTTTTCACCAATGAGCTGACAGACAAGAGTTGACAATACAGAATCACTCTTATCTCATTGGTCGAGGGACATCTACTCGCAAGAAGATACCGATGTCATGAGCCGACGACGGTCGCTGGACGACAATAACAAAGCAGCATGGCTGATATCGATACAGACACCGACACTGGCACTGCAGATATGCCTACGGACAGCAATGTCTGTAACGTCGTTACTACTCCTCCTAAAAAAACAAACAAACAAAAAAGAATGCAAAAATACAGGGGAGAATGAGAAAAGGAAAATGGCTGGGTGGAAAAGGTGCGCGACAACAGTATTGTTTACTTTTCAGACTTTATTTTTTGCACTTTTTATTACACTAAATGTGTAAATGTGCACTGTTACATTGTTTTGCACTGTTACATTGTTTTGGATGATGCAAATTTTCTATTGTTTTTTATTTATTTATTTATTTTTTTTATTTATACAATTTAAGTTAAGAGCAGGGGTGGTGGCCAAGTGGTTAATGCGCTTGGTTTTAGTTTGGAAGGTTCTGGGTTCAAATCCCACCCCTGCCACATTTCTCCATGCAATGTGGAGTTGCGTCAGGAAGGGCATCTGGCGTAAAACCTGTACCAAATCAACATGCAGATCCACCTTGGATTTGCTGTGGTGACCCCAAGTGCAAACAAGGGAGCAGCCGAAGGGACTTACTTATACAATTTAAGTTAAGCAATAACACTACAGAGATTTATTTTTAAAGAAGACAGAATGCTCATATTGAAATTGTGAGTGAAAATTTATTTTGCACTAAAAATAAATTGCTAAATAATAATTTGTTTTCCACGTGTTCATATCAGAACAAATGCATGTATGCATCTACCTAAATTCAGGGTCAAGTCAACAGTAGGTAAGTCCCTTCGGCTGCTCCCTTGTTTGCACTTGGGGTCGCCACAGCAAATCCAAGGTGGATCTGCATGTTGAATTGGCACAAGTTTTACACAAGTTTTACGCCGGATGCCCTTCCTGACGCAACTCCACATTACATGGAGCAATGTGGCAGGGGTGGGATTTGAACCCGGAACCTTCTGAACTGAAACCAAGCGCATTAACCACTTGGCCACCACCTCTGCTCGTCAAGTCAGTCAAATGGTTAAAAATCGTTTCACACAGACGCTGGGAAGGGTGAAGGCAATGGTCAGTCGGCCGGTCGGCCGAGGTGTCCCTTATTTATTTTTCAGAGAGTTGGCAACCCTACCTTTCTACCACACTCTCCATTACTTTGGATACTTGACCCCAAGCATTTAAACTCATCTTCCTGATGCAACCCTACTCACTGATCAGGGCTTGGCAGTGGCACTCAGAAGGTACTGGCTGCACACTCCATGTGCCTAAGGTGTGATTTGGTGCTGTATAAATACATTTATATGAATTGGTGGCACACACAACTTGAAGAAAAATGTTGTCTTCTGTGTGACATAATCACAAATTTATAACATTTCACAGCATTTATTAAATATTGTGTTGTTGGTCTGTGGGTCAAAGGAGAGAAAAGCCAACACGTGTATTTAAGATGACTGCCACTGATACTGGTGTAAAAGCCATTTCTAGGCCAGGGAGTAGTGCGGAAAAATTACAATCAGTGGTGGCTGGTGGAATTGATTTTTAAGAGGGTGCACCTTCAATTCTTCATGAAAGCTGCAGGGCTACATAACTTTTCACAAGGCATATCTAATAAACTGGCAACTGGGTGTATATTTGTAGTCAAATACAGTAACTTTGGTAATTCTCTTTATATCTCTTACTCACTCTCACACACACATGCACACAGTATCTCCTGTCCTCGGATTACTATAATAATCAATGTAGGCCCTTCACAACATGTTATTATTACTCTGTTAGTCTATATAGGAGGAGCATGTCTAATGTAGTTGAACCATGGAAATGCTTTAAAATCCACTGTTTGACAAATCTGTTGCTGCACGCTGCTAACCAACAGCTTCTTGTTTTGAAATCAGTCTGCCAGACTGTCTTCAATTCAAAGACTTGAATACTCCAGAGGGCTTCAGCTGTATTTTTTGTTTGAATTATGCAATGTCATGTGATGTTACCTTGATATGTAATATTATCGATAGCTAGGTATCATAGCTTAGTTAGCTTACAGTAAGTTTCTTGTTCTGAATTCAGCCAGCAAAACAAAGAGTGCTCCACACTGATCTTTGCTTTGAATTAGGTGATGTTATGTAACGATGTCAAAAGTACGCTTTGTTTGAAATCAGCTGTTTCTTGGCTAACTCCAAAAGTCTTTTGACATGATTCTGTCCACTCCCACTTAACAACTTTACATAGCAACCCCGTCATTGATGCTATTGGTATAAGCTTCCTATAGTAACTCAACAGAGAGCGGAAAGACCTTAGTTCAGTTACATTGCTTTACTACATTACTACCACAGCAAATTTAAGACAAAACAAATAAACAAACAACAAAACCATCAATAAACTGGAATAACTTGTGTGATATCACAGAGTGAAATTTACTTGTAACATCACAGAAAGTTTAGTTAGGACAAAGGTGAGATGTAAACTGACCAGTGGCAGGCACATCTTACCAAAAAGTTATCTTCGATAACCATTAATCCGCTAACTGCAAAGTTATCTTTTATGACGCTAAACTGCTAAAAAATGTATCTTTATTACAGATAACCAATAACCGATAACTTTTATTCGGAGGTGGCCACATCAGATTACACTGTCGTCTTCTGATAAACCAGTTTCAATTTAAGCGCTGCAGGGGCTGCTGGGTAAATTCAAGGATCACAAACACAACTAGAAGGGCACTCGGTAAAGCGCATTTTTCCGCCACGCCACATATCAATATCGAAGGATGTGGATTCACAAAAGGGCAAGGTAATACATTATGCTATACATCTGAATTTATTTACAACACCTGCTGTTGTCAGTATATCAGACGAAGAGGCTGGTACGCTGACGTCAGCATTTAACACAATACCAACATGATCATGGAAGGTAATTGTACACTAATGAACTGATGGCTCATTGAGATCGGGGTGAGATCGTCGTCTTCCTGTTCCGGAGCACAGCGGTGTTCTGCTGTATCTGTTAGCTGTTTGAACTGAGCTGTTTGAGTTCTTTGAATTAACAGTCTTTTTCAAGACTTTTTTACTTTTTTTTTTTTTTTTTTTTACTTTTTCACCGTGCTCCAACGCCTAAAGAAGACCTCTAACGGTCGAAACATCGCGACGGAGCACTTTTATCAGCTAACTTTCATCAGCGTTGGCAAGCTAACTAGCTTGCTAACGCTTTCGTTTTTATTTTTATTTTATTTTTTAGCACTGTTGTCGTGCTGCTCCACAGCCTGCCTAGTGGATTTTTATTTTATTTTAGCACTGTTGTCGTGTGTTACCTGTGCTGCTCCACAGCCTGCCCAGTGGATTTTTATTTTATTTTTTAGCACTGTTGTCGTGTGTTACCTGTGCTGGTACACAGCCTGTTCAGTGGATTTTTATTTTATTTTAGCACTGTTGTCGTGCGTTACCTGTGCTGCTCCACAGCCTGCCCAGTGGATTTTTATTTTATTTTTTAGCACTGTTGTCGTGCGTTACCTGTGCTGGTACACAGCCTGCCCAGTGGATTTTTATTTTATTTTTTAGCACTGTTGTCGTGTGTTACCTGTGCTGCTCCACAGCCTGTTCAGTGGATTTTTATTTTATTTTTTAGCACTGTTGTCGTGCGTTACCTGTGCTGGTACACAGCCTGCCCAGTGGATTTTTATTTTATTTTTTAGCACTGTTGTCGTGCGTTACCTGTGCTGCTCCACAGCCTGTTCAGTGGATTTTTATTTTATTTTTTAGCACTGTTGTCGTGCGTTACCTGTGCTGGTACACAGCCTGCCCAGTGGATTTTTATTTTATTTTTTAGCACTGTTGTCGTGCGTTACCTGTGCTGGTACACAGCCTGTTCAGTGGATTTTTATTTTATTTTAGCACTGTTGTCGTGCGTTACCTGTGCTGGTACACAGCCTGCCCAGTGGATTTTTATTTTATTTTAGCACTGTTGTCGTGCGTTACCTGTGCTGCTCCACAGCCTGCCCAGTGGATTTTTATTTTATTTTTTAGCACTGTTGTCGTGCGTTACCTGTGCTGGTACACAGCCTGCCCAGTGGATTTTTATTTTATTTTTTAGCACTGTTGTCGTGTGTTACCTGTGCTGGTACACAGCCTGCCCAGTGGATTTTTATTTTATTTTTTAGCACTGTTGTCGTGTGTTACCTGTGCTGGTACACAGCCTGCCCAGTGGATTTTTATTTTATTTTTTAGCACTGTTGTCGTGTGTTACCTGTGCTGCTCCACAGCCTGTTCAGTGGATTTTTATTTTATTTTAGCACTGTTGTCGTGCGTTACCTGTGCTGGTACACAGCCTGCCCAGTGGATTTTTATTTTATTTTAGCACTGTTGTCGTGCGTTACCTGTGCTGCTCCACAGCCTGCCCAGTGGATTTTTATTTTATTTTTTAGCACTGTTGTCGTGCGTTACCTGTGCTGGTACACAGCCTGCCCAGTGGATTTTTATTTTATTTTTTAGCACTGTTGTCGTGTGTTACCTGTGCTGCTCCACAGCCTGTTCAGTGGATTTTTATTTATTTTAGCACTGTTGTCGTGCGTTACCTGTGCTGGTACACAGCCTGCCCAGTGGATTTTTATTTTATTTTAGCACTGTTGTCGTGCGTTACCTGTGCTGCTCCACAGCCTGCCCAGTGGATTTTTATTTATTTTTTAGCACTGTTGTCGTGCGTTACCTGTGCTGGTACACAGCCTGCCCAGTGGATTTTTATTTTATTTTTTAGCACTGTTGTCGTGTGTTACCTGTGCTGCTCCACAGCCTGTTCAGTGGATTTTTATTTTATTTTTTAGCACTGTTGTCGTGCGTTACCTGTGCTGGTACACAGCCTGCCCAGTGGATTTTTATTTTATTTTTTAGCACTGTTGTCGTGCGTTACCTGTGCTGCTCCACAGCCTGTTCAGTGGATTTTTATTTTATTTTTTAGCACTGTTGTCGTGCGTTACCTGTGCTGGTACACAGCCTGCCCAGTGGATTTTTATTTTATTTTTTAGCACTGTTGTCGTGCGTTACCTGTGCTGGTACACAGCCTGTTCAGTGGATTTTTATTTTATTTTAGCACTGTTGTCGTGCGTTACCTGTGCTGGTACACAGCCTGTTCAGTGGATTTTTATTTTATTTTAGCACTGTTGTCGTGCGTTACCTGTGCTGGTACACAGCCTGTTCAGTGGATTTTTATTTTATTTTAGCACTGTTGTCGTGCGTTACCTGTGCTGGTACACAGCCTGCCCAGTGGATTTTTATTTTATTTTAGCACTGTTGTCGTGTGTTACCTGTGCTGGTACACAGCCTGCCCAGTGGATTTTTATTTTATTTTTTAGCACTGTTGTCGTGTGTTACCTGTGCTGCTCCACAGCCTGTTCAGTGGATTTTTATTTTATTTTAGCACTGTTGTCGTGCGTTACCTGTGCTGGTACACAGCCTGCCCAGTGGATTTTTATTTTATTTTTTAGCACTGTTGTCGTGTGTTACCTGTGCTGCTCCACAGCCTGCCCAGTGGATTTTTATTTTATTTTTTAGCACTGTTGTCGTGTGTTACCTGTGCTGGTACACAGCCTGTTCAGTGGATTTTTATTTTATTTTAGCACTGTTGTCGTGCGTTACCTGTGCTGGTACACAGCCTGCCCAGTGGATTTTTATTTTATTTTTTAGCACTGTTGTCGTGTGTTACCTGTGCTGGTACACAGCCTGCCCAGTGGATTTTTATTTTATTTTTTAGCACTGTTGTCGTGTGTTACCTGTGCTGCTCCACAGCCTGTTCAGTGGATTTTTATTTTATTTTAGCACTGTTGTCGTGCGTTACCTGTGCTGCTCCGCAGCCTGCCCAGTGGATTTTTATTTTATTTTTTAGCACTGTTGTCGTGTGTTACCTGTGCTGGTACACAGCCTGCCCAGTGGATTTTTATTTTATTTTTTAGCACTGTTGTCGTGCGTTACCTGTGCTGCTCCGCAGCCTGTCTAGTGGATTTTTATTTTATTTTTTACCACTGTTGTCGTGCGTTACCTGTGCTGCTCCACACCTGTTCAGTGGATTTTTATTTTATTTTAGCACTGTTGTCGTGCGTTACCTGTGCTGCTCCGCAGCCTGTCTAGTGGATTTTTATTTTATTTTTTAGCACTGTTGTCGTGTGTTACCTGTGCTGCTCCACAGCCTGCCCAGTGGATTTTTATTTTATTTTTTAGCACTGTTGTCGTGTGTTACCTGTGCTGGTACACAGCCTGTTCAGTGGATTTTTATTTTATTTTAGCACTGTTGTCGTGCGTTACCTGTGCTGGTACACAGCCTGCCCAGTGGATTTTTATTTTATTTTTTAGCACTGTTGTCGTGTGTTACCTGTGCTGCTCCACAGCCTGTTCAGTGGATTTTTATTTTATTTTAGCACTGTTGTCGTGCGTTACCTGTGCTGGTACACAGCCTGCCCAGTGGATTTTTATTTTATTTTTTAGCACTGTTGTCGTGTGTTACCTGTGCTGCTCCACAGCCTGCCCAGTGGATTTTTATTTTATTTTTTAGCACTGTTGTCGTGTGTTACCTGTGCTGGTACACAGCCTGTTCAGTGGATTTTTATTTTATTTTAGCACTGTTGTCGTGCGTTACCTGTGCTGGTACACAGCCTGCCCAGTGGATTTTTATTTTATTTTTTAGCACTGTTGTCGTGTGTTACCTGTGCTGCTCCACAGCCTGTCTAGTGGATTTTTATTTTATTTTAGCACTGTTGTCGTGCGTTACCTGTGCTGCTCCGCAGCCTGTCTAGTGGATTTTTATTTTATTTTTTAGCACTGTTGTCGTGTGTTACCTGTGCTGGTACACAGCCTGCCCAGTGGATTTTTATTTTATTTTTTAGCACTGTTGTCGTGCGTTACCTGTGCTGCTCCGCAGCCTGTCTAGTGGATTTTTATTTTATTTTTTACCACTGTTGTCGTGCGTTACCTGTGCTGCTCCACAGCCTGTCTAGTGGATTTTTATTTTATTTTTTAGCACTGTTGTTGTGTGTTACCTGTGCTGGTACACAGCCTGCCCAGTGGATTTTTATTTTATTTTTTACCACTGTTGTCGTGCGTTACCTGTGCTGCTCCACAGCCTGTCTAGTGGATTTTTATTTTATTTTAGCACTGTTGTCGTGCGTTACCTGTGCTGCTCCGCAGCCTGTCTAGTGGATTTTTATTTTATTTTAGCACTGTTGTCGTGTGTTACCTGTGCTGGTACACAGCCTGTTCAGTGGATTTTTATTTTATTTTAGCACTGTTGTCGTGCGTTACCTGTGCTGCTCCGCAGCCTGTCTAGTGGATTTTTATTTTATTTTAGCACTGTTGTCGTGCGTTACCTGTGCTGCTCCGCAGCCTGTCTAGTGGATTTTTATTTTATTTTAGCACTGTTGTCGTGTGTTACCTGTGCTGGTACACAGCCTGCCCAGTGGATTTTTATTTTATTTTTTAGCACTGTTGTCGTGCGTTACCTGTGCTGCTCCGCAGCCTGTCTAGTGGATTTTTATTTTATTTTTTACCACTGTTGTCGTGCGTTACCTGTGCTGCTCCACAGCCTGTCTAGTGGATTTTTATTTTATTTTTTAGCACTGTTGTTGTGTGTTACCTGTGCTGGTACACAGCCTGCCCAGTGGATTTTTATTTTATTTTTTACCACTGTTGTCGTGCGTTACCTGTGCTGCTCCACAGCCTGTCTAGTGGATTTTTATTTTATTTTTTAGCACTGTTGTCGTGTGTTACCTGTGCTGCTCCACAGCCTGCCCAGTGGATTTTTATTTTATTTTTTAGCACTTGTCGTGTGTTACCTGTGCTGCTCCACAGCCTGTTCAGTGGATTTTTATTTTATTTTAGCACTGTTGTCGTGCGTTACCTGTGCTGGTACACAGCCTGCCCAGTGGATTTTTATTTTATTTTTTAGCACTGTTGTCGTGCGTTACCTGTGCTGGTACACAGCCTGCCCAGTGGATTTTTATTTTATTTTTTAGCACTGTTGTCGTGTGTTACCTGTGCTGCTCCACAGCCTGCCCAGTGGATTTTTATTTTATTTTTTAGCACTGTTGTCGTGTGTTACCTGTGCTGGTACACAGCCTGTTCAGTGGATTTTTATTTTATTTTAGCACTGTTGTCGTGCGTTACCTGTGCTGGTACACAGCCTGCCCAGTGGATTTTTATTTTATTTTTTAGCACTGTTGTCGTGTGTTACCTGTGCTGCTCCACAGCCTGTTCAGTGGATTTTTATTTTATTTTAGCACTGTTGTCGTGCGTTACCTGTGCTGCTCCGCAGCCTGTCTAGTGGATTTTTATTTTATTTTTTAGCACTGTTGTCGTGTGTTACCTGTGCTGGTACACAGCCTGCCCAGTGGATTTTTATTTTATTTTTTAGCACTGTTGTCGTGTGTTACCTGTGCTGCTCCACAGCCTGTTCAGTGGATTTTTATTTTATTTTAGCACTGTTGTCGTACGTTACCTGTGCTGCTCCACAGCCTGTCTAGTGGATTTTTATTTTATTTTTTACCACTGTTGTCGTGCGTTACCTGTGCTGCTCCACAGCCTGTCTAGTGGATTTTTATTTTATTTTTTACCACCGTTGTCGTGCGTTACCTGTGCTGCTCCACAGCCTGTCTAGTGGATTTTTATTTTATTTTTTACCACCGTTGTCGTGCGTTACCTGTGCTGCTCCACAGCCTGTCTAGTGGATTTTTATTGTTTTTTGCCACCGTTGTCGTGCGTTGCCTGTGCTGCTCCGCAGCCTGTCTAGTGGATTTTTATTTTATTTTTTGCCGCCGTTGTCGTGCGTTACCTGTGCTGCTCCACAGCCTGTCTAGTGGATTTTTATTTTATTTTTTGCCGCCGTTGTCGTGCGTTACCTGTGCTGTTCCACAGCCTGTCTAGTGGATTTTTATTTTATTTTTTGCCGCCGTTGTCGTGCGTTACCTGTGCTGCTCCACAGCCTGTCTAGTGGATTTTTATTTTATTTTTTACCACCGTTGTCGTGCGTTACCTGTGCTGCTCCACAGCCTGTCTAGTGGATTTTTATTTTATTTTTTACCACCGTTGTCGTGCGTTACCTGTGCTGCTCCACAGCCTGTCTAGTGGATTTTTATTGTTTTTTGCCACCGTTGTCGTGCGTTGCCTGTGCTGCTCCGCAGCCTGTCTAGTGGATTTTTATTTTATTTTTTGCCGCCGTTGTCGTGCGTTACCTGTGCTGCTCCACAGCCTGTCTAGTGGATTTTTATTTTATTTTTTGCCGCCGTTGTCGTGCGTTACCTGTGCTGTTCCACAGCCTGTCTAGTGGATTTTTATTTTATTTTTTGCCGCCGTTGTCGTGCGTTACCTGTGCTGCTCCACAGCCTGTCTAGTGGATTTTTATTTTATTTTTTACCACCGTTGTCGTGCGTTACCTGTGCTGTTCCACGGCCTGTCTAGTGGATTTTTATTTTATTTTTATTTTTTTTTTACCACCGTTGTCGTGCGTTACCTGTGCTGCTCCGCAGCCTGTCTAGTGGATTTTTATTTTATTTTTTGCCGCCGTTGTCGTGCGTTACCTGTGCTGCTCCACAGCCTGTCTAGTGGATTTTTATTTTATTTTTTACCACCGTTGTCGTGCGTTACCTGTGCTGTTCCACGGCCTGTCTAGTGGATTTTTATTTTATTTTTTTTTTTTTTTATTTATTTATTTATTTTTTTTTTACCACCATTGTCGTGTGTTACCTGTGCTGCTCCCCAGCCTGTCTAGTGGATTTTTATTTTATTTTCTACCACTGTTGTCGTGTGTTACCTGTGCTGCTCCACAGCCTGTCTAGTGGATTTTTATTTTATTTTTGCACCGTTGTCGTGCGTTCGCTGTTGCTGTGCGTTACTTGTGCTGCTTCATGGCCTGTCTGGTGCCTTAACTAAAGCACTCCTTCTGCTGAATCACCTCTAAATTATTTACACATTATTCACTTTGCGTGTTTTTAGGAATCCACTAGGTTGCGTAGCTACTAGCTTTTAGCCGATTTAGCATGGCGGCTTCTCCTGTCTCTCCCGCACTTTTCTGCTCTGGTTGTGAAATGTTTAGCTGTTCCTCGGCCTCCTTTAGCAGTAACGGTACTTGTAATAAGTGCAGCTTATTCGTAGCTTTGGAGGCCAGGCTGGGCGAATTGGAGACTCGGCTCCGCACCGTGGAAAATTCTACAGCTAACCAGGCCCCTGTAGTCGGTGCGGACCAAGGTGGCTTAGCCACCGTTAGTTCCCCCCTGGCGGATCCCGGGCAGTCGGGAAAGCAGGCCGACTGGGTGACTGTGAGGAGGAAGCGTAGCCCTAAACAGAAGCCCCGTGTACACCGTCAACCCGTGCACATCTCTAACCGTTTTTCCCCACTCGACGATACACTCGCCGAGGATCAAACTCTGGTTATTGGCGACTCTGTTTGAGAAATGTGAAGTTAGCGACACCAGCAACCATTGTCAATTGTCTTCCGGGGGCCAGAGCAGGCGACATTGAAGGAAATTTGAAATTGCTGGCTAAGGCTAAGCGTAAATTTGGTAAGATTGTAATTCACGTCGGCAGTAATGACACTCGGTTACGCCAATCGGAGGTCACTAAAATTAACATTAAATCGGTGTGTAACTTTGCAAAAACAATGTCGGACTCTGTTGTTTTCTCTGGGCCCCTCCCCAATCAGACCGGGAGTGACATGTTTAGCCGCATGTTCTCCTTGAATTGCTGGCTGTCTGAGTGGTGTCCAAAAAATGAGGTGGGCTTCATTGATAATTGGCAAAGCTTCTGGGGAAAACCTGGTCTTGTTAGGAGAGACGGCATCCATCCCACTTTAGATGGAGCAGCTCTCATTTCTAGAAATCTGGCCAATTTTCTTGGATCCTCCAAACTGTGACTGTCTAGCGTTGGGACCAGGAGGCAGAGCTGTGGTCTTATACACCTCTCTGCAGCTTCTCTCCCCCTGCCATCCCCTCATTACCCCATCCCCGTAGAGACGGTGCCTGCTTCCAGACCACCAATAACCAGCAAAAATCTATTTAAGCAAAAAAATTCAAAAAGAAAAAATAATATAGCACCTTCAACTGCACCACAGACTAAAACAGTTAAATGTGGTCTATTAAACATTAGGTCTCTCTCTTCTAAGTCCCTGTTGGTAAATGATATAATAATTGATCAACGTATTGATTTATTCTGCCTAACAGAAACCTGGTTACAGCAGGATGAATATGTTAGTTTAAATGAGTCAACACCCCCGAGTCACACTAACTGTCAGAATGCTCGTAGTACGGGCCGGGGCGGAGGATTAGCAGCAATCTTCCATTCCAGCTTATTAATTAATCAAAAACCTAGACAGAGCTTTAATTCATTTGAAAGCTTGTCTCTTAGTCTTTTCCATCCAAATTGGAAGTCCCAAAAACCAGTTTTATTTGTTATTATCTATCGTCCACCTGGTCGTTACTGTGAGTTTCTCTGTGAATTTTCAGACCTTCTGTCTGACTTAGTGCTTAGCTCAGATAAGATACTTATAGTGGGCGATTTTAACATCCACACAGATGCTGAGAATGACAGCCTCAACACTGCATTTAATCTATTATTAGACTCTATTGGCTTTGCTCAAAAAGTAAATGAGTCCACCCACCACTTTAATCATATCTTAGATCTTGTTTTGACTTATGGTATGGAAATAGAAGACTTAACAGTATTCCCTGAAAACTCCCTTCTGTCTGATCATTTTTTAATAACATTTACATTTACCCTGATGGACTACCCTGCAGTGGGGAATAAGTTTCATTACACTAGAAGTCTTTCAGAAAGCGCTGTAACTAGGTTTAAGGATATGATTCCTTCTTTATGTTCTCTATTGTCATATACCAACACAGAGCAGAGTAGCTACCTAAACTCTGTAAGGGAGTTAGAGTATCTCGTCAATAGTTTTACATCCTCATTGAAGACAACTTTGGATGCTGTAGCTCCTCTGAAAAAGAGAGCTTTAAATCAGAAGTGTCTGACTCCGTGGTATAACTCACAAACTCGTAGCTTAAAGCAGATAACCCGTAAGTTGGAGAGGAAATGGCGTCTCACTAATTTAGAAGATCTTCACTTAGCCTGGAAAAAGAGTTTGTTGCTCTATAAAAAAGCCCTCCGTAAAGCTAGGACATCTTTCTACTCATCACTAATTGAAGAAAATAAGAACAACCCCAGGTTTCTTTTCAGCACTGTAGCCAGGCTGACAAAGAGTCAGAGCTCTATTGAGCTGAGTATTCCATTAACTTTAACTAGTAATGACTTCATGACTTTCTTTGCTAACAAAATTTTGACTATTAGAGAAAAAATTACTCATAACCATCCCAAAGATGTATCGTTATCTTTGGCTGCTTTCAGTGATGCCGGTATTTGGTTAGACTGTTTCTCTCCGATTGTTCCTTCTGAGTTATTTTCATTAGTTACTTCATCCAAACCATCAACATGTTTATTAGACCCCATTCCTGCCAGGCTGCTCAAGGAAGTCCTACCATTATTTAATGCTTCAATCTTAAATATGATCAACTTATCTTTGTTAGTTGGCTATGTACCACAGGCTTTTAAGGTGGCAGTAATTAAACCATTACTTAAAAAGCCATCTCTTGACCCAGCTATTTTAGCTAATTATAGGCCAATCTCCAACCTTCCTTTTCTCTCAAAGATTCTTGAGAGGGTAGTTGTAAAACAGCTAACTGATCACCTGCAGAGGAATGGTCTATTTGAAGAGGTTCAGTCAGGTTTTAGAATTCATCATAGTACAGAAACAGCATTAGTGAAGGTTACAAATGATCTTCTTATGGCTTCGGACAGTGGACTTATCTCTGTGCTTGTTCTGTTGGACCTCAGTGCTGCTTTTGATACTGTTGACCATAAAATTTTATTACAGAGATTAGAGCATGTCATAGGTATTAAAGGCACTGCGCTGCGGTGGTTTGAATCATATTTGTCTAATAGATTACAGTTTGTTCATGTAAATGGGGAATCTTCTTCACAGACTAAAGTTAATTATGGAGTTCCACAAGGTTCTGTGCTAGGACCAATTTTATTCACTTTATACATGCTTCCCTTAGGCAGTATTATTAGACGGTATTGCTTAAATTTTCATTGTTACGCAGATGATACCCAGCTTTATCTATCCATGAAGCCAGAGGACACACACCAATTAGCTAAACTGCAGGATTGTCTTACAGACATAAAGACATGGATGACCTCTAATTTCCTGCTTTTAAACTCAGATAAAACTGAAGTTATTGTACTTGGCCCCACAAATCTTAGAAGCATGGTGTCTAACCAGATCTTTACTCTGGATGGCATTTCCCTGACCTCTAGTAATACTGTGAGAAATCTTGGAGTCATTTTTGATCAGGATATGTCATTCAAAGCGCATATTAAACAAATATGTAGGACTGCCTTTTTGCATTTATGCAATATCTCTAAAATCAGAAAGGTCTTGTCTCAGAGTGATGCTGAAAAACTAATTCATGCATTTATTTCCTCTAGGCTGGACTATTGTAATTCTTTATTATCAGGTTCTCCTAAAAGTTCTCTAAAAAGCCTTCAGTTAATTCAAAATGCTGCAGCTAGAGTACTGACGGGGACTAGCAGGAGAGAGCATATCTCACCCGTGTTGGCCTCTCTTCATTGGCTTCCTGTTAATTCTAGAATAGAATTTAAAATTCTTCTTCTTACTTATAAGGTTTTGAATAATCAGGTCCCATCTTATCTCAGGGACCTCGTAGTACCATATCACCCTAATAGAGCGCTTCGCTCTCAGACTGCAGGCTTACTTGTAGTTCCTAGGGTTTGTAAGAGTAGAATGGGAGGCAGAGCCTTCAGCTTTCAGGCTCCTCTCCTGTGGAACCAGCTCCCAATTCAGATCAGGGAGACAGATACCCTCTCTACTTTTAAGATTAGGCTTAAAACTTTCCTTTTCGCTAAGGCTTATAGTTAGGGCTGGATCGGGTGACCCTGGACTATCCCTTGGTTATGCTGCTTTAGACGTAGACTGTGGGGGGGTTCCCATGATGCACTGTTTCTTTCTCTTTTTGCTCTGTATGCATCACTCCGCATTTAATCATTAGTGATCGATCTCTGCCCCCCTCCACAGCATGTCTTTTTCCTGGTTCTTTCCCTCAGCCCCAACCAGTCTCAGCAGAAGACTGCCCCTCCCTGAGCCTGGTTCTGCTGGAGGTTTCTTCCTGTTAAGAGGGAGTTTTTCCTTCCCACTGTTGCCAAGTGCTTGCTCACAGGGGGTCGTTTTGACCGTTGGGGTTTTTCATGATTATTGTATGGCCTTGCCTTACAATATAAAGCGCCTTGGGGCAACTGTTTGTTGTGATTTGGCGCTATATAAAAAAAAAGTTGATTGATTGATTGATCTGGATCACCTTAGTCACATTCAGTAAATCTTTGAATGTATATAGTGAAATTAATATAAATTTTGTCTCAATCCGTTTGATTTTTTTATTTATTTTTCTGAAATACGTCCATTAATGCATTGATTGGCAGAGTAAAAGACATGTAATAAATATAAATACTTACCTTGACTGTTAAACTTTGCTCACTTTACCAGCAAAAAAAAAAAAAATGTTAGCGGACTGAAAGTTATCGGAACTAAATTTATCGGAAGATAATTGGTCTGATGATGGTTTTAAAACTTATCTGAGAAGCTAATCCGCTAACAAAAACATTAGCTTTGATAATTATCGGTTATTGGATTAGCTGAATAGTGCCCACCACTGAAACTTAGAGCGCACCACTGTTGATTAGAGCGCCAACCGGCATCATGAATATAGATGATGTAAGTGAATTCACGCTGTTGTACTGTTATGCTGATTATAAAGTTTTCCAGACTTTGAAACGTCAGTGTTAGCAAGCTAGCCAGTTTTACTATCATTGTCTAGCTGTCACACAGGCTCAGTGATGTCTGCAGAGACAAAGTTATTGAATGACAATGCACATACACACCGCAAACTAGTTGTCATTCCTAATGTAATGTCTATTATAAGCAATACAATAAAGTGGGATGGAGTCGATCATATCAGCTGTGCTGATGGAAAGGCAATTTGGGCGTGTGTATATGTATATATGTGCAGCTTACGTAAACATAGATTTTCATATGTGATCAGACAAATCATTCTGATGACTTGCAGTATTAAACATTGGCACTAGATGGTATCAATAATTCCATCATACCACTTTAACATGAAAAATGACTGTATCTCACATCATCATCTGCTGTCTGACACTACAAATAATAATTCTGCTCTAACAATTGGTACACTGTAAAAAAAAGAGTGAAATCTTGTGAAAGAAATCATGATATAAAAAACTGTAAAAAGAAAAACAATGGAGTAGTGTTTCATTTACAGCAGTTGTTTGTAAAATGTGGAACGAAACTGAACTGTGAATTTAACAGTACAAATGTTAAAATAATCATATACCATTGTCAAATTTACAAATGACTGTAGTTTAAACACAGAAAAACTGTACAATACAGCTAGATTTTACAGATGAGAATTTTCAAAAATACTGTAAAATACTGATAATTAAGGGTTTTGCAGAGATTTTATCTTAGACAATAAAATTACAACAGGTTTACACTGTAAAATGTACATATTTTATATAAAACCATTTACATATTCACCGTAGAATTCTCCTGGTAACCACAGCTGCCGGAATATTTCCATAAAAATAAGGGTGTTGTGTGGGCCGCTGAAGAGGAGGTACTGCTGGCCCACCACCACCAGAGGGCGCCCTGCTTGGAGTGCGGGCTCCAAGCACGAGAGGGCGCCAGACCTAGAAGAAGTGACAGCTGTCATTCATCCCCTGCCCCAGCTGTCACTCGTTCATCATCATCACCACCATAAAAGCCGGACTGCAACTCCACCTCCTCGCCGAGAAATCGACTACCATTCCTGAGGTAATCCTTCTCTGCAGTATTTGGATTAATCCACGTTTTGATCTCTGTTTGCAGCCGTTTATTCCTGTGGGACAGTTTTGTCGGAGTGGCGTGTTGTGGGAACCACGACGTCTTCGCCTCCCACTCCCTCCAGGTAAGTGACTGACAGGAGCTGCTTGAGTGTATGATTGGAGGTGGAGGTGCTCCCTCCCATCAGTGTTGGACTGTGTATTACTGAGTGTGCGGACTCACACTCACACATCCTGTTTTTGCTTTCTACCAGCAGTGCCAGGGTCGACAGCCGGGAACAGAGGCCACCTGGGGACTCGGGACTTGGTGGCTCCGGTGTTCTTCAGACCGTTGGTGGTGGAAGCCGTGTGGAGTACGGCTTCTTTCTCGTCGGGGGGGTCTCCTATCTTCGAGCCTGCCACACGTCACCTGGTGCTAATTGACTGTGCATATTTTCTGTGTCTTTTCGTTGTGTAGCGTCACAACATTAAATTGTTACCTTTTGGTTTAGTCATTGTCCGTTCATTTGCGCCCCCTGTTGTGGGTCCGTGCTACGACACCTTCACAACAGGATTTCTCAGCCATCGTCATGGACTCTGAGGGGCGTCAACCCGAGCTTGAACGGCCAATGGAAGAACCAGGAGCGCAGGCGTCAGCAGGAGGCGTGTTGAGTGAGCTGCAGCAGATCTTAACCGCCTTTACGGCTCGGTTAGACTTAGTGACCGAGCAGAATGTCCTCCTTAATCGGAGGGTGGAGGCTCTCACCGCCAGTGTGGAAGCGCACGAGCAGGGCGCTGCTGCAGCCGCTCCTCTGGCTGGTCCTGGGCCTGTATCAGACGTTCCACTGGTCGTTCAACGAACCCCCCCACCGTCCCCTGAAGCATACATAAGCCCTCCGGAATCGTACGGGGGCTGTGTCGAGACGTGCGCGGACTTCCTCATGCAGTGTTCGCTCGTCTTTTCACAGCGCCCTGTCATGTACGCATCAGACGCTAGCCGGGTGGCTTATGTGATCAATTTGCTTCGAGGAGAGGCACGCGCATGGGCTACGGCGCTTTGGGAGCAGAATTCACGGCTCCTAACGTCTTATACTGGGTTTGTACGGGAGTTCAAACAAGTGTTTGATCATCCCAACAGAGGTGAGACCGCTTCGAACGTGCTGCTGTCGATGAGACAGGGGCGCCATAGCGCAGCCGAGTATGCAGTCGACTTCCGCATCGCGGCAGCGAGGTCCGGCTGGAATAACATTGCGCTCCGTGCCGCCTTTGTAAATGGACTGTCACCGGTCCTCAAGGAGCACCTACTGGCTAAGGAGGAACCGCGGGATTTTGACGGGCTTATTGATTTAGTCATACGCTTAGACAACCGCTTAAACGAGCATCGTCGGGAGCAGGCCAGGGGGGCGTGACCGGGCACGAGCCATCCCTCCTCCTTCCGGTTCCGACAAAGTGACGTCGTCCCCACGCTTCACTGCCAGAGAGCTCCGTGTGGCTACAGCTCCCCCTGCTGAGGAGGCTATGGACACGAGCAGGGCCAAAGTAAAAACAAACATCAGACAAAGGAGACTGGCCCGCGGGGAGTGTTTTATCTGCGGCTCATGTGAGCACATGCAGAGGGACTGCCCTAAATGGTCAAACTACAACGCCCGTCCTTAGAAACTGGACTAAGGGTGGGCCATAATACGCACGCGGGAAAACCCCGCAAATCTGCACGAATCCCAGTAACAATCCTGAGTGGGGATTTAACCCTTCATGCCCCAGCACTATTAGACACAGGGTCGGAAGGGAATCTGCTGGACAGCAGATGGGCAAAGGAAGTAGGGCTCCCCCTGGTGGCTCTGCCGGCACCATTGCAGGTGCGAGCACTAGACGGCACCCTTCTTCCATTAATCACACATCAGACTCAACCAATGACTTTGGTTGTGTCTGGGAATCACAGGGAGGAGATAGTGTTCCACGTCACACCATCTACTTCCCGAGTGATTTTGGGCTTTCCATGGATGGTGAAGCACAATCCCCGGATTGATTGGCCGTCTGGGGTTGTGACGCAGTGCAGCGAAACCTGCCACCGGGAGTGCCTAGGATCCTCGGTTCCTCCCGGCACTACGGCTAATGAGGAGGTCAAAGTCCCCCACAATCTATCGGCGGTGCCAAAGGAGTACCATGATCTTGCTGACGTTTTCAGCAAAGATCTGGCGCTCACTCTTCCCCCGCACCGACCGTATGATTGTGCCATCGATTTGGTCCCGGGCGCTGAGTACCCGTCCAGCAGGCTGTACAACCTCTCACGTCCGGAACGCGAATCAATGGAGACCTACATCCGGGACTCCTTAGCTGCCGGGCTGATCCGAAACTCCACCTCCCCGATGGGTGCTGGTTTCTTTTTTGTGGGCAAGAAAGACGGCGGACTCCGTCCATGCATTGATTACAGAGGGCTGAACGAGATCACGGTTCGCAACCGATACCCGTTGCCCCTGTTGGATTCTGTGTTTACGCCCCTGCATGGAGCCCAAATTTTCACTAAATTGGATCTTAGAAACGCGTACCACCTGGTTCGGATCCGGGAGGGAGACGAATGGAAGACGGCGTTTAACACCCCGTTAGGTCACTTTGAGTACCTGGTCATGCCGTTCGGCCTCACCAACGCCCCCGCGACGTTCCAAGCTTTGGTAAACGACGTCTTGCGGGACTTCCTGCATCGGTTCGTCTTCGTATATCTGGACGATATACTCATCTTCTCCCCGGACCCTGAGACCCATGTCCAGCATGTACGTCAGGTCCTACAGCGGTTGTTGGAGAATCGGCTGTTTGTGAAGGGTGAGAAGTGCGAGTTCCACCGCACTTCTTTGTCCTTCTTGGGGTTCATAATCTCCTCCAACTCCGTCGCCCCTGATCCGGCCAAGGTTGCGGCGGTGAGAGATTGGCCCCAACCGATAAGCCGTAGGAAACTACAGCAGTTCCTCGGCTTTGCAAATTTCTATAGGAGGTTCATCAAAGGTTACAGTCAGGTAGTTAGCCCCCTGACTGCCCTGACCTCCACCAAAGTCCCCTTCACCTGGTCGGATCGGTGCGAAGCCGCGTTCCAGGAGTTGAAACGCCGGTTCTCGACTGCACCAGTTCTGGTGCAGCCTGATCCTGATCGCCAGTACGTAGTTGAAGTGGACGCCTCTGACTCAGGGATAGGAGCCGTGCTGTCCCAGGGCATGGAGGCTGATAAGGTTCTCCATCCTTGTGCCTTTTTTTCCCGCAGGTTGACCCCAGCTGAACGGAACTATGACGTCGGCAATCGGGAACTCCTCGCGGTGAAGGAGGCTCTTGAAGAGTGGAGACACCTGCTGGAGGGGGCGTCATTGCCCTTCACAGTTTTCACGGACCATCGGAACCTGGAGTACATCCGGACCGCCAAGCGGCTGAACCCCAGGCAAGCCCGCTGGTCTCTGTTCTTCGGGCGCTTTGACTTCCAGATCACGTACCGCCCCGGGACCAAGAACCAAAAACCAGATGCATTGTCCCGGGTGCATGAAGAAGAAGCCAAAGCGGAGTTGTCGAACCCCACCGAGACCATCATCCCCGAGTCCACTGTCGTGGCCACCATCACCTGGGACGTGGAGAAGACCGTCCGGGAGGCCCTGACAAGAAGCCCGGACCCGGGGACCGGCCCCAAGAACAGACTATACGTCCCACCAGAGGCAAGAGCTGCCGTCTTGGACTTCTGTCACGGGTCCAAGCTGTCCTGTCATCCCGGAGTACGCAGGACCGTGGCAGTAGTCCAGCAGCACTTCTGGTGGGCGTCCCTGGAAACTGACATCCGGGACTACGTCCAGGCCTGTACCATCTGCGCCAGGGGTAAGGCGGACCACCGGAGGACGACGGGACTCCTCCATCTCCTGCCAGTGCCTCATCGCCCCTGGTCTCACATCAGCCTGGACTTCGTCACGGGCCTCCCGCCATCCCAGGGCAACACCGTGATTCTCACGATAGTGGACCGGTTCTCCAAGGCGGCCCACTTCGTGGCCCTCCCGAAGCTCCCGACGGCCCAGGAGACAGCAGACCTCCTGGTCCACCACGTCATGCGGCTGCATGGGATACCGTCGGACGTCGTCTCGGTCAGGAGTTAGAGCAAGCCCTCCGATGTGTCACCTCCGTGCATCCGGCGGCCTGGAGTCACCATCTGGCCTGGATCGAGTATGCCCATAACAGCCAAGTTTCGTCTGCTACCGGCCTCTCCCCTTTTGAGGCATGTTTGGGGTATCAGCCCCCGTTGTTCCCGTTGGTGGAGGGAGAGGTCGGTGTGCCCTCGGTCCAGGCCCACCTCAGGAGGTGCCGCCGGGTGTGGCGGGCCGCCCGCTCTGCATTGGTAAAGGCCCGGACGAGGGCTAAGGCCCATGCGGACCGCCGGCGTTCCCCGGCCCCCACATACCAGCCTGGGCAGGAGGTGTGGCTTTTGACCAAGGACATCCCTCTGTCTGTCGCCTCCCCTAAATTGAAAGACAGATTCATCGGACCATTTAAGATCCTCAAGATCATCAACCCGGCCGCAGTGAAGCTTCGACTCCCGGCTTCACTGCGGATTCACCCCGTCTTTCATGTTTCCCGTCTCAAGCCACACCACACCTCGCCCCTCTGTACTCCGGGACCACCGCCGCCTCCTGCCCGGCTCATCGACGGGGAGCCTGCTTGGACAGTGCGCAGGCTCCTGGACGTCCGTCGTAAGGGCCGGGGTTTCCAATATCTGGTGGAATGGGAGGGGTATGGACCTGAGGAACGCTCCTGGGTGAAGAGGAGCTTCATCCTGGACCCGGCCCTCCTGGCCGATTTCTACGCAAGACATCCGGACAAGCCTGGTCGGACGCCAGGAGGAGCCCATTGAGGGGGGGGTCCTGTTGTGTGGGCCGCTGAAGAGGAGGTACTGCTGGCCCACCACCACCAGAGGGCGCCCTGCTTGGAGCCCGCACTCCAAGCAGGGTGCGTTGTGGGAACCGCGACGTCTTCGCCTCCCACTCCCTCCAGATAAGTGACTGACAGGAGCTGCTTGAGTGTATGATTGGAGGTGGAGGTGCTCCCTCCCATCAGTGTTGGACTGTGTATTACTGAGTGTGCGGACTCACACTCACACATCCTGTTTTTGCTTTCTGCCAGCAGTGCCAGGGTCGACAGCCGGGAACAGAGGCCACCTGGGGACTCGGGACTTGGCGGCTCCGGTGTTCTTCAGACCATTGGTGGTGGAAGCCGTGTGGAGTATGGCTTCTCTCTCGTCGGGGGGGTCTCCTATCTTCGAGCCTGCCACACGTCACCTGGTGCTAATTGACTGTGCATATTTTCTGTGTCTTTTCGTTGTGTAGCGTCACAACATTAAATTGTTACCTTTTGGTTTAGTCATTGTCCGTTCATTTGCGCCCCCTGTTGTGGGTCCGTGCTACGACACCTTCACAACAAAGGGATTTTTTTTTTTTTTTACAGTGTATACCTTTTTTATTTGTTTCTTTGTTTTGTCATGTAAACATGTGAATGCAGCAATGGTTGTCACAGCTGAAAAACCCATCTTAGCATTAGGACTTAGCAATTTTAGCACTCAGAATAAAAATTATAATCAAGTTTCCTTCACAGCTTCACACTGCATGAATGCAGTGGCATTACCCGAAAAGATATTCACAAGATTATGGTAAAAATATATGACTTTTTTGTGTGTGTTTGTGCCCAAGGCATGATAGTTTGATTTCTGGCTACTACGATCATACAAGTACTGTCTGCCCCCCAAAAATACAAAAGACACTGAGCCCCAATTTGCTCCCAGTATTCTTGTCAGTACCTTCGTGCATCAAAATGTTTACGCGGGTTATCTTAACTGTAAATCACTTTGGATTAAAGCAGTTGTCAGAAGCATTGATGTAAATGTACAGTCACATATCTGTTGGCAACACAATTATTCACTGGTGGTGATGTAAAATCCTGTAGGTATTAACTGTAGCTACGAGCTCTGCCATTGGAACTGTTCCAGGGAGTCGGATGTTTGCCAGCGTAATGGAGCAAGCGCAGCTAAGATTGAGCTAACAGAAACATTTTCTACCACAGAGTAAAATTTACCTAAAAAAAACAAAACCGTGAAACAAGAAGAAGTGTTCTGTCACTGACGTGTCCCTTTACATTCAGACTTCAGGCCCTGAAGTCTGTGGTTGTGGTACAAACCTACTTAGAACATTTTTTCATCGACCACCGCTGCTCAAGGCTGTCTGAAAGAGGAGAACCACTGACAGTGAGCCAGCTTAAAGGCTAAAAGCTAATGCTGCTGCTTGTTTCCATCCAGGTCACTGATGTTACACCAACATGAGCCTGAGTGAGCAGGTGGTGTTCTGTTACACAACAGGGCTGTTCCCTTCTTATCCAGAACTACTGAACCTGAACAGGTTCATACTTAGAGGACAATACTTAGAGTTTTTTTTGTTGAACAAACTTAGTCATATTAAAACACTATCCATTACTAAGCCTCTGAGTGCTCGACTCTTCTCGATGAGAGCAATGTTCATGTTGTAAGGAGAAGAAGAGCCCCTCATCATCAATCAACTCATAATGACTCAGTGGACAGTGGCGCCACCAAATGTACAGGAGGCTAAAGTAACACAACAATCTGTGCTATCATGCAGGCTGCAGCTGTTTGTCAGCATATTAATTTCCAATAAATATGGAATTCAAATGGCTTGTCTGTACATTCAGAACTATCTACAATATTCAACCATGGCTTTGTTGTATAAATCAAAACAAACAAAAATACAAGTGTGCTCTGTTTATCAACATTCAACTTGTATGGGCTTGCTGGACTGCTGTAGCGCCAATACAGATAAATGCTAAAGTAAGTAGCTGCCTTTCTAAACAGTTGAGTACTCAGTGAACACATGCACGAATATCTGCAGTGCTTGTTTGCAGCCCGTCCTGATTTTCACAGCGCATATGATTCAGTTGATTGAGCTGCTGTCAGATATCTTGAGAATTTGTGGGATTTCCAGGACATTGTTGGACATCATAGCCAGCCTGTACACAAGTACTATGAGTGCTGCACGGGGTGGGGGCAGAAATTCTGAATTTTTCCCAGTGAAAACTAGTGTTTATCAGGGGTATAGTCTGGCTCATACATATTCAGTGGACCAGGGTTTTGGTGAGGTTGAGGAAACCAGTGGCTCATATGCCTTTCTTGGCAAAGATAGGTTTACTGTCTATGAGCTCATGGACAGTGCTGTCATCTTTGCAGAATCAAAGATGACAGCACTTGAGAGACTTAGCAAGGAGTCTGAATGTCTGGGTTTGTGATGGTCCTGGATCAAGACTAAAATCCAGGCTTTCAATGAGGATTGGAATGGACTTGGTCATTAGAAATGTATCTGTCTTTTGTGAAAGTGTTGAACTTGCAGAGACATTCTCTTATCTCAGCAGTGACATTCATGTCTCTGAGTCCTCAGCATCTGTTGTGGAGAGACACCTGGGTAGAGCTTATGGGGTCATGAGGTTGCAGGACAGAGGTGTTTAGGGACACCAATATGTTTGCAGGAGAATGAAGATCAAAGTCTACAGCAGGGTTATTCAACTTGTTCCAGAAAGGGCCGAGACGGTGCAGGTTTTCTTTGCAACCACCCACTCCACCAGGTAATTTTACTGATTAACTGATTCCATCTGCTCAAAGTGATGTTGATCGGTGAAATCACCTGCTGGAGTGGGTGGTTGCAAAGAAAACTTGCACCCTCTCTGCCCTTTCTGGAATGAGTTGAATACCATTGGTCTATAGGGTCTTGGTGCTTCCTTTCTTACTGTATGGTTGCAAGACTCTGATGCTATCTAGTGACTTACGACAACAACTGGTTGTCTTTGGTACTAGGAGTCTTCAAAGCATTCTTAGGGTTCAGCGATGTTGTGTCAAATAAGCAGTTGCTAAGGGAAAGTATCACTTGTATTCATTTTGGACATATGCAGCACTTCCATTTTTGGTCTCATGGTAGCAAGGCTGGTACTTTTTGGCTTATGTGCTGCCCTAATCTACTGGAAAATTGGCAAGACGGTGGCATCAAGAGCCACGGCCCCTCGCTTGTCTGTCATGATTAACGAGGTTGGCAAGGCAGTGCATTCACAGACTGCGATGACTCTTGAACTCAGACGCAAATTGGATGACATCTTGGAGCAGATGCATGCCTTGCAGTTGAAGCTGAAGATTTCAGAGGCAAGTGAATATTCTTAATTCATAATTTGGAATATTCTTAATTCATAATTGGGATTTGGTTGTGCAAGTGGAACTGTTAAAAAGTGTTTTTCACTGCTCAAACCATAACATTACAGGCTTATCAAGCCTGAAGGTCAAATTGCCCGACTGTTTTTCCTCAAGAGGGATTTTTTTCGGCCTGGGGAACATTGGCTGTTTCTTATCTCATCTCACAAAGACAATAAACTGCTTTTCACAGGACTGAAGACTATAACTGCGGTAGTTCCTTGTATAGCTCCTATATAAATCAGCTTTTAGCAGTTTTAATGATCAAACGATAAACCTTCTTCAAAATGTCAATGTGCACTGAGACACGGCCCAAATGTATTTGCACTCTCTGCACAGCCCACGTTTGTATCATTGATGTGTGTTTAGGTGCGTGAAAGTGTTGTGGATCCAGGATCTTGTTCATCCTTCTATTGTGTGGGTGTGTATGTGTGTGCATATGTGATTAACGTATATGTGGTAACAACGGTAAGTGAGGGTGCCTGCAAGAACTGATATTTGATTGGCGCGTGCTGCCAAGATATGCTCCTTCCTGTTAGGGTACGCATCACTTCCTCTCACCCTGCCCTGAGCTACTGCCTCGCTGTCTCACAGTCACTCTGACACCATTCCCATTCTTTTTCATGTTCAGTTTCTCTTCCTCTCTTCCTGAGACTTACTGTTCCTAGATTTTTGTCTCTTTGAATTTCCTGCTATTTTATTTTATTTTATATTATTTTAATATCACTACTGTATTACTCTCCATTGTCGTGCTCATGAGGTCACTTTTGTATCAGCCTGTTTGGTCGTTTTGTCATTTCTCCATCTTTCTCACATTCTCCCTCCATCTCCCATCTCTGTCCATATCTGCTCTCCCAAAGCTCTCCTTCTCATCCTTTTCTTGTCCTCCTCCACCTCCTCAGCTGCTCTCCCTGAAGACAGAGTCAAGGCAGTGAGGCAGAACAGCCACCATGTTCCATCCTTCTCTCATCTCCAGCTGCGGCAGCACTTTTTCCTTCTCTTTCTCTGTTCATCACGCTCTTTTCTTCTGCCTTTTGCATAATCTGTTCCTCATTTTTTTTTCCACTTTCAGATGACTTTTAAGAGTGATCATGGATAGCCCCATAAGTATTTAGACAGTGACATTGTTTTGTTTTTATTTTTATATTGATTTTGTCATGTAGGAATTACAGCATTTGTGCAAACGGTTCCCCCATTTTCAGTAAGGGAACAAAATAAATATAACAAATCCATTTAATAACACTATGGCACCGAAGCTTGAATCATCTGCAAATCATGAACAACTTTGAAGGAGGCTTTTGTGGTTATGAATGGAGAAAATGTCTGTACTGCAACTATGGTGTGTTATAGCTTCATGTTGGAGTGGAACAGAGAATTTTTTGTTTGCTTTGCCTTCCAGCACATGGGAGACTTGAGCCTAGATTTAATTGAAGTTGTTTGTTTGATGTGTTTTATTTTCTGAAAATCATGTTCTGTTCAATGCCACCATGAATCTGTGACTGATGGTGCAACACGCAAAAATTGCACAGCCACAGATGCCTATAAATCCTTCAGTGTTAGGTGGGTGTCTTGGTGGCTCCCATCACTTGTATCATTCTTGCAGTGCCAATTTTTGAGACATACATGGTCCAGATAGATACATTTACTTGCAAGGCCATGCTGTTTGCATTTCTTGATGGTTGATATAAATGATGTCCAAGGCATATTAAGTGACTTGGACTGTTGCCTCACTGCAAGAAGTTCAAGGGTTCGATTCCAACCTGCGGCCATTCTGTGTGAAGTCTGCATGTTCTCCTCATGTTTGCGAGGGTTTCTTCCGGATGCTCCGGTTTCCTCCCACATTTAAAGACATGCAGGTTAGGTGAATTTGAAACTTTATAATTGTCCATATATATATATATATATATATATATATATATATATATATATATACTCAGCAAAAATATAAACGCAACACTTTTGGTTTTGCTCCCATTTTGTATGAGATGAACTCAAAGATCTAAAACTTTTTCCACATACACAATATCACCATTTCCCTCAAATATTGCTCACAAACCAGTCTAAATCTGTGATAGTGAGCACTTCTCCTTTGCTGAGATAATCCATCCCACCTCACAGGTATGCCATATCAAGATGCTAATTAGACACCATGATTAGTGCACAGGTGTGCCTTAGACTGCCCACAATAAAAGGCCACTCTGAAAGGTGCAGTTTTATCACACAGCACAATGCCACAGATGTCGCAAGATTTGATGGAGCGTGCAGTTGGCATGCTGACAGCAGGAATGTCAACCAGAGCTGTTGCTCGTGTATTGAATGTTCATTTCTCTACCATAAGCCGTCTCCAAAGGCGTTTCAGAGAATTTGGCAGTACATCCAACCAGCCTCACAACCGCAGACCACGTGTAACCACACCAGCCAAGGACCTCCACATCCAGCGTGTTCACCTTCAAGATCGTCTGAGACCAGCCACTCGGACAGCTGCTGAAACAATCGGTTTGCATAACCAAAGAATTTCTGCACAAACTGTCAGAAACCGTCTCAGGGAAGCTCATCTGCATGCTCGTCGTCCTCATCGGGGTCTCGACCTGACTCCAGTTTGTCGTCGTAACCGACTTGAGTGGGCAAATGCTCACATTCGCTGGCGTTTGGCACGTTGGAGAGGTGTTCTACTCTATGCGAAGGAGATGTGTTGCACTGCATGAGGCAAATGGTGGTCACACCAGATACTGACTGGTATCCCCCCCCCCCCCCCCCCCCAATAAAACAAAACTGCACCTTTCAGAGTGGCCTTTTATAGTGGGCAGTCTAAGGCACACCTGTGCACTAATCATGGTGTCTGATCAGCATCTTGGTATGGCACACCTGTGAGGTAGGATGGATTATCTCAGCAAAGGAGAAGTGCTCACTATCACAGATTTAGACTGGTTTGTGATCAATATTTAAGGGAAATGGTGATATTGTGTATGTGGAATAAGTTTTAGATCTTTGAGTTCATCTCATACAAAATGGGAGCAAAACCAAAAGTGTTGCATTTATATTTTTGTTGAGTGTATGTGTGTGTGTGTGTGTGTGTGTGTGTGTGTGTGTGTGTGTGTGTGTGTGTGTGTGTGTGTGTGTGTGTGTGTGTGTGTGTGTCATGATCTGGACTCTTTGCTTTGTGTTTCTGTTGTGCCATGTTTAGTTTAGATTCTAGTTTTGTTCTGCTTAGTTTAGGTTTTGATTGTTTTGTCTGTGTGTTATTTCTCTTGCTGGATTTTTTACTGCTTGGGCTTTGTCTGTCCCTATCTCTCTTGTACTTCTCTCTTGGTGTTTGGTGGTGGGTGTCATACTCTGTTTGGGCCACACCCTGTTCTAGATCATTCCACACGCCTGTTTCTAATCTGCATCTCATCACCTGGGTGTATTTAAGCTCCACTGGTTGCACTTGTTCCCCGCCACATCATTGCGCCTTGTGCCTTCACTTCCAGCTCTGTGTTCTATCCTTCAGTAAACATTTTTACTAACCAGAACTACTGTGTTGAGTCCTGCAATTGTGTCCAGATGTTTCTGTCCATCAAACATGATTGAACGATCTGGCCACACAGTGGACTCAAGTGCATTCCAGGGGGCGGTACGCCACCATAGCCGCCAGCTAGCACAACAAGATGACTATCTTACTGCACTGAGCTCCGGAATCAGCAACCTCGCTATGTGGTAAGACACCTTCATGACTTCCGTGAGTTCTTAGATAGAGCAACTTTTTGCTACCGTTTCACATCAGGCCTGCTCTGACTCAGCACCTGCCTCAACCAGTCAACCACTTCCAAGTCCAAGTGCTGCCCCGCCGGCATCTGCAGCTGCGCCTGTATTCTGCAATCAGCTGTCACGACCAGAGCGTTTCTCCGGAGAATCCGGAGACGCTAAGCCTTTTCTCACTCAGTGTGAACTGCATTTTGAGTTAATGTCAGCAATGTTTCCGTCCTACCAGATGAAGATAGCATTCATAATAACTCACCTGACCGGCCGGGCAGCGGCGTGAGTGTCGGCAGAGTGGAGCAGGCAGTCACCATCATGAGGCTTGCTCCAGGCTTTCAAGACTGCGCTCCTCCAAGTATTCCAGCACACGTCACGAGGCAGCCCTGATGCATCTTAAGCAAGACAGCATTTTAGTCGCAGACTATGCCATCGACTTCCGCATCCTGGCTTCAAAGACTGAGTGGAACCCAGCCGCGCTCCAGGACATGTTCTTCCAGGGCCTCTCTGATCAGATCCAGAACCAACTCATCGCCATAGATCTCCCGGAAGATCTGGATGAGCTCATTGCTCTCGCCATTCACACTGACCGCCGTGTGGCAGACTGACCTTGGGGAGATGCTCGCCTCCTGGCTCAGTGCTCTGTTATGCCTCCATCTCGACCCACCGGACCGTCTCATCTCGGTTCAAGCTCACCTTGCAATTCTTCGGAGGAACCCATGCATCTGGGTCGCACTCAGCTGTCCATGGAAGAACGTCAGCGCCGTAAAGACCAGGGCCTGTGTTTTTACTGTGGGCAGGCAGGGCATGTGGTCACAGATTTTCAGTCCAAGGGTGTCCCCGTGCGGTCAAAACCCGGTATTACAGGTGAGTCCGAGCTCCATTTCTTCTGTAATTCCTCAGAACATAATCTCTGCTAAATTCTTCTCTGAGTATTCATCCTTTTTTGTGCCGGTGTTTATTGACTTGGGCTCTGATCCTAATCATCTCTCGCCAGGTCCCTGCACTTTAAGTTATACAGCCTCTCACTCCCTCTGGTGGTGCATGCTGTTGATGGCCATGAGCTCGGTCATCTCATCCACTGTACACAGTCAGTCCAGCTAATTATTGCAGGGAATCACTCTGAGACGATAAGTTTTCATGTATTCGACAAAATGACTCATTCAGCGATCTTAGGACACCCCTGGTTTAAGAAACACAGCCCACAGTTTAATTGGTCAAAAGGACAAATTAGTTCTTGGGGATCTGCCTGTGCGGGTCGCTATTTAATCAGGTCCGCTGATACTGTTTCTATGCCTAATCCTGATCTCACCGGTGTTCCATTGTGTTATCACGATCTCACAGAGGTTTTCAGCAAGACCAAAGCTAAATCTCTATCTCCACATCAAGCTTACGATTGTGCCATTGAGCTACTTCCTGGTACCAGTCCTCCTCAGGGAAAACTGTTTTCTCTGTCTTCCCCTGATCGCATTGCAATGAATGATTATATCCAGGAATTGTTAGAGGCCGGCTTGATTCGGTCCTCATCTTCGCCTGCTGGGGTGGGGTTCTTTTTCATGGAAAAGAAAGACAAGTCACTCCGCCCATGCATAGATTATCGTGGCCTCAACAACGTAACAGTCAAAAACCGTTACCCACTGCCTCTCATTATCACCACATTTGAACTGCTAGAGGGTGCCACAGTCTTTACAAAGCTTAATTTACATAATGCATACCATTTAGTGCATATCAAGGAAGGGGATGAATGGAAGATGGCATTCAATAAATACCCTCAATGGCCACTACAAGTACCTTGTCATGCCATTCGGTTTAACGAGTGCACCTGCAGTATTCCAGGATCTGGTCAATGACGTCTTGCGCGAGTACTTTGTATTTGTTTATCTTGATAACATTCAGATTTTTTCCCTGGATGAAGAAACTCACACACAGCATGTCCACTCAGTTCTTGAGACCCTGTTACGCAATCACCTATTCGTTAAAGCTGAAAAATGTGAATTTCATAGACCCATTGTGTCATTTTTAGGATTTGTAATTGCACAAGGAGAGATCCGAACGGATCCAGAAAAGGTGGCAGCAGTACGAGATTGGGTGACCCCTAAGAACTGAAAAGAGGTACAAAGATTTCTTGGATTTGCTTATTTCTACCGTAAATTTATCCGTAACTTCGGTTCCATGGCTGCACCACTGCACGTCACCTCATCCCTCCGGGCCTTTCACTGGATGCCAGAGTGTGATGAGGCCTTTCAGGTCCTAAAGAATGGCTTCACAGCGGCCCCCATCCTCTCTCTCTCTTAGGTGGTCTGCTCTTGGGCAGGTCCAGCATGCACAACCGCACACCATCTCTCTTGATCCATCGCCATCTCCTTTATGATGTGATAGCCACACCCTTCTTGTATGTTGTCCAGCATTGCCAACCTCTTCCTTTCTCTCCCTCTCTTTCCATCTGCTCTCCCCTCCAGCACTGTTCTTAACATTCCTTCTGATCTCATGATGTGGCCAATCCATCGCGCTTTCCTCTTCCAGATTGTAACTTTTAGACTTCTCTTTTCTCCAGCTCTCCCAGTACTTCTTCATTTCTCACGTGCTCTCTCCAGCTGATCTTTTCCATCCTCCTCCAAAACCACATCTCACAGCTCTCTAGTCTCTTCATGTCCTCTTTCTTCAATGTCCAGGTTTCTGAGCCATAAAGGAGTACACTCCAAACTAAAGTCTTGATTAGTCTCTTCTTCAGGTTTTGGTTGGTCTTTCCAGTGAGTAGCGCTTGATGTTTGTTGAACACATCTTTTGCCATAGCAATTCTTTTCCTCACTTCTTTTTTGCTACATCAATCATCTGTGAGCAGGCTTCCAAGATATTTGAATTGTTGGACTTGTTCTAGTACCTGGCCATCGATGTTGATCTGCGACTGCTCATATTCACCTTTCCCAATCTTCATTACCTTTGTCTTGGTCTTGTTTATTCTCATTCCGTATTGCTCCACCATCTCATTTAGCTTTGTCATGATGGTCTGGAGTCCTTTTGCTGTGTTCGCTATCATTGCCTGATCGTCTGCAAGTCTCACAGCTTGGATCAAGTGTCCTCCCATCTTCACTCCTTCTTCCAGTCCTTCCATGGCCTCCTTCATCATTGCCTCTGCAAAGATGTTAAAAAGCAGCGGAGACAGTAGGCAGCCCTGTCGCATTCCTCTTCCGATGATACATGGTCCAGCCATCCCCTGGTCATTTCGTACTGTTGCCGTCTGTCCCATGTAAAGGGCTTTGATCAATCTCCTCTCCCTCCAATCTGCTCCCAGGTCTTTTCAAAACGGCCATCAGTTTTGTCCAGTCCACCCGATCGAATGCCTTGGTGTAGTCGACAAAACAAACATAAACATCTCTATTGTGTTCAATGTTACGTTCTGATAATGTTCTCATGATGGCCACTGCCTCTCTTGTTCCCATCCCTTTCCGGAAGCCAAACTGGTCCCATCCAATGTAGTCCTTCGTTCTGGTTCTCAGTCTGTTGTTAATTACTCTCAACAGGATCTTTGATGCATGGGAGATGAGGCTGAGTGTTCGATGTTCTTCACATCTCTGTGCATTGGGTTTCTTCTGCAGCGGCACGATGATACTGCGCAGGAAGTCCTCAGGCCATGAGCCAGTGTTATATATGGTTTTGCACAGAGTGATAAGGTGCTCCTCTCCTTTATCTTGCAGTGCCTTGAGCATCTCTGCTGGGATGCCATCTTCGCCTTCTGCTTTGCCGGTCTTCAGTTCTTATATGGCATGTAGTATCTCACTTTTCAAGATGTCCGGGCCAAGTTGGTCCCTCTCTACCTCTTCCTCTTCTTCCATCTCAATTTGCTCAGGACTCTCTTCTTTGTTGTAGAGCTCCTCTATGTACTCCTTCCACCTCTCAATGATCTCCTCTGGTTCTGTCAATAGTACACCTTGCTTACTCATGATGGTCTTCGTTAACTGATTCTTGTTTTTCCAGGTCAGTTTTTTCAACTTCTGGTACATTTTGTCAATCTGTCTAGCTCTTTCCAAGTCTTCTATCTCTTTGCATTGTTCCTCCCAATACTTTTCTCTCGCTGCATCTGTACTTCTTCTCAGTTCATTGTTGAGCTTTCTGTACATCCTCTTTCCTTTCTCTGTGTTCACTTTTTTTCCACTGTCTCCTCTCGTCCATCTTTCGTATCATATTTTCTGTCACCCACGGTTTCTTTGCTCCCCTCCTCTGTTCTCTTCCAATGGTCTCCTCTGCACTTTCAGTAAGTGCTTTCTTTAAGATGTTCCATTGTTCATTTGCACCTGTCTCTGTGTTTTGGTTGCTATGTAGTCTGATTCTGACTCCATCATTTAGTTTTTCTTTGGATTCATCTTTCAGAGCTTCTAGGTTCCACGTTTTGTGGATGTTTGATTTTCTCAGTCACTTGAGTTTCAGGTTGACTTTCATTGCAACAAGGTTGTGGTCTGAGTCCGCATCTGCACCAGGAAAGGCCTGGGCGTTATTTACACTGTTGCGGTACCGCTGATTCACCATGATGTAATCTAACTGCATTCGTCTCATGTCTCCTGGGGCCTTCCATGTGTACCTCCTACGTTTGTTATGCTTGAACCATGTGTTTGTAATGCAGAGCTCGAGTAGCATTTGTCCTCTGTCATTTCTGCTCCCTAATCCATACTTGCCAGCTACGTCATTCTAACCTTGCTCTCCCACCACCGCATTTAGGTCTCCCATTACAATGACGTAGTCATCTCCTCTTCCTTTCCTGATCGCATCCTCCACTTGTTCATAGACTTCCTCGACGTCTTCATCCTCGTAGTCTGTTGTTGGTATGTATACTACAGTCATCACTATGTCTACTGGTGATCCTCTCAGTCTCACTCTCATCAGACGGTCGCTGATGCATTCCACTTTTCTCACACTCTGACTAGTTGTTTGGTCCAGTAATATCGCTACTCCCCGCTGGCTCTGTTTTCCTCCAGAATGGATCACTTGGATGGATCACACAGGCTTTTAAGGTGGCAGTAATTAAACCATTACTTAAAAAGCCATCACTTGCCCCAGCTATCTTAGCTAATTATAGGCCAATCTCCAACCTTCCTTTTCTCTCAAAAATTCTTGAAAGGGTAGTTGTAAAACAGCTAACTGATCATCTGCAGAGGAATGGTTCTATTTGAAGAGTTTCAGTCAGGTTTTAGAATTCATCATAGTACAGAAACAGCATTAGTGAAGGTTACAAATGATCTTCTTATGGCCTCAGACAGTGGACTCATCTCTGTGCTTGTTCTGTTAGACCTCAGTGCTGCTTTTGATACTGTTGACCATAAAATTTTATTGCAGAGATTAGAGCATGCCATAGGTATTAAAGGCACTGCGCTGCGGTGGTTTGAATCATATTTATCTAATAGATTACAATTTGTTCATGTAAATGGGGAATCTTCTTCACAGACTAAGGTTAATTATGGAGTTCCACAAGGTTCTGTGCTAGGACCAATTTTATTCACTTTATACATGCTTCCCTTAGGCAGAATTATTAGATGGCATTGCTTAAATTTTCATTGTTACGCAGATGATACCCAGCTTCATCTATCCATGAAGCCAGAGGACACACACCAATTAGCTAAACTGGAGGATTGTCTTACAGACATAAAGACATGGATGACCTCTAATTTCCTGCTTTTAAACTCAGATAAAACTGAAGTTATTGTACTTGGCCCCACAAATCTTAGAAACATGGTGTCTAACCAGATCCTTACTCTGGATGGCATTACCCTGACCTCTAGTAATACTGTGAGAAATCTTGGAGTCATTTTTGATCAGGATATGTCATTCAAAGCGCATATTAAACAAATATGTAGGACTGCTTTTTTGCATTTACGCAATATCTCTAAAATTAGAAAGGTCTTGTCTCAGAGTGATGCTGAAAAACTAATTCATGCATTTATTTCCTCTAGGCTGGACTATTGTAATTCATTATTATCAGGTTGTCCTAAAAGTTCCCTGAAAAGCCTTCAGTTAATTAAAAATGCTGCAGCTAGAGTACTAACGGGGACTAGAAGGAGAGAGCATATCTCACCCATAATGACCTCTTTTCATTGGCTTCCTGTTAATTCTAGAATAGAATTTAAAATTCTTCTTCTTACTTATAAGGTTTTGAATAATCAGGTCCCATCTTATCTTAGGGACCTCATAGTACCAATAGAGCGCATCGCTCTCAGACTGCAGGCTTACTTGTAGTTCCTAGGGTTTGTAAGAGTAGAATGGGAGGCAGAGCCTTCAGCTTTCAAGCTCCTCTCCTCTGGAACCAGCTCCCAATTCAGATCAGGGAGACAGACACCCTCTCTACTTTTAAGATTAGGCTTAAAACTTTCCTTTTTGCTAAAGCTTATAGTTAGGGCTGGATCAGGTGACCCTGAACCATCCCTTAGTTATGCTGCTATAGACTTAGACTGCTGGGGGGTTCCCATGATGCACTGAGTGTTTCTTTCTCTTTTTGCTCTGTATGCACCACTCTGCATTTAATCATTAGTGATTGATCTCTGCTCCCCTCCACAGCATGACTTTTTCCTGATTCTCTCCCTCAGCCCCAACCAGTCCCAGCAGAAGACTGCCCCTCCCTGAGCCTGTTTCTGCTGGAGGTTTCTTCCTGTTAAAAGGGAGTTTTTCCTTCCCAATGTCGCCAAGTGCTTGCTCACAGGGGGTCGTTTTGACCGTTGGGGTTTTCACGTAATTATTGTATGGCCTTGCCTTACAATATAAAGCGCCTTGGGGCAACTGTTTGTTGTGATTTGGCGCTATATAAATAAAATTGATTGATTGATTGATTGATCACTCTATACTTGTCACTGCTGACATCCCCGTCTCCTTCCACCTGGTCTCTATCAGACCGAGCATGTTCAAGTTGTTTCTCTCCATCTCTCTCTTGATGTTTTCCAGCTTCTCAGCTCTTCGCATGCTTCGCACGTTCCATGTCCCTACTTTAAGGGTCTTCTTGTTGCAAGGATTTCGCAGGTTGACGACCAGGGAGGCCCTACTCCCTCCCGTGCCGGACGAGGCTCCCTGCCCCTGTTGAGGCATGGCTCCATTTACGTAGTTGACTAGTCTACTTCTACTGCTACGGCTATGCATGGTTTGACTTGGGATGTAATACTGGGGTGGTTTCCCGTTGCCTTCCACAGGGAGTGATGGTGATAAAGCGGTCACTCCAACTATCTGCTAACCCTCAGAGGGCCTCACCACCGGATGCAGTTTAATGTCATAATGCCCCCATCCTACTCCTTCCTAACCCGCCTGACAGTTCGTGGTTGAGGTTGATGCTTCTGACATAGGTGTTGGAGCGATCTTATCTCAAATTGAAAAAAATTACACCTATGTACTTATCTGTCAAAGAAATGATCTCCTGCTGAACATAATTATAACATCAACGACCGGGAACTGTTGGCGGTTAAAGTGGCCTTGGAGGAGTGGCACCATTGGGTGGAGGGGGCACAAGTACCATTCTTAGTGTGGACCAATCACAAAAATTTAGAGTACCTGCACACAGCTAAACGGTTACATTCTAGGCAGGCTCGTTGGGCCATTTTCTTTAGCCATTGCAG
Source organism: Thalassophryne amazonica (assembly GCF_902500255.1). Taxonomy (NCBI): domain Eukaryota; kingdom Metazoa; phylum Chordata; class Actinopteri; order Batrachoidiformes; family Batrachoididae; genus Thalassophryne; species Thalassophryne amazonica. The sequence continues at coordinate 50,497,460 of NC_047106.1, forward strand.
TTTTGTACTTTCGTACCATCCCGGGGCCAAAATTGGGAAACCGGATGCGCTCTCTTGACAGGGAGACCCTTCTATTGTTCCGTCTGAGCCTTGTACAATCCTTCCCGCTTCTTGTTTTGTTTCCGCCATCACCTGAGACATCGAGACTAAGGTCCTTTCCACTGTTCGTGACGTTCCCATCCCTCTGGGGTGTCCTAAAGGGAAACTGTTCGCTAAGAACCTGATTCGCTAAGAGGGGAAGTCATACGCTGGGGACATGTTAGCCGGTTTGTCTGTCACCCCGGCATCAAAAACACCATGCAGGTTATCCAGGAGAGGTTTTGGTGGCCTCGTTTGCATTCCGATATTACCAATTACATTAAGGTGTGCCAAACATGTGCTATGCATAAATCCTCCACTCGCTCACCACAAACTTCTGCCTTTACCTGTTCTGACGAGACCATGGTCACACATTTCCCTCGACTTTGTTACAGGCCTTCCGCCCTCTAAGGGGAATACGGTAATACTAACTGCAGTTGATCGTCTGTCAAAAATGGCACATTTTGTACCCTTGCTGAAATTACCAACCGCCAAAGAGACCACTGAAGCTTTGTTAACTCACATATTCAAATTACATAGTTTCCCGCAAGACATTGTCTCTTATCAAGGGCCTCAATCTATATCTCAGTTTTGGAAGGAGTTCTGCCATCTGCTGGGGGTCTCCTCCAGCCTAACCTTGGGACACTACCCACAAGCAAATGGACAAACAGAAAGTATCAATAGAGAATTGGAAAAGGGCCTACATATTCTAGCATCTCCACACCCGGCCACTTGGGCCTCTCAGTTAGTATAGATTGAACTTGCACATAACTGCTTGCCATCTGCATCCACAGGTTACTCCCTGTTTCATGTGTCCCATGGATTTCAACCATCTTTGTTTCCCTCCACAGACTGGAAGTCTCATGTGCCCTCTGCCTTGTCCCTCATTGTTCGCTGCCAACAAACCTGGGAGTGGACATGTTGGGCTCTGCAGCGTGTTTCATCCGTCTATAAAGTCGCAGCCAATAGGAAGAGGTCTCCAGTGCCTGCTTATACCATGGGTTAGAAGGTCTGGCTCTCCACGCATCACCTGCCCATCCGAGGACTGCCCAGAAAGCTTGCTCCCAGGGTTGTTGGTCCTTTCCCCATTTCCAAAGTGATTAATCTTGTTTCTGTCCGTCTACATTTGCCCAGGTTCATGAAGATTCACCCTACCTACCACGTCAGCCATGTGAAGCCTGTCCACACTAGCTCTTTGTGAATGTAGTTATCAACATCCATTGTCCACTGTTGAAACCTAATATCCCTTATTTCTCCCAAAATATTAGTCCAATCAACTTTCTGTTTTTGGTGCGTTCATCCATGACCCAAAATACACAGACAAACAGCAAATATCAGCTCTCCCCAGTTTCTCTGTCAAAGCCATACACATGCATGCATGTGTACATGTACAAAGAGGCCACTTGGATTTTAATATAGAGATTATCTTGTCGAATTAATGAATTAAAGACTCATTTGTTTTCCCTGTTTTATCATTAGTGTTATGATGTGTTTTTATTCTTGTATTCTTTTATGGTCATCTTTTTATTGTGTTTTAAATTTTTAATTCAGTTTGTTTTTTGTTTTATGTTGTGTGAAGCACCTTGAGACGATTTCATCGTGAATTGGTGGTATATAAATTGATAAATTTGATTTGAATTTGATTTGATTACTTATGGTGTGCAGTCCAGACCTGTTGCCCATTGAAAATGTGTGGCACATTATGAAGCGCAAAATACAACAACGGAGACCCCGGACTGTTGAATAACTGACGTTGTACATCAAGTAAGAATGGGAAAGAATTCCACCTACAAACCTTCAACAATTAGTGTCCTCAGTTCCCAAACGCTTATTGAGTGTTGTTAGAAGGAAAGGTGATGTAACACAGTGGTAAACATACCACTGTCCCAGTTTTTTGAAACGTGTTACAGGCATCCATTTCAAAATGAGCAAATATTTGTACAAAAACAATAAAGTTTATCAGTTTGAACATTAAATATCTTGTCTTTGTGGTGTATTCAATTGAATATAGGTTGAAGAGGACTTGGCAATCGTATTCTGTTTTTATTTACATTTTACACAATGTCCCAACTTAATTGGAATTGGGGTTGTACTTATGGACTAACTGCATATTTCATTTACTCCTCTTTTTTTTTTTCTCTGCCTCTAATTTTTATCCTTCACCTTTGAACCTCTCTTCTATTGCCCCCTACACTGGTAAAAATTGCTGGAGGTCATTCTCATCTTATTCTTCTTCAAACTCATGTTTTTCCGGGTGTTGTTTTTCCCTTTCTAAGTTTGCTTTGTTCACTTCCTCTGTCCTTGCTTCCTTCCTGCCGAGCATCAAAACTCCAACTTGCCACCATACGTCTGCTTGGCTTATTTACCCTAAGATTCCCATCATCTTGGCCCTCTCTTCTTATGTAGTTTTTATCAGTGTCACATGCATATACATGAATATGGTAATGCCTGCCTTGGCCTCTTCCTTTGCCCACAGCGCTGTCACATCACGTCCGCAGCATGTTGAGGGGCAGTACATGTTCACTTAAAAAAAAGAAAAGAATAAGATGCTCACTTCCAACTTACACAAAAGACAAAGCTAAAAGTGCATATAGTAAATCAATGAATAGCTTGGTTAATTAATACATCACAATGATTCCGCTGACATTCATCAGGGATGAGTTCTGGTTCATAATGTTCAAAGCATGTATGGTCTGGGTGTTGCCACCCTTGACTTCATGGATGATGCTGTGATCTTTTCAGATTCTGACTACAGCACTCAGGAAGCTGAGAGAGGATTTGGAGTGTCTGGGTTTACGATTGTCCTGGATCAAGGGCCAGGCTTTTCATGGTTTCTAGGACAGCTATCTGTATCATTCATGTCTGTGGGTCTTCAGCCATTGAGATCAGGAAACATCTAAGAAGACTTGGCGTCATGAGGTCACTGTACTCACACCCACGCAGACAGACAACCCCACATTTATAAAACAGCCATCTCTCTGCTGCAGACAGGTGAAGCATGGTCTTCTCTAGCCATAGTAATTTTCCAGTCTGATGGGGATTTGAACGAAGGATCCTCTGGTCTCGAGCATACCTTACCACCTCCCCGTCATGTACAGATACACTTCTGATGGAAGTCATTGAAAGCCTGTATTTATTCTTGATCCAGGACAATCACAAATGTTGTCTTGAGCATGAAGTCGATACATCTGCAGTAAAATGAAGGTCCAATCCTTTAGGGTTCCGGTGTTTCCTATATTTATGTCTGTGAGACTTGGACACTTACCAGTTACCTAAGACTAGATGCCTTTGATAGTACAACCCCAATTCCAATGAAGCTGGAACGTCGTGTAAAATGTAAATAAAAACAGAATACAATGATTTGCAAATCCTCTTCAACCTATATTCAGTTGAATACACCACAAAGACAAGATATTTAATCTTCAAACTGATAAATATTATTGTTTTTGTGCAAATATTTGCTCATTTTGAAATGGATGCCTGCAACACATTTCAAAAAAGCTGGGACAGTGGTATGTTTACCACTGTGATACATCACCTTTCCTTCTAACAACACTCAATAAGCATTTGGGAACAGAGCACACTCATTGTTGAAGCTTTGTAGGTGGAATTCTTTCCCATTCTTGCTTGATGTACGACTTCAGTTATTCAACAGTCCGGGGTCTCCGTTGTTGTATTTTGCGCTTCATAATGCACCACACATTTTCAATGGGCGACAGGTCTGGACTGCAGGCAGGCCAGTCTAGTACCCGCATTCTTTTACTATGAAGCCATGCTGTTGTAACACGTGCAGAATGTGGCTTGGTATTGTCTTGCAGAAATAAGCAAGGACGTCCCTGAAAAAGACGTTGCTTGTATGGCAGCATGTGTTGCTCCAAAACCTGGATGTACCATTCAGCACTGATGGTGTCATCACAGATGTGTAAGTTGCCCATGTCATGGGCACTAACACACCCCCATACCATCACAGATGCTGGCTTTTGAACTTTGCGCTGGTGACAATCTTGATGGTCCTCTTTTGTCCAGAGGACACATCGTCCATGATTTCCAAAAACAATTTGAAATGTGGACTCATCAGACAATAGCACACTTTTCCACTTTTCATCTGTCCATTTCAAATGAGCTTGAGCCCAGAGAAGGCGGCAGTGTTTCTAGATGTTGTTGATATATCGCTTTCGCTTTGCATGGTAGAGTTTTAACTTGCACTTGTAGATGTAGCGACAAACTGTGTTAACTGACAATGGTTTTCTGAAGTTTTCCTGAGCCCACGCGGTAAGATCCTTTACACAATGATGTCAATTTTTAATGCAGTGCCATCTGAGGGATTGAAGGTCACTGGCATCCATCGTTGGTTTTCAGCCTTGCCGCTGACGTGTAGAAAGTTCTGCAGATTCTCTGAATCTTCTGAATATATTATGGACTGTAGATGATGGAATCTCTAAATTCTTTGCAATTGAACGTTGAGAAACATTGTTCTTAAGCTGTTGGACTATTTTTTAATGCAGTTGTTTACAAAGTGGTGATCCTCGCCCCATTTTTGCTTGTGAATTGCTGAGCCTTTTGGGGATGCTCCTTTTATACCCAATCATGAAACTCACCTGTTTCCAATTAGGTGTTCTTTGAGCATTCGTCCACTTTCCCAGTCTTTTGTTGCCCCGTCCCAACTTTTTTGAAGCGTGTTGTAGGCATCCATTTCAAAATGAGCAAATATTTGCACAAAAACAAGAAAGTTTATCAGTTTTAACATTAAATATCTTGTCTTTTTTGGTGTATTCAATTGAATACAGGTTGAAGAGGATTTGCAAATCATTGTATTCTGTTTTTATTTACATTTTATGCAATGTCCCAAATTCATTGGAATTGGGGTTGTAGGTCTCATTGGAAGATCCTTAGGTACCCCTGGAATGAACATTCAGATGAGGAGTACTGTATCACTTGCATTGTAGGGATTGTCAGGTATGACACTCCAGTAAGTAGTACCTCAGTTCTGATAACTCCAGCGAAAGGAGAAGGCCAAGTCGGCCATGGGCCAGAAGTGGGTGCCTTGCAGAACCCAACAAAATAATTTTTTCCCCCAAGCCCCTGGACCTAATAAACCTGACTTTGAATGTTAGTATTACAAATATTGGGATACAATCCATGTTCATTTATTATTTGCTCATTAATGGAGACAAGTATTTTTTTTTTTTTTTAAAAAAGCTCCACTTTCATCATTTCAATACATGTATTTTAGGTTTACACATTTAAGTGAATGTAAAGTCTTTATTTTGACTGAAGTGCCATAAAAAAATTCTTTTGGGGAATTGTGCATGTAATGACGTTCACATATACTGTATGCTAAAATTCAAAGTTTACTGACTAAGCTAGAAGTTAATTAATATGGCATAAAATTTTGTGTTTTACAAAATGTGGCAATTTACAATTTGGGGGTACTCTAATTTAAGTAGTGTTTTGACTCATTTAAGTGGTCAAAACATGGATTGCGTCCCAATATTTTCAATGCTAACATTAAAATTCATGTTTGTTAAATCCAGGGGCATGGGAAAAAAAACTGATTTTGTTTAGTTGTGGCCCATTGAGGCTTTTCAGGTTTCAAATCAAATCAAAATCAAATCAATTTTATTTATATAGTGCCAAATCACAACAAACAGTTGCCCCAAGGCGCTTTATATTGTAAGGCAAAAGCCATACAATAATTACAGAAAAACCCCAACGGTCAAAACGACCCCCTGTGAGCAAGCACTTGGCGACAGTGGGAAGGAAAAACTCCCTTTTAACAGGAAGAAACCTCCAGCAGAACCAGGCTCAGGGAGGGGCAGTCTTCTGCTGGGACTGGTTGGGGCTGAGGGGAGAGAATCAGGAAAAAGACATGCTGTGGAAGAGAGCAGAGATCAATTACTAATGATTAAATGCAGAGTGGTGCATACAGAGCAAAAAGAGAAAGAAACACTCAGTGCATCATGGGAATTGTAGGGATTGTATTGCAAATCCCGCAAAACCTCTGAGAGGTCGCTGTGCTGCGAGATCTCAGTAATATAGAGAACTGCATTGATACGCTCTGATCACGCTTCACTTTAACCGCTGCACACGGACAACACAATTAACATCACAACATAAAACTATTTTTATATTGTGCCTAAAACTCTTGTGAATATATTCTCTGGGTTTTTAGACGTTGTTATTGCATTTGTTTTATGTAAACATGCGAGAATCACAGTCTGTCTCTCAGTTATTTTCAACGGGAGCTGCTGTGAGCTACGCTTGCTTCCTGATCATGTCGTTCTGGGGGAAAGTGAAGTTTGCTCTTTAACGTCTTGATTATTGTTCTTTACAACACTGTTTGTCCTCTTTGTTCCAGACTAATATATATAATATGTCTGAAATTCGGTTTGCGCTTATTAAATTCCACGCAGATTAAACGTAGCAGACACAGATTTTTTGTTCTAATTGTTTTAGCAAGTTTTCAGGGTATCATGCAGCAGTCTCTTATTAACGTGATGAAAAGCATAAAAAATAACATTTTGTAGTATAATATTAATTTACAATTGTCATTGTGTGGATTCTCTATGTTGTTTTGACTGCAGCAACTCTCTGGCATGCAAGGGATTATGGGATACGTGAAAACCCTGAATGGCATAAAGAGGACACCCACAATTCTTACCTCATCGTGACCAGGTCCGCATAATCACAGGTACACCAAAATCAAAAGTCTATAACTGTTTTATTGTATGGTAAACAAGAAAATTGGGAGTTTGTCAAACATACTAAAATTGAAAAATCAATCTCAAGTTTCAGCTCTTTATTTTTACTGTCATACTGCACCAACAGGTCCAAAATACTTCATGAGCACAATCTCTAAAGCCCCTTTCACACCGGGGCTGCCTCGAGCTTCCTGTGTTGTCATGATGACGCAGGAATGTCTGTGCACTCTGATTTATCTTTTAGTTTGTATTTGTTCTTGTGCTGAGCTGCAGGTCTGTGCTCTGAGTGCTCTGTGCTCTGAGTTCTGTTATAGTTTATCTTTCCTGCTTTGACCGCGAGATGCGCGTGCACACGCGCGTGAATGAACCGTCTGTGAGTAAATGTGGAGATGTCTGGAGTTATACTTGATGTGGACATGTCCTGTCTCTGGCAATCAGTCTGTGAGCAGGACTTTTATGGACTGTATTTAAACACATTTGTGAGAGAAGACCGAGGAGCTGCTGCAGCGTTTTTTTCTGTGCTCTTAGTTTTTACTGCATTGTGTACACAGCGTCGTCATGACGACGCACGATGCAACTCAAAGCGACCCGTGTGAAAGGGGCTTAATAAGGAATAGTCTTTGTGAAATAATGCACAGGCATCATGTAGAATCTTGTCAACGAACTGACAGCCAAAGTAGGCGAATGTGTCTCATCTGATTGGTTGATATCGATAGAAGGCGTCGCTAGATTGGCTACCGCTAGGCTGCACGCAAGGTCTACTCGGCTCCACCAACGGTCAACTTGGCATGTGGTACAGCTCAGAAAGTGGAGAATGGGCCAATCAGAAGTTGGCAAAATCACATACCATATAATAATTCTGATTGTAAACCTTTATTACACTTATAAAACACAACTATGGCATATATATTCTGAAAGTACAGGTTGTCCTGAAAAAAAGAGACATAAAACTTGATTGTGGGATGCAGGGAGAGCTGTTAACAGCAATAATAAAGCATTTATGCCAGACGAGTGAACTGTCCAAAAAATGCCCTCGGACCCCAGAGGGTTAATGAGTATGCTGATGATGAAGGAAGTGGAGTGACTGGCTTTGGTTGAGCCGTGGATGAGGATGAAGATGCCCATGATCATGACGATGATGAACAGTGCTGGTGATAATGCCACTCATTCCGAGGGGTAATCGATTAGGTCAGCTTTATGAAGAGGTGAGGAGTTAGAGTTAAAACCCTGCAGACCGTCATCAGTTCACATCATTAGTCTGCTGGAATGACCAGCGGTGGCGATGGTAAAAAAAAGACAATGAAAAGAAAATCTATGTTCATCCAAGTTTTTTTGTATGTGCTTGGTCGCAGGAAGTGAAGGTGATGGTAATGTTGAAAGATAAGAAGAAATTGAGGATAAATATGAATGTGTGTGCGTGCATGCGCGTGCAATTTCAGTAAGTGACGCTGAGCAGCCAGCCATCTGTCAGCAGATTAATGCTGGCTGTGCTTAGAGATATTACCGGCTGACTTATTGCTGTGGTAACGCGCCTTCAATCCCAGGCGGCACAGCCACCATGTGACCTTGATGAAGCGGGTGAATGGGGGATTGCATGGATGCACATGCACATGGTCACGCACATGCACATGGATATTTTTGTGAATGCACACATACATCTACATGCAGCTGTGCACAGTGTGAGCAGTGCTTACAATACTGTTGCAGTCGCTCATGCACATGCCCTCCAGCAGTCGTGCGTGCCACTCACTCGTGCTGTAGTCTAATGGTAATCCACATGAAAGGTTTTATTGTGATCTTTCGAGTTCAGAAATGTGCTGCATGCACCTCTCTACAAAATTATTTCAATCAGCTAAATACAGACCTGCATCAATGTGAAATGCATCTGGTTTCTGTTTGTCTGTTCATTTCTCTACACAGAATGCTGCTACTATGGCAAATTAAGACAACACTTGCAATATACAAATATAAAAAACAGCTGCATGAATTCAACATGTACTGTTAGTTGTGTTAAAAAATGTCTTGTAAATTGACAAAATGGTTTCAAACATGGAGAACGCAAACAAATATAAACCGCAGCACATGCAACAATTCAGAGGTGGGACGAAGTCACTGTCAAGTCATTCTCCAGTCATCAGTCTGCAAGTCCCAAGTCAAGTCTTAGGGCCCTGTCCCACTGGCGTTTAGGAGGATTTGCGCATGAAATGAGGAGACAAACGCTGAGCGTTCGCAACAAAGGTGGGCGGAAATGACAAATGTCCCGGGGTGGATCAGCGAATACATGAGGAAGAAAAGCGGATATAACAGGGAACAGAAGTGAAGGCGAACGCGGAGGCGCCCCCATGAGGGGCACAGTGGCCGTGATGCACTCACCTCATCCGTGCCCACTCTGTCTGCATTAGAGGATGACATATTTTGGGAATTCCCGTGGGTCACGTGATTCCTGCGGGATTCCCGCGGGATGGGAGTCAAAATTTTATCAATCCCGTGATTGGGATGGGACGGGAATAAAAATGAACGGGAGCCGGCAGCGGAAATGCTCCTGCCATGTCCTGCGTATGTCTTCAGTATGTGTTCAGGCAGTGATGCGGATCTCATCTGGCTGCGGACATGCGTGCATCTGCGAATGATCACGGACGTGTTGTTGTGAAAGTGTCGTGACACGGACCCACAACAGGGGGCGGTAATGAACGGACAACGGATAAGCCAAAAGGTAGCAATTTAATGTTGTGAATCGCACAACGAAGTACAGACAATAACAATATGGTGGAATGTCAATTATACACAAGGTGACGTGTGGGCAGGCTCGACGATAGAAGACGTCTGGCGAGAGAAGAGCCGGATCCCACACAGCTTCCACCACCAACGGATCTGAAGAACACCGGAGCCGCCAAGCCCTGCGCCCCAGGTGGCCACTGTCTTCAGCAGTCAGACCCGGTACTGCTGGCAGAGAACAGAAACAGTATTGATGAGTGCGAGTTCGCAAACTCAGTAATCCCACAGTCTGTGTTTAGTTAGGAGGGAGCACCTCCACCTCCAATCACACACTCGTGCAGCTCCTGTTTAACCACTTATCTGGTTTGGGGAGTGAGGCGAAGCCGTCACAGTCCACACCAAACGCCAATCCCACAGATAAGAACACACCACAGGAAAACGGCTGCAAAGAAGTTCAGATTGTTACTCAATGTAAGTCAGCAGAGAAGTTACCTGAATGGTAGTTGATTTCTCGGCGAGGAGGTGGAGTCGCAGTCCGGCCTTTATGGAGATGGTGATGAGTTGACTGAGTGACAGCTGGTGCTGATGAAGAGTGACAGCTGTCACTCCCAGTGGCTCCGGCGCCCTCTCGTGCTTGAAGCCCGCACTTCAAGCAGGGCGCCATCTGGTGGTGGTGGGCCAGCAGTACCTCCTCTTCAGCGGCCCACACAACACGTGTTCGGATGGCGGCCGACTCATACAGGAATGTTACACCGTTATTGCGGTTGTTTGGTGGATGTGGGCCATTTTTGTGCGCATTCCATCCGCAAATCCTCCTAAACGCCAGTCAGCTTGCATACAATTGGTGGTCATTATGACTTGGGACTTGACTGGGACTAATTCATGACTTGAGAGTGACTTGATGGTGACTTCGTCCCACCGCTGCAACAATTTAATAGGATAACATGTTTGCTGCCAATTCACATAACGCACAAGAAAATACAGTCTCGCTGCAAATATCCCAACATAATGGAAGTACTTGCATCACAAAAGACGTTTCTGCGTAGAGGACAATTAATCTTTGTTCAGACTGCCAGTAAAAATCTGATTAACGTGCACATCTGATTTGAATCTAATCCCATGCTGCAGGTATGAACAGTCAAAAATCACATGGAATCAGTTTTGCTCCAAATCTGTTTTAACCCTCATTTGTAGGTGGTTTGAAATGTGATTCAGATCATATTTTTGCAAATCTATTTTGGTGTGAAGGTTCAGAATGGTTTCCAGGTGTATTTAGTTATGTCTGTGACTTTTGACGCTACATAAAGCTCTGAGGAGAGGCGATGTGAGGTGTGCTTAAAGGAAGTCACTGCCGGGTGACAGGTGTTGTTCAGCTAAACAAGCCCAAACTAACCTGTTTAATCACATGCAAAAATGGTCACAGAGGATACAGTGTGGAATAAAAGTCACTGTCAAAGATGAATGATGTACTGCAATGCAACAGCTGAAGGCAGGTGAAACACAGAGGTGTAAATACATACACACCACCAGACTTTAGAAGATCCACTTGTGTTGACCCTTTTGAGGCTCATCTGTAAACATTTATTTTTCTGTTATTCTGAATTATTGGCCTCTCTTCATTGGCTTCCTGTTAATTCTAGAATAGAATTTAAAATTCTTCTTCTTACTTATAAGGTTTTGAATAATCAGGTCCCATCTTATCTTAGGGACCTCGTAGTACCATATCACCCCAATAGAGCGCTTCGCTCTCAGACTGCAGGCTTACTTGTAGTTCCTAGGGTTTGTAAGAGTAGAATGGGAGGCAGAGCCTTCAGCTTTCAGGCTCCTCTCCTGTGGAACCAGCTCCCAATTCAGATCAGGGAGACAGACACCCTCTCTACTTTTAAGATTAGGCTTAAAACTTTCCTTTTTGCTAAAGCTTATAGTTAGGGCTGGATCAGGTGACCCTGAACCATCCCTTAGTTATGCTGCTATAGACGTAGACTGCTGGGGGGTTCCCATGATGCACTGTTTCTTTCTCTTTTTGCTCTGTATGCACCACTCTGCATTTAATCATTAGTGATCGATCTCTGCTCCCCTCCACAGCATGTCTTTTTCCTGGTTCTCTCCCTCAGCCCCAACCAGTCCCAGCAGAAGACTGCCCCTCCCTGAGCCTGGTTCTGCTGGAGGTTTCTTCCTGTTAAAAGGGAGTTTTTCCTTCCCACTGTAGCCAAGTGCTTGCTCACAGGGGGTCGTTTTGACCGTTGGGGTTTTACATAATTATTGTATGGCCTTGCCTTACAATATAAAGCGCCTTGGGGCAACTGTTTGTTGTGATTTGGCGCTATATAAAAAAATTGATTGATTGATTGATTGAATTATTTATGGTTTTACCTCAATTTAACTCTATCTGTGTCCCCACACAGACATGCAGATCAGATCTAGTCATGTTCTCCATTTGCATGCTGTTTTTGATGCTACAGCCTCTTGAATTGTAGTGTTCTGGCTCCTAATATATTTGCTAAAACCAGGGGATTTGATCATATTACACTGGTTTATGTTACACATCCATTTTCTTTTCTCTGGCATTTCCTAAATGAGCGATTACATCTCTATTTCACCTTAGTATTTCTTCTGGTTTTCCTGTTGATTAATGCTGACAAATTATATCTTATTTGTTGTCTTTCTGCTGCCTGCTCCTGTTTTCTCTCCATCCAGAAGTGGGAGTGGGTGTCTTCTTCTGCAGGTCTCCTATCGTGTACACCAGCATGGACTCCCAAAATTTCCTGTGTATTTGTCTAGTGTGTCAGTAGCATGGCCCAAGCAGAAGGTCACCCCTTTGAGTCTGGTCTGCTTGAGGTTTCTTCCTCAATATCATCAGAGGGAGTTTTTCCTTAGGGCCCCTTCACACATAATACAAATTTGGTTGAATTGCGCTACTGTGTTCCCACGTGCATGAAACCGTTGCAGCAGCATCGTTCACTCCTGCCAGTTAGTTTGATGTTTTCGTGGTTCACTCATACGAGCTGTTCCACTGTGATTCGCCCTGATTTGTACTTATTTGTACTATGTGTAAAGGGGCCCTTACCACTGTCCCCTGTGTGCTTGCGTTTGGGATTGGTAACGTTAGACCTTTTTTTAATTATGTACAGCACTTTGGTTGACTGCTGTTGTTTTAAACATGCTTTAGAAATAAAGGTTGAGTTGAGTTGAGCTGGTTTTCGCCTCCCTTCACTGGGTTCCTGTGAACTTAATGGTAAATTTTAAAGTTTTGTTGTTGACTTATAAAGCTCTGAATGATTGCGCACCCACCTATCTTGTAGAACCTGTTTGAAGCCTTATGTGCCTTCTCATGCACAGAGATTAAGGTGTCAGCAGGCTTTAGAGCCTTTGCATATCATTGTCTAGTTTATGTCAACAGACATTAGAATGTCCACTTGTGTTGACCCTTTTGAGGCTCATCTGTAAACATTTATTGATTTACTTATTTTTTTTTTGTTGCTCATAATTGTTGATGGTTTTACCTCAGTTTAGTGATATTTCTTGGCATATGTAATATCTTTGTACTTGATAGAGGATTTTAATTTGTGCTTTTGTGTTTCAACTTTTATCATTATTACTGTATTTTGATCTTTTATCATGGAGAGAACTAATTGATATCTAAAAAAAATTCATATGAATTCCTTAATTTTTAATATTATTATATGTTAACTTGGAAGAGTTGTGACCCCTCAGCCATCATGTGCTTTCTATATGAACAGCCTTCCACTCGTTTGTGGGTTTGTTTGTTGTACACATACACACACACACACACACACACACACACATATACACATGCACATTTATAAGTCAGAAATGAGCCGGCTGGTCCTGGCCTGATATAACATTCACGGTTTTATTCAGGCTTTACATACAGTATACCAGTCAGAAATATACAGTCAATGAAGGTCTGTCATGTACACCATAAAATCTGCAGCCCAAAACTGCAGACATTCAAATAAATATTACAAAGAGTGTGTATGAGTGTGTCATCTTGCCTGTGTGAAGTCTGCACTTGTGCCCAGATGTTACACAGAAAGCATGGTGTTAAAGGTTTACTGATGAATGATGAGATTACAGGGATAATTTTTCCTTACAGAGGGGCTGCCATCCTGATGCAAAATATTGGCGAAAATATCCGAAGCTTCGAAACTCCGCCAAACATCACCACTTTCATTCATCTCTCATCCCTCTCACTCCACAGCAGTTTTTCACACACATAAAGCTGATCTGCCGTAAACTCCTGAGGGGACGAAGTGGAAAAGTGAGAGAGACAATCCTGAGGTAGGCAACTCCAGGCAGATAAAAGTTGCTCTGTCGTCTGTCTCCTCATTTCTCACCACTTTTTTTTTTTTTTTTTTTTTTTTTTTACTGCCCAAATCAATCAATGAATTTAGTGAATTTTAGAACTGGGAACTGAAAGCATGCCAGCTCACATTCAAACATCCAAAACCCCTGTAGCAGCAGGTGGCAATGTGGTCAAATATGGGTGGCGCTCTGTCTGGACTACCACTCTATGTAATTAGATGAGTAATCGCTATTGACATTATGATAGATTAGAAAGAGCTTGAGAGGTCTTTTTGTGAACTCTGACATGGTTAGAATCTGTCAGTACAGCAGCACTGCTATCAGACCGGGTTGGGAGGAGGACAAAAGGAACATTTTCAGTTCAGACTAAGTGCAAAATGAAGTTGAAAGGAACTTTTAAAATGTACATTTTTACCCTCATTCAGTTAAACACATCTGAAACAATTTTCTTATTATTTAATTTTAAATGCAAAATTGATCACCCAGTAAATATATACACTATATTGGCCCGAATGTAAGACAGCCCTGATTATAAGATGCCTCCTTCAAGACACATTTTTAGAAAGAAAGCACTTTTATTTGAAAATAAAGCTAAAAAAGTGCATTGAGAGGGGAAAAGAGGCTCATTTGCATAAAGCAGAAGCACAGCAAACAGTGCAAACTGAAGAACCATGGCTTCTAATTGGATCATGACAGTCAATCACTTCTATGTAGGCAGAACGTTCTGCACTATCTCTAGGTGTTTGGACCATAACAAGTTCTTGTAATTAGTGAGGAGCTGTTGCAAACCTTTGAGAATGAAAACAGCCGAAGGACTCAGTGCACGACATAGTGTGATTCTGCTGCTCTCTTTAAGATAAAATCTCACTTACTGTAGTGAAAATAACGTGCATTCATTGTTGAAATACAATTTCGGCAACAACAGTCAGGGGGAGGAGTTCATGCTGACACAAACACAAGGGCTTCTGGGATAACTGCAAATAATGGTCAATAATAGTGCTTTATTGCCTTATTTGTGAATGTTTTATGTTGGTTCTTTGGAGAACTTGATACAACATGTAGACAAGTGAATGTGGTGTTAAAATACAGAGAATTAATACTCAGCACACTATCATGTTTATCTGTTCTTAGGAGAAATGGATAGTTGTTAGTAAAAGGTAGTGTCAATGTTCTTTTCAAGGCATTTTCATGCCACCTACTGTTGAATATGTATATATACTCAACAAAAATATAAACGCAACACTTTTGGTTTTGCTTCCATTTTGTATGAGATGAACTCAAAGATCTAAAACTTTTTCCACATACACAATATCACCATTTCCCTCAAATATTGTTCACAAACCAGTCGAAATCTGTGATAGTGAGCAGTTCTCCTTTGCTGAGATAATCCATCCCACCTCACAGGTGTGCCATACCAAGATGCTGATTAGACACCATGATTAGTGCACAGGTGTGCCTTAGACTGCCCACAATAAAAAGCCACTCTGAAAGGTGCAGTTTTGTTTTACTGGGGGGGGGATACCAGTCAGTATCTGGTGTGACCACCATTTGCCTCATGCAGTGCAACACATCTCCTTCGCATCATCCGTGAAGAGAACACCTCTCCAACATGCCAAACGCCAGCGAATGTGAGCATTTGCCCACTCAAGTCGGTTACGACGACCAACTGGAGTCAGGTCGAGACCCCGATGAGGACGACGAGCATGCAGATGAGCTTCCCTGAGACGGTTTCTGACAGTTTGTGCAGAAATTCTTTGGTTATGCAAACTGATTGTTTCAGCAGCTGTCCGAGTGGCTGGTCTCAGACGATCTTGGAGGTGAACATGCTGGATGTGGAGGTCCTGGGCTGGTGTGGTTACACATGGTCTGCAGTTGTGAGGCTGGTTGGATGTACTGCCAAATCCTCTGAAACGCCTTTAGAGACAGCTTATGGTAGAGAAATGAACATTCAATACACGAGCAACAGCTCTGGTTGACATTCCTACTGTCAGCGTGCCAATTGCACGCTCCCTCAAATCTTGCAACATCTGTGGCATTGTGCTGTGTGATAAAACTGCACCTTTCAGAGTGGCCTTTTATTGTGGACAGTCTAAGGCACACCTGTGCACGAATCATGGTGTCTAATCAGCATCTTGGTATGGCACACCTGTGAGGTGGGATGGATTATCTCAGCAAAGGAGAAGTGCTCACTATCACAGATTTAGACTGGTTTGTGAACAATATTTGAGGGAAATGGTGATATTGTGTATGTGGAAAAAGTTTTAGATCTTTGAGTTCATCTCATACAAAATGGGAGCAAAACCAAAAGTGTTGCGTTTATATTTTTGTTGAGTGTATGACATGGAAAAGTCAAGCACACAATTATAAGACAACTCCGTATTTTTCAGATGTACATATTTTCAGGAAAAATCCCCCACATTATTTTCGGGCCAATAAGGTATATACTTGGAAATGATTCTCTTGGATCTTGGTCCATGACAACAGTTTAATTAAAGTGGTGAGTTAAGTAAAGTTTGAAATCGCTTTCCTTTTTTAATACTATGGCTTTTTAGTTGGTTACAAGTAAAAAGCAACTGAATATAAAAAAGGGGAGGCTCCCAGACCTCCCTTAGGATTGGCTACATAATCGTTACTAAAGTAAGGAGCTTTGTGACAGATGTATATAAATACAGTAGTGAACATTCAGTCAGATTTATGTTGATGAATGAAACTTTGAAATGTTGCAGTCCTGAGGAGTCCAGTTATTTGCTACTGTTCTGCAGTACAAAGTTTAAAGTTTTTTTTTTAAGTAAATGACATCACTGATTGATTATTTACAGGGTAAAGGCTGTTTTGGAGATGTTTGCCAGTAACAGTCAAGAGTGAAAACTTTATGGGTAATCAGGGTCCTGCAGTAGTGTATATTGGGCAGTATTGTGCTGGAGAAACGGAATGTTTTGGTGAATTTTTTTGGTAAAGTGTCAGACATCAATAGCACCAATAGGTAAATAATCAGGATGGACACAGATTCGATACCTGATTTTACAAAACAAGGAAAGTCTGTACATGGAAAGTATGGTTGCAGGTTTTGTTGTTGTTGTTTTTTAATCATACTTTTCTAATAGTTTGTAGCATGTTAAGAAAGAAATCCAACTTGTACTGTAAAATATTTTCATAGAGGATCACCAAGGTATTTTTTTCTTGAGTGTGTAGTTAGTGGGCTGTGCACAAATAGGCTGTGATTGTGTCCAAGTGAAGCATCACTGAGAGTTTGTCTTATTTAATACAAGAGGTTAGTAATGGTGGGTTAATTAGACAAACAGGACTAATGCTGCATTCCAAACAAAGTGGCATATTAAAATTTTTCGATTTGAAAATTCATAGTAAAACAAAAACAAAAAATAAATAAATAAACATTCGGGTCACAAAGAATGTAAACAAGAAAAATGGCTAAATGAGAATTAACACTGTTAATATTTAATGTTGGTGTATAAAACTCCCATTATTTATACCTACACTGACTCAATAGCTACTTTATGTTGATAGGTGTAAGTTGTAGGCACCGGCATAGTTTGACATCAGTATATGCACCTGTTTTATTTGATTTATATCACTTTTTGTTTCAAATACTTATTTGGATGTTAACTGATTATTACAATGACTTTGAAAGACATCAGAGCAACAGCTTACTGTGAACTGATGCTGCATTCAAGACAACGGTAAGGGCCCCTTCATACAAATAAGTACAAATAAGTACAAATCCGGGCTAATCACGGCGGAACAGCTCATAAGAGCGAACCACAAAAACATCGAGTTGACGGGCAGGTATGTGCGATCCCACTGTGACGGTTTTGTGCACGCATGAACACAGTGCGAGCAGCTGTACAATATGGTTACAATTCATGCAGCTGCTGTGAAAAAAAAATAATTAAAAAATACATGCTGCGACGGTTTCGTGCATGCGGGAACATAGTGGGAGCAGCTGCACGATGTGGTTACACATCACGCAGCTGCTGGGAAAAAAAATTTTTTAAAAATACATGCTGCGACGGTTTCGTGCACATGGGAACATAGTGGGAGCAGCTGCAGCATGTGCAACCACATCACACAGCTGCTGTAAAAATAAAAAAATAAATACAAATTACATGCCGCTCACGGGATTCACACCTGCAATTTTCAAAAGCTCTAATTGCCATCCAGAAACTTTACCACTGACCTACCATCGATGTCCTGCAAAAGGTGCGGAAAAACGCCTGATATCAAGAAGCACATGGATGTATTTTAAAAAAAGTGCAACCACACACCATATAAAAACACCGCATTTTATTGAATCCCTCTTATCATGCAAACAGTACTAGTATGATCCGTCTGTTCCTCTGTAGATGACCCAGAGTCACAGATGTACAGTCATGAAATGACATGAATGAAGCAGGGCACTCTTATCATGTCCACATCTGCTGGCGGCGTGTCCAGCTGGCCCCGCATACGTGTCCTGCCCGACATGCATGTCCTGTGAATGGCGCGCCGCAGGACAGACACCGCATCATGTAGAACAGAGCTCACATGGGTGACGTGACATTCAGATCGCCCGCTCCGTGTTATGATCTGACAATTCGTTTCACCTGGGGTAGCATGTCAATGTGCGCGGCATGCGCTCGCTCGCTGCAGCTCATTGCAACAGCGATGTATGTTTTTATGTATGTCCACATGATGACAGAAAGCAGACACACGCGTGTCACAGTGGACAGTTGTTACTTCATGTCTGTCCAAACACTGTATGTGTTCTCCAGCTGGGAGGTCCAGAACCACAGCTCTCCACAGCCGCTCCAGTCGGCAAACACACCCCTTGTCAGTTCAGCTCACACACCAACGTGTCACTGTGTCTGCTTGCAAAGCCACACTTGTGGGGCACTTAGACACATTTTACATCCAGCTCGAAAGTGATCGTCTGCTGACTGTTTTTGTGCTAATAGTGCGAATTGGCACACATTTTCTAAGTGCCAAGCAAATGGTGTTAAATGTTCATGTGTGTCAGCTGGAATTTGGCCGACATCTGCCGCGAGAGGGATTGAATGGGTTCTGACAGCGCACACTCTGTCTTTCACCGCTGGTGTGCGCAAATAGTTGTAGCAACAGGTGTATGAGGCGTTGGAGGCAGCTATGATTTTACACGTATTGCATATGATTCCTGCTTCATGCACAATTCGACCACATTCGTACTATGTGTGAAGGGGTCCTAACTTTGGAAAACTCAGTTTGGAAAGTTTAGAGTTTGAAAAAGTGTGTGTTCGGTTGATCAACTTGAAAAATAGTATGGATGTCCGTCGTGACGTGCGTACTTTGTTGTTGTCTTTCAAGTAACAAAGAAATAAGTTATTACAGCTGCTTGTTGGTAGTGAACAAGTAGGAAAATGTCTCAAATGAGGGTATTTGTAATTGCAGTCTGGATTTAGTAACAATACTGATTATTGCAGATGTCTTTGAAAAAAATGTAATGCTGGCAGTTTCACTAATACACAAAGAATGCATACAGCACATACAAAAGTAAATTATTTGTTAAAAGTAATTTAAAAGTATTGATAATATTACTATCTTATCAGTCAGGACAGGAGGCACTATGTCAAGCAGGGCACTGAATTTCTGCACTTATCCTTTCTTTCAGCTGTTCCCGTTAGGAGGTCACCAATAATTTCCATCTCACCCTGTCTTCTTCATCTTCCTCTGTCACACCAACCACCTGCATGTCCTCCCTCAGCACATCCAGAAACCTCCTCTTTGACCTCCCTCTTCTCCTCCTGCCTGGTGGCTCCATCCTGAGTATCCTTCTCACTATATACACTGAATCCGTCTGCTGCACATGTCCAAACCATTTTAATCTCACCTCTCTGACTTTGTCTCTAGTCCTGCCTGTGCCGGCTCTCTGATGTGTTCATTCCTAATCCTGTCCATCTTCATCACTTTCAAAGAAAATCACATCTTCAGCTCTGCCACCTCCAGCTCTGTCTCCTTTCTTTTTGTTAGTGCCACCATACAACATAGCTGCTCTCACAGCTGTCTTGTAAATGTTCCTCTTCACTCCCAAATCACTCCTGCCACCTTTCTTTACCAACTCCACCCTGCCTGCACTCTCTTCTTCACCTCTCTACCACACTTTCCGTTATATTGCATAGTTGATGCCAAGTATTTAAACTCATCTATCTTACCCACATCTCCTCCTTGTAATTGCAGTATTTCGCCAAGCTCCCCCTTATTCACACACATATTCTCAGACTTGCACTACCTGACTTTCATTCCCCTTCTTTCCAGAGTGTATCTCCACCTCTGCAGGCTTCTCACAACCTGCATCTCTGCTCACACTGCAAATCACAATGTCATCTGCAAACGTCATAGTCCGTGGAGACTTTGATCTCATCTGTCAGACTGTCAATCTGTCCGTCACAACTGCAAACAAGAAAGGGCTCAGAGCCCATCTTTGATGTAATCACACCTCCACCTTGAATACAAATGTCATTACTTGATGTGTGACCTGCATGGTTATTTTGGCATATTTTACACTTCCTGATGCAACTATACTCATTTATCCAAGCATGGGATCAGCATTCATAATGTACTGGCTGTACGCCCCATGTGGTTGAGATTTGGCAAAATTTATGGTGAACACCCTGGTGTTGTGTTCAAATAATTTTGTCCATGTTCGAGGTCGTAATTTCCAAATTTCTGTCCAGATTGCAGCATCGTAGTGGATGGATCTCTGTTGAGTTTCCCTGTCACAGCTCTGACATAATTGTACTTATTTAAATGGGAGTTCAGATTCCTGAGTTGTCTGGAATGCAGCATAAACCCAGGACATGTTCTGGCATGTCCACGCTCATCCAAATCGTTCAGACATTTATTCGCAATAAAAATCAGACGAGAGGGGTGGACCACTGCTCACACAAAGCCTGCTCACAGGTGAATGACGCAACCGACAGGCGTGAAAAAACTCGCATGCGCACAAAGGTTCAAGCTTGGCTGATGCAATCGCACATGATTCAAATCCATATGGTTTTTGAAAAAATAAAAAGGTCGGATACTTTTCTAACAGACCTCGTATATATATATATATATATAAAAATGAGGTGGGCTTCATAGATAATTGGCAAAGCTTCTGGGGAAAACCTGGTCTTGTTAGGAGAGACGGCATCCATCCCACTTTGGATGGAGCAGCTCTCATTTCTAGAAATCTGGCTAATTTTCTTAAATCCTCCAAACCGTGACTATCCAGGGTTGGGACCAGGAAGCAGAGTTGTAGTCTTACACACCTCTCTGCAGCTTCACTCCCCCTGCCATCCCCTCATTACCCCATCCCCGTAGAGACGGTGCCTGCTCCCAGACTACCAATAACCAGCAAAAATCTATTTAAGCATAAAAATTCAAAAAGAAAAAATAATATAGCACCTTCAACTGCACCACAGACTAAAACAGTTAAATGTGGTCTATTAAACATTAGGTCTCTCTCTTCTAAGTCCCTGTTGGTAAATGATATAATAATTGATCAACATATTGATTTATTCTGCCTAACAGAAACCTGGTTACAGCAGGATGAATATGTTAGTTTAAATGAGTCAACACCCCCGAGTCACACTAACTGTTATTAGACTCTATTGGCTTTGCTCAAAAAGTAAATGAGTCCACCCACCACTTTAATCATATCTTAGATCTTGTTCTGACTTATGGTATGGAAATAGAAGACTTAACAGTATTCTCTGAAAACTCCCTTCTGTCTGATCATTTTTTAATAACATTTACATTTACATTTACTCTGATGGACTACCCAGCAGTAGGGAATAAGTTTCATTACACTAGAAGTCTTTCAGAAAGCGCTGTAACTAGGTTTAAGGATATGATTCCTTCTTTATGTTCTCTAATGCCATATAACAACACAGTGCAGAATAGCTACCTAAACTCTGTAAGGGAGATAGAGTATCTCGTCAATAGTTTTACATCCTCATTGAAGACAGCTTTGGATGCTGTAGCTCCTCTGAAAAAGAGAGCTTTAAATCAGAAGTGTCTGACTCCATGGTATAACTCTCAAACTCGTAGCTTAAAGCAGATAACCCGTAAGTTGGAGAGGAAATGGCGTCTCACTAATTTAGAAGATCTTCACTTAGCCTGGAAAAAGAGTCTGTTGCTCTATAAAAAAGCCCTCCGTAAAGCTAGGACATCTTTCTACTCATCACTAATTGAAGAAAATAAGAACAACCCCAGGTTTCTTTTCAGCACTGTAGCCAGGCTGACAAAGAGTCAGAGCTCTATTGAGCTGAGTATTCCATTAACTTTAACTAGTAATGAGTTCATGACTTTCTTTGCTAACAAAATTTTAACTATTAGAGAAAAAATTACTCATAACCATCCCAAAGACGTATCGTTATCTTTGGCTGCTTTCAGTGATGCCGGTATTTGGTTAGACTCTTTCTTTCCGATTGTTCTGTCTGAGTTATTTTCATTAGTTACTTCATCCAAACCATCAACATGTTTATTAGACCCCATTCCTACCAGGCTGCTCAAGGAAGCCCTACCATTATTTAATGCTTCGATCTTAAATATGATCAATCTATCTTTGTTAGTTGGCTATGTACCACAGGCTTTTAAGGTGGCAGTAATTAAACCATTACTTAAAAAGCCATCACTTGACCCAGCTATCTTAGCTAATTATAGGCCAATCTCCAACCTTCCTTTTCTCTCAAAAATTCTTGAAAGGGTAGTTGTAAAACAGCTAACTGATCATCTGCAGAGGAATGGTCTATTTGAAGAGTTTCAGTCAGGTTTTAGAATTCATCATAGTACAGAAACAGCATTAGTGAAGGTTACAAATGATCTTCTTATGGCCTCGGACAGTGGACTCATCTCTGTGCTTGTTCTGTTAGACCTCAGTGCTGCTTTAGATACTGTTGACCATAAAATTTTATTACAGAGATTAGAGCATGCCATAGGTATTAAAGGCACTGCGCTGCGGTGGTTTGAATCATATTTGTCTAATAGATTACAATTTGTTCATGTAAATGGGGAATCTTCTTCACAGACTAAAGTTAATTATGGAGTTCCACAAGGTTCTGTGCTAGGACCAATTTTATTCACTTTATATATGCTTCCCTTAGGCAGTATTATTAGACGGTATTGCTTAAATTTTCATTGTTACGCAGATGATACCCAGCTTTATCTATCCATGAAGCCAGACGACACACACCAATTAGCTAAACTGCAGGATTGTCTTACAGACATAAAGACATGGATGACCTCTAATTTCCTGCTTTTAAACTCAGATAAAACTGAAGTTATTGTACTTGGCCCCACAAATCTTAGAAACATGGTGTCTAACCAGATCCTTACTCTGGATGGCATTACCCTGACCTCTAGTAATACTGTGAGAAATCTTGGAGTCATTTTTGATCAGGATATGTCATTCAAAGCGCATATTAAACAAATATGTAGGACTGCTTTTTTGCATTTACGCAATATCTCTAAAATCAGAAAGGTCTTGTCTCAGAGTGATGCTGAAAAACTAATTCATGCATTTATTTCCTCTAGGCTGGACTATTGTAATTCATTATTATCAGGTTGTCCTAAAAGTTCCCTAAAAAGCCTTCAGTTAATTCAAAATGCTGCAGCTAGAGTGCTGACGGGGACTAGAAGGAGAGAGCATATCTCACCCATATTGGCCTCTCTTCATTGGCTTCCTGTTAATTCTAGAATAGAATTTAAAATTCTTCTTCTTACTTATAAGGTTTTGAATAATCAGGTCCCATCTTATCTTAGGGACCTCGTAGTACCATATCACCCCAATAGAGCGCTTCGCTCTCAGACTGCAGGCTTACTTGTAGTTCCTAGGGTTTGTAAGAGTAGAATGGGAGGCAGAGCCTTCAGCTTTCAGGCTCCTCTCCTGTGGAACCAGCTCCCAATTCAGATCAGGGAGACAGACACCCTCTCTACTTTTAAGATTAGGCTTAAAACTTTCCTTTTTGCTAAAGCTTATAGTTAGGGCTGGATCAGGTGACCCTGAACCATCCCTTAGTTATGCTGCTATAGACGTAGACTGCTGGGGGGTTCCCATGATGCACTGTTTCTTTCTCTTTTTGCTCTGTATGCACCACTCTGCATTTAATCATTAGTGATCGATCTCTGCTCCCCTCCACAGCATGTCTTTTTCCTGGTTCTCTCCCTCAGCCCCAACCAGTCCCAGCAGAAGACTGCCCCTCCCTGAGCCTGGTTCTGCTGGAGGTTTCTTCCTGTTAAAAGGGAGTTTTTCCTTCTCACTGTAGCCAAGTGCTTGCTCACAGGGGGTCGTTTTGACCGTTGGGGTTTTACATCATTATTGTATGGCCTTGCCTTACAATATAAAGCGCCTTGGGGCAACTGTTTGTTGTGATTTGGCGCTATATAAAAAAAAAAATTGATTGATTGATTGATATATATATATATATATATATATATATATATATATATATATATATATATAATTAGCTGTATGATTGATTTCCTGCATACTTCCCATTAGTTTTTAAGTGTGAAATCAAAATATCTGCTCCATCAGATATTTGTGTAAACTTGTTAATGTTTATGTTGTGATTTACAGATTGACTGATAAAATAAACTGTAACATAACTGAGTTGTTGATGTTTTCTTTTTTAAATTGATTAATAAAATAAGAAGTTGTCATATCACTGATTTGGTTTTGATGTGCTTTGCTCTGTACTGTTTGAAGAACTGGATAATATAGACACTTGGCATTGAAATACAATAGCTTAACTCCAACGTTTGGACTATGAAAAGGTTATTTTTCCATAAAGAGAAAGAAAATATAGAAACATGCTCATTCTATCTCTTACACATGCAGTTAAAAAAAAACCCTCTAAAAACTACTTAAACTTTGCATATCACTTTGGCAAGGGATGAAATAGAATCTATTTTCTGCTCAACTTAAATTTCAGCAAACTACCCTTGATTTTACACATAAATAAACCACTTTTTGTTCTTTTATATAGAAAAAGCATCTTTCTTTTTTGATATGTCACTGCACAAAAAGAGCAAGAGACAACAAAATGAGTCCACAACTCGAAATGAGAAGCAAATCAGAACAAAAAAGCAGGTGCATAATTAATTCACATTGACAAATAGAAAAGTAGACAGTGGAGAGTAGTGGACTGTTGGAAGAAAAGAGGCGCTCTTACTGCACATAATATTCCCTATGAATGCTGCTCCAGCAGCTTAGCTGTAGGAGTTACTGTATATGTTAGTCCTATCTAGGCCATTGGTGCTGGTGCTTATCTAGATGAATAACCCTAAATACCTGTACAACTGTATTCACAGCATTTTACTTTTTCCACATTTTGTTATGTTACAGCCTTATACCAAAATGGAGTAAATTCATTTTTTCCTCATCACACCCCATAATGACATGAAAAAAGTTTTTTTTTTAATTTATTAAAAATAAAAAAACTAAGCAATCACATGTACATGCAATAATATTATACATAAATATAGATGTAAGATAATTTGCATCGCTTTTTAACAAAATTAGAGCTTTTGGCCCCTGTACAAACTGAAATTGACATTTGTCACCATTGTTGCTGTTTTGACCCCATAACTCCAAAACATTCAGTTACAGATAGTCCAAACTATACCTTTTTGGTATTTTTGTGATCAGACAAATAATATGGTATCGTTTCAATATAACTGGAGTATCTTTTAATTTTGACCCTGTGTAATTCTTCAATTTACCCATATGGCTGCCTATAGAACATTCAGTGGCCTGATTGTTTTTTTCAAGTGTAATGTCTATGTGTAATGTGTGCCAATTTTGATGCTTGTTTCCAGAAATTAATTATTCTTACATTTATCTGCTCCACTATAAGGCTGTGAATACTCATGTCCATGTGATTTCTTAGTTTTTATATTTTTAATAACTTTGCAAAAATCTAAAAAAAACAACTTTTCACATTGTCATTATGGGGTATTGTGTATAGAATTTTAAGGGGGAAAAGATTTCATACATTTGAACAAGACTATAACATAAGAAAATATGGAAAAAGTAAAGTGCTGTGAATACTTTCTGGATGCACTGGAAAGGACTTAATTTGAGAAGAAAGTTTTAGGATTACAACAAATACATTTGTGCCTAGATAATTTTATTAATGGGTTTTAATTCTAGATGGAGCCCCAAAATGGCCATCGAATGACTGCTTTCCCAAGAACTGCTGCAAAATTGCATCATAGAAAAATTTATAATAAATGAGCATCATATTTTGGTGGTTGTTTTGGGCACCATCTTGGATATGTGGCTTCAGGCCATTCTCATTGTGCTTTGTCTTTGTCTAATGCCCTGGTTTCCAACCTAGGGTCCGTGTCTGCCCAGAGGTGGATGTATGATTTTGTCTGCTCTGAGGCGGGCAGATCTCGCTTCAGGTGGGAGGGGGTGACTTACTTGGTGGTGTGTGCCCCATACTGGTGGGGGGTTCAGTGACATCCCCTCACCCTCACTTGGAAAATTTTAAAAATCTTTTTAAATTAAAAAAAAGAGTTGATTTTAAAATCCTTTAAATTGCATTCTAACTGGGAAGCTAAATACTGATTCTCTAGTCATTGTTTTAAATACACAATTATTTTTTTAAAACACTGGAAATCTAGTAATTCTGCATACAGCAGTGTTAATCAATCAGCCTTTGTTTATGCAAGATCTTTCCCATATTTAATATTTTATCACACTTTTGGTCAGTAAATTGTGTGTGTGTGTGTGTGTGTGTGTGTGTGTGTGTGTGTGTGTGTGTGTGTGTGTGTGTGTGTGTGTGTGTGTGTGTGTGTGTGTGTGTGGGTGTGTGTGCGTGCATGTGGGTGCTTGCAACCTCCTCAACCCCCCAGATCCGCCACTGTGAGGTTGCCAAAACTATACATAGAAGTGCACAGGCTACATAAAGTCATAATAACAGACTTACTGGACAATTAAGGCTATTTAGGAAGATCCAAGTAGGTTGAGACAAGCAGGGTGGTGGCCAAGTGGTTATGTGCGCTTGTTTCCATTATGGAAAGTTCTCAGTTCAAGGCCACCACCATGGCCCACTGTGGCTCAGCCCATTCTCCGTGTAATGAGGAGTTGGGTCAGGAAGTCAAATCAACATGCAGAATCAGATCCACCTCCAATCTGCTGCTGTGAAACAAGGAAGAAGCTGCAGGGACTTAGTTGCAAGTCGATTGATTCTGGTCAAATGGACTTGTTTTTTCCTCCCAAAAGATTTACTTTGTTCTTTTATCTTGTGACCGGAGAGCCTGTCACAAGATGTCTTGTTCTATTTTTGGTTTTTAGTGAAATTTCTGTTTCATATTTTCTTGTGGAAAAATGTGTTCATCTAATACTTTACATGTTCTTTTTCCATTGAAATAACGCGTAGCCTACCCGGGTCAAACTGGCCAACTTGTTGTGTGGGCCGCCAGAAGAGGAGGTACTGCTGGCCCACCACCAGAGGGCGCCCTGCCTGAAGTGCGGGCTTCAGGCACGAGAGGGCGCTGCCGCCATGGACACAGCCGGGGGTGACAGCTGTCGCTCATTACCTCTTGACAGCTGTCACCCATCTACTCAACATCATCTCACTCCATAAAGACCAGACGTCATCTCCACCTCGTTGCCGAGATATCATACTTCATTGGAGGTAATATCCTCAGCCGTTTTGTAATTGCAATATTTGTATATTGTGAGTGTTTGCAGGAGTACCAGTTCCTCCGTCGGTGGAAGCTGTGAGAGCGCTGAAGGCACTCTTTTCCCCTGAGGACTCTACAGAACTCTGCAAGTTATTGAGTGAGAGGTGGAGGTGGCATTCCCACCGTTGTTGTTACGGGGTGTACACACACCCACACTTGACTGTCTTTGTTCTTCGCCAGCAGTACCAGATCCGACAGTCGGGGACGGTGATCACCTGGGAATTCGGGACTTGGCGGCTCCAGTATTCACCAGGTTCTGGGGCGGCGGAAATCGTGTGGTTCCGGCTCTTCTTAGGACAGACGTGTTCTATCCTCGAGCCTGCCCACACGTCACCTTTGTGTATTGACTGTTATGATATTCTGAGATTGTCTGTATGTTCGTTGTGCACATTCACAACATTAAATTGTTATATTTTGGCTCATCTATTGACCATTCATTTGCGCCCCCTGTTGTGGGTCCGTGTCACTACACTTTCCCAACACAACTGATGCTCCAGCAGTTAAGGCAGGACAGAGTTTGAATATCAACACTGATCCATCAATAATCCTGTATCCTGAAAGCAACTGAAGGGAAAAGAAAGTGTATACTGGAGGTGGAACATGTTCTGATCCGCCATTTGGTTTGACATACAATGCCACACAAGCACAGCAGTGCATGAAATAGTGCATGAGCGACCTCTGTAACAATTCTTGAATGTGGCAGTGAATAGCTACTGCTACAGTGTGCAGATTCACTTAAGGCATTGCAGTCTGCAGCAACAGATGATAACACCTGACAAAACTGGAATGCAACCATGAACGCTGTCATTTGTGTTGTTTTGTGCGTCTGTCTGTAGAAGGACTGCCTTCACAGTTCAGTTTCCACTAGTGATAGTCAACATTATAATGCAGTTTGGGTTTTAGCCTCTGTTCAGATTTTGGAGCATGTGCTGGGGCTGCGCTTCACTGCATCCACCAGACCTGCCTGTGTCCTGGATGGCAACTATACAGACAAAGTGACTCACTCCCCACAGATGCTCATGTTAAAATGCCCAACTTTACAGTAGAAATACATATGTTTACCAAGAAATTATTTTGGTTTCTACAGCTCGTTTCCCAGTTCATGAAAACTGCACAGCGTGTGAGGTTTTATATAAAGTTTAAATTTGATCAATCCTTTAAGTTATGCATAATTAGGGTCATGGTTGATTTGAATTACATCCATCTGTGGGTGATAGCCATCTAGGTGGCCAGATGCTAGCAGGTTGCTAGCTTGTTTCTGAACATTTTTGTACAAATATCTGAAAAAATAATGCTTTTGTGTAGTTGATTATACTCACAGACCATCTAAGAAGTGGGTGCTCCAGTATTTTCACCTAGAGAAATGTTATTATTTAATTTGTATGTTAGCACCATAATCACTAATTAGCAGATATTAAAAGCAAGGTAACATTAGTTACACGGATAGCACCATGGTTACTGAGGCATATGCAAGACAGTTGATTCAGTCTTCAAAAATATGCATTAGTCAACACCTTTACCCAGGTTAACTAGGTTGTTAGCCTTAGCTAGCTTGGTAACATCAAGATAAATGGATAAGTGTCCTGGCTTCATTTGTCCATCTTTCCAGTCTTGCACATGCGCCACCCTTTTACCCATTTATGGGTTGGCCAAGCGGTAGGCAGAGTCAGACTCAAGATGCCCAAGAAGGCAACATCGAGAGCCACTTGAGCTTCAAACTTTCTCTTTAGAAAACATCACAGCGCGTTTGTCCATTATTTTACAGTTTGTGTTGTACCACATGAACTCAAAGAAAAAGTGAAAACGTCATGGTGTTAATTCAACGATCACACAACAGACCAATTGTGGGAGAGGGAGGATTCACAAGCAAAAATAAAAAAAAAAATAAAAAAAATAGAAATAACTTGAATCTCCAGGAGTGGTGCCTGGAAAATTTGACTTTTTTTAAGTACACTGTGGACTTAACAACACAGCAGCATGTGTTCACCACACTGAACACATGATATGTTACGGTGCCTTGGTGTGTTATTTTAGGTCCCAGTTATCCCATTGCGGTTTCCTTCAGTCTGCCACTCTTCCACTTGTCTACATTAATCAAAGTGCAACACTTCTCTCTGTCAGCATTCTCTTTTTCTATCATTTCATTAGTTTCTCTTACAAGGCATGCATGCTGATATCTGGTCAGTCAAGAAATATGATTTGAAAACAACAGAGATTTCAGAAATACATCTGTCCTTGGAGTTACTGTTCTTCATTTAAACTTGATCATTTAAGAAACACCGCTTAGTGTAATCATGCTTTTGGAAATGGCTCGCAGGCTGTTATTACCCGAGGGTGTGCAACAGATTTGAAAGAAATCAACGGCTCTCCACAGATGTGTTTCTCGGAAACACTTATTGAAGTTGCACTAAACAGTTGCATCATTGTGCATTTTGAAAGCAATCTTAATAATAATAATTATGATAATAATAATAATAGTAATAATAATAAATCAGTTGCACAGCCTCTTTACTTTTCAAAATAAAGCTCCCATCATCAGCATCCATTTCGTTTCCCGCCTTGAAAATGTCACTTATCACTTCCATCAACTGTAAAAACATTTTTTTAAGTAATTGGAAGAAAGAGATAATTTATACATTTGAGAAAAAAACAGCAAGATGATACCCAAATAAACCCACCAGCAAAGATAATAACTATATTTGGATACATTATATTCTATGGCTAAATAATGCATAATCTATGTAATTTTTGAATAATAATTAAATATATCAAGAATGGCACCATCTCTTAAAAAACAACAACAACAATAATATATATAAATAAAAATAAGAAAAGAAAAAAAATCTGATCTTTTGGTAGTATATTCTATAAAATTGTTAAAATTTGTAATAAAGCGTTCTGTTCCACTCTTTGTCATACCCTTTTTGCGCTTCCTCCTCTCCATCTTTCAGCACAGCAGAATGCTGTCAGGATGGAGGTTTGGTTTGTGCTTCAGGAGACGTTCCCGTGCTGTTTGTCCATTTGTTCGCCTGTTCATTAGTTCCTCTCCAGCGTTTACATAGCAGGAGAGCAGCAAGGATCATTACTGTCATCTGAAGTCCCGTGGGTCTATATAGCTGCCAACCATGGAGCACAAAGCAGGAACGAGGGGAGGGGAAAAAAAATAATACATGTTTATGGCGCTCGCCATGTTTGTGTTAAAATAACCTTTTGCCAAGAGATAACACATAAACATCATTACTCTTCTTCTCGGGGTTTTGGCTCGTGAAGATGTTCCAGTAGAGGCGACGCTGACAGTGATCAGAGGCAGCTCTGCAACAAGGAGAGCAAACAAAACAATAACGTTCCCTCTCGCACTCCTCAGACGCGATGGCTCCCATCTTCTTGCACAAACTTCCCTTCACTCTCTACAGTCCGTCAAGGTTTTGACACTTTTTCCGCTCCTCGTTTATTTACAATCCTTGTTCTGTTGTCGATCACATCCTCCCTGGTTTCACAGAGGGTGACACAGTCCAGAAAAGCAGAACCATGGGAATCGTCAAACACTGCCATCACCTTTCAAAGTCCTCACAACTGTTAAAGAACAAAAAAATAACCTCCGTCCTTCCTTCTCACTTCCTCTTCAGAGTTGTTCATCAGATTTAAAGGACTGACAGCAACGGTGAAGATAGTTAGCATTTAAAAAAGTAGAAAATGGCCTTTGGAATACGTCACCATGTGATAGAAATGTGTGAATCGTTTGCAAAATGTTACTGTGTGTCCTCTTTTATCCTTCTTAAGTTTCTTCTTACACAGCTCACTTGGTTGGTCTAAAAAGCCAAACATTTGGTCATTTTACATTCTGTTTCATTTCAGCAACACAGATGAGGTCATCAGTTTTGACCCTCGTGCCCATCTTCATTAAATTACGCTCACATTATATTTATTCTCTCTGTTGCACATTCGTCCTGCAGTACAAGTATTTCCATTCACCATCACACGTACGCTGATTCACTGGACTGCGTGCGGCCCAGGTTTGGCGGCTGGGACAGGTGCGCCATGTCCTTTTTTCTGATCTCACAAATGGACTTCCTGCGTGCCTGGACGCCCCTGATCGCTGCCTTGATTTTACGCCAGCCCAGATGGTTG
This sequence comes from Thalassophryne amazonica, assembly GCF_902500255.1. NCBI lineage: Eukaryota > Metazoa > Chordata > Actinopteri > Batrachoidiformes > Batrachoididae > Thalassophryne > Thalassophryne amazonica. The sequence continues at coordinate 50,529,115 of NC_047106.1, forward strand.
AGCTCGGCCAGGTTGAGCACCACGCAGATGCCGCTCACTGCGAACATGAACACGAGGAAAACAGTTTTTTCTGTGGGTCGAGACACATAACATTCCACTTCTTTCAGACACGGGTAGCGATCACACTCAAAGATCCGAGGTACACTAAAGCCATACAGGAAGTACTGGCCTGCCAAGAAGCCAATCTCCAGTGCATTTCGGAACACTACCTGAATGATGTAAAAGCGCGAGATCCCTTCTTGCCGACGAACTTTGGAGCTCTTCCCATGGGTGAGGCCCCTTGGGGCATTGGGTATTTCCTTTACCTCAAGGCAATCAGGTTCTTCCTTCCCTCCTTCTCCATCACCACCGTGCTGAACAAGAATACCGTTGATGTTGCGCAGCTTTCGAGCCCCATCCCTTGCTCCGTAATCCCGCTCCATTATGGGGTAGAGAAAGGAGTATCGCCGGTCTCGCTGTTTGGCCGACTGGTGGACTGAGTAGGTGATGAAGCAGAGACTTGGTGTGCAGACCAGGATTATTTGGAAGACCCAGTAGCGAATGTGGGAAATGGGGAAGGCTTTGTCATAGCAGGCCTGGTTGCAGCCTGGCTGCAGAGTGTTACAGATGAACATGGTCTGCTCATCCTCGTATACCGTCTCCCCCACGATGGCCACAATCAGGATTCGGAATATTACCACCACTGTCAGCAGAATCCTAAAGGAGACACACAGACATTCACAGTCACATGTAAAAGAACAGCAAGAATGACGAAAACTCGAAGACATAGAGGAAAGAATGAAGATTTTTTCGTCACAGCCTTAAGTTTTGTATAATTGCCGTATAGTTGCCGCATCAAATTCTGTGAATTTCAGCATGTGAATGCGTCAAAAATCTCAAGACAACAAAACTACTGGTTGCAATAGAACTCGTCTTTATATCACCACAAGTAAAAGATTGTCGAGGGCATATAGGAACCACCTTGTACATACGTCTATCCACGCATGAAGTTACATCAAGACCGCTTCACACAGTACGCATGGGTATTATAGGTTGTAATATTTATTGCTGATTCTGCATTGTGCTATTCTATATTCATGGACAAGATAAGACCCAGACAACATCTAAGGACTACCACCTGGAGAACGATATTCCCAAGACATCGATCCATCATGAGTCTGCATTGCTCCTCTGAAACTGGGTTAATGTTGATCTAATGTGAACACTGTCACAGTGCAAATATAAAACTTCAGTTTTTCTGAATTTCTTTACATAGAATATTGTACACGTCAAGCAGCATCAGAAAAGCTTATTGACAACAAAAAATTCATTGTTTTGTCATTGAACACAACTGAAAACAGATTAAACCTTCAATAAAGACTTTCATAAAAGTCAAGAAATGTTTCTATGTCGATAATTAAAAAATGTAGCATGACTCTAAAATATTTTGCCCAAAAGTCAACTGTCCTCCGTATGTACCACAAATGACAACATCTAGAACCCAAATATATATATATATATATATATATATATACGTGGTCTATTAGAAAAAAAACTACCTTTTTATTTTTTTTTTTAAACTTTATGGATCTGAGTCACGTGAGGTTGCATCAGCCAACCTTGATCCTTAGTGCGCATGCATGAGTTTTGTCCCGCCTGTCGCCTGTGAGCAGCCTTTGTGTGGGGAGTGGTCCTGTGCGCTCGGCGGATTTTTCTTGCAAGGAAAATGGCGGAACGATTGGAGCAGCGCTACTGCATCAAATTTTGCCAGAAACTTGGCGACAGCCAAGTGGAAACCATTCGAAAGATAAAGACGGCTTTCGGGGATGAAGCTATGGGCACCACACAGATTAAGGAGTGGTACAACCAGTTTAAAGACGGACGCGTAACGGTGGAGGGCGCGCTGCGCTCCGGCCAACCATCGACGTGCCGAAATGACGAGATCATTTCCAAAGTGAACACTGTGGTGATGCGGGACTGTCGAGTGACCATCCAAGAAATTGCGGACGAAGTGGACATCAGTACTTTTTCGGCACATTCCATTGTTACAGAAGATTTGGGCATGAAGCGAGTGGCTGCGAAGTTCGTGCCGAGGTTTCTGACGGCGGAGCAAAAGCACCTCCGTGTGGAAGTCTCACAGGACATGCTGGACTCCATTCACACTGATCCCAGCTTTATGGACACTATTATCACCGGCGATGAGTCCTGGGTGTACGAGTACGAGCCGGAAACGAAATTCCAGTCGTCACAGTGGAAGCATTCCACGTCGCCACGACCGAAGAAGGCGCGCCAAGTGCGCAGCAACGTGAAGGTAATGTTGACTGGTTTTTTTTTACTCCTGCGGTGTGGTACACCACGAGTACGCACCACAGGGTCAAACAGTAACGAAGGAGTATTACATGGATGTCCTCCGTCGCCTCCGTGAAGCTGTACGGCGCAAGAGACCGGAGTTGTGGGCCACAGGAAATTGGCGCCTCCACCACGACAACGCGCCAGCTCATTCCTCCAACTTGATTCGGACTTATTTGTCTAAAAACCAAACTCCTGTGGTTCCACAGGCTCCATACTCTCCTGACATGGCCCCTTGCGACTTCTGGCTGTTCCCAAAAATTAAAAGACCATTAAAAGGAACGCGTTTTGAGACGAGGGAGGACATCATGGCTGCAATGACGGCGGAGCTGCGCGCCATCCCGAAAGAGGCGTTTTTGGAATGCTTCCAACAGTGGCGACACCGCTGGGAGAAGTGTGTGGAGTCCCAAGGAGTGTACTTCGAGGGTGATTAGGTTTCCAACCCTCCAGGTAAGCCAGTTTTTTTCCCCGGCCAAAGGTCGGATACTTTTCTAATAGACCTCATATATATATATATATATATATATATGTATATGTATGTCATTTATCTGAATGAATGAATTTATTCATCTGGCACACAGATGAGCAACAATAGAGACAATAACAAAATATAAAAAGAACAATGTGGAGAATCCATGTGGCCGAAAGGGTGAAGGCAGAAGCAAGGCTTATAAGGACCCTCCCTTTATAGCATTAAAAATAAAGAATATATACATATGTAAATATATACTCATGACAACTATACAAAAAATAAATAAATAAAAAGAAAGTGCATGAACAATTTAACTTAATCACTGAAATTTCAAAACACAACCAAACAAGTAATAGTGAACAATGACAAAAATGGTAAACCTAATCCTTCACACTATAATGGGTAAATATGTTCTTTTTGTAAAGCCTTTTAAAACCAACCAATGTATCAAGTATTTTAATATTATCAGGACAATTATTCCAACACCCCTGATGGAAACACAATGATTTTTAACAGTACTACGGCTCTTCAATTTCTCAGATAATAAAGTTACTCTCAAACTGTAGCTGGAATCCCTCATTTTAAATAGATCCTGGACATGTAGAGGCAAAAGCTTATTTTTGACTTCATACATAATCTGTATTGTAATATAATCAACATCATTTTAAAATTTGCAGACAAGCAAATAACAGATTTGTTGGCTCTCGATATGGCTTATTACTGATCATTCTTACGAGGTCTGTCAATAAAGTATAGGTCCTTTTTATTTTTTTCAAAAACTATATGGATTTCATTCATATGTTTTTACGTCAGACATGCTTGAACCCTCGTGCGCATGCGTGAGTTTTTCCACGCTTGTCGGTGACGTCATTCGCCTGTGAGCACTCCTTGTGGGAGGAGTCGTCCAGCCCCTCGTCGGAATTCCTTTGTCTGAGAAGTTGCTGAGAGACTGGCGCTTTGTTTGATCAAAATTTTTTCTAAACCTGTGAGACACATCGAAGTGGACACGGTTCGAAAATTAAGCTGGTTTTCAGTGAAAATTTTAACGGCTGATGAGAGATTTTGAGGTGATACTGTCGCTTTAAGGACTTCCCACGGAGCGAGACGTCGTGTAGCGCTCTCAGGCGCCGTCGTCGGCCTGTTTCAAGCTGAAAACCTTCACGTTTCAGGCTCTATTGATCCAGGACGTCGTGAGAGAACAGAGAAGTTTCAGAAGAAGTCGGTTTCAGCATTTTATCTGGATATTCCACTGTTAAAGGAGATTTTTTTAATGAAAGACGTGCGGACGGATTGCAGCGTCGGCTCGCAGCCACCGCGACGCTCCGCCACAGGAAAAACACCTCTGTTGGAAGCCTTAAGGACAAGTTGGAACATGTCCAGCTGTTAAACAATTTCTCATATACTCACTCCACTGAAAGCCATCAAAAGCCACCTGGATTTTACAAATGGTTATCAACACGGAGGTGTTTTTCCTGTGCTGCCGCACCGTGTCGGCTGCGTCCCGAAAGATGCGCGGACCCGTCCGCACGTCTTTCATTAAAAAAATCTCCTTTAACAGTGGAATGTCCGGATAAAATGCTGAAACCGACTTCTTCTGAAACTTCTCTGTTCTCTCACAACGTCCTGGATCAATAGAGCCTGAAATGTGGAGGTTTTCAGCTTGAAACAGGCTGACGACGGCACCTGAGAGCGCTGCGCGACGTCTCGCACCGTGGGAAGTCCTTAAAGCGACAGTATCACCTCAAAATCTCTCATCAGCCGTTAAACTTTTCACTGAAAACCAGCTTAATTTTTCGAACCGTGTCCACTTCGATGTGTCTCACAGGTTTAGAAAAAATTTTGATTAAACAAAGCGCCAGTCTCTCAGCAACTTCTCAGACAAAGGAATTCCGACGAGGGGCTGGACGACTCCTCCCACAAGGAGTGCTCACAGGCGAATGACGTCACCGACAGGAGTGGAAAAACTCACGCATGCGCACGAGGGTTCAAGCATGTCTGACGTAAAAACATATGAATGAAATCCATATAGTTTTTGAAAAAAATAAAAAGGACCTATACTTTATTGACAGCCCTCGTATAGCTTTCTTTTGCAACAGAAAAACTGGTTTAGTATTAGTTCTATATATATTTTCCCACACCTTGACACAATATGTCATATATGGAACAAGTAATGCATAGTATAAAGTGGTTAATGCATGCTGGGAGAGGAAGTCCTGGGCTTTATGCAGAATTGCAATGGCTTTTGACATTTTAGATTTAACATAGTTAATATGTGTTTTCCAGCTTAATCTATCGTGAATATAAACACCAAGAAATTTGTGATCCTATGATCTTCTTGCTGTGAGGCCATAGTGCTAACCACTAACCCACCGTGCTCTGCTATTTTAAACATTTTTTACAAAATGGATAACCTAAAAATACCTTTGTTTTTGTTTGTTTCTGCTTAACTGACTGTTCCTAAAATGTATATATAACTCAACATAGGGGTCAACCGCACGTTTGTCTGTTTTATTTATTTATTTATTTAACAACTTCTTCCTTGGTCAACAGGTTTTTAGGTTGTGGCACTAGAGTGTGTTCTTAAAGGTGGATGATGTCACATTTCAACCTGATGCCTTTAACTCTTTCATCAGTTTGTTCATGATTCTTAGAGTTGTGCTGGACCACTCAAAGAAAAATTGGTTCATACTTGGCTGTCAATGTGGACCACATTTATGAACAGTGTAAACTCTGTATGCTCCAAGGATTATGACACTGTGTCGATATCTTACTGTTTACTCATATGTGCATGTGTGTGTTTCTGTACACACGTGCATATATTTACTTCTGTCACTCTGGTATTGTGAGTTCTCTGCCCGCTAAGCTCCTTATTGGAGTCATTACAAGGGCAAAAGCTTTTCTTTCATTCTTTTATTTGCGCCTGCTTCCTTCACTGTTATTCCACATTCCAGCTGGTCACAGGTGAGCGGACTGACAAGAAGTTTGTTATTTTTCATTTTGGAGGTCGTCAGTGTTGACCTAATGTTTTGATGAGCAGAACACGTGAACCACACACACTGACAGACTCGGCAAAGGTTTAACTCTGACCTTCGACGCCACATCTGTACCACACAAGACTGGCAAAGCTGCTGTGTGATTGGTAGATTACACTTCACACAGCCCAAAGCCATTTAATGATTATTTGGCAACATCTTAGGCACTTCGGCATTGCTCCACTGTCAACTTACATATAGCTTCACTTGTAGTTGTTGACATAAGCTCATATATATATATATATATATATATATATATATATATATATATATATATATATATATATATATACACACAGTGGGAAAAATAAGTATTTGATCCACTGTCAATTTTGCAGGTTTTTCCACCAACGAAGAATGGAGAGTTCTGTATTTTTTTTATCGTAGGTTTACTTCAACTGTGAGAGACAAACTCTTTAAATAATCCAGAAAATCACATTGTATGATTTTTAAATAATTAATTTGCATTTTATTGCATGAAATAAGTATTTGATCCCCTAGAAAAACAGACCTTAACAATTGGTACAGAAACATTTGTCTGCCATTACAGAGGTCAGACGTTTTCTGTAGTTCTTGACCAAGTTTTCACACACTGCAACGGGGATTTTGGTCCACTCCTCCATACAGATCTTCTCCAGATATTTCAGGTTTGGAGGTTCAGCTCCCTCCAAAGATTTTTTATTGAGTTCAGGTCTGGAGACTGGCCAGGCCACTCCAGGAACTTGAAATGCTTCTTACAGAGCCCCTCCTTAGTTGCCCTGGCTGTGTGTTTGGGGTCATTGTCATGCTGGAAGACCCAGCCATGACCCATCTTCAATGCTCTTACTGAGGGAAGGAGGTTGTTTGCCAAAATCTCACAATACATGACCCCATCCATCCTCCCTTCAATACCGTGCAGTTGTTCTGTCCCCTTTGCAGAAGAGCACCCCCAGAGTATGATGTTTCCACCCCCATGCTTCACGGTTGGGATGGTTTTCTTGGGGTTGTTTTCATCCTCTAAACATGGTAAGTGGAGTTGATTCCAAAAAGCTCTATTTTGGTCTCATCTGACCACATGACCTTCTCCCATGCCTCCTCTGGATCATCCAGATGGGCACTGGTGAACTTCAAACTGGCCTGGACATGTGCTGGTTTGAGCAGGGGGACCTCGCTGCCCTGCAGGATTTTAAACCATGACAGCATCATGTGTTACTAATGTAATCTTTGTGAGTGTGGTCCCAACTCTCTTTAAGTCATTGACCAGGTCCTCCTGTGTAGTTCTGAGCTTTCTCAGAATCATCCTTACCCCACAAAGTGAGATCTTGCATGGAATCCCAGACCGAGGGAGATTGACAGTCATCTTGTGTTTCTTCCATTTTCTAATAAATAAACATAACAGTTGTCTTCTACCAAGCTGCTTGCCTGTTTTCCTGTAGTCCATACCAGCCTTGTGCAGGTCTACAGTTTTGTCCCTGGTGTCCTTAGACAGCTCTTTGGTCTTGGCTATGGTGGACAGGTTGGAGTGTTGGGTGTGTGAACAGGTGTCTTTTACTTGTATACAGGTAACAAGTTCAAACAGCTGCAGTTAATACAGGTAAAGAATGCAGAATAAGAGGGCTTCTTAAAGAAAAATTAATAGGTCTGTGAGAGCCAGAATTCTTGCTGGTTGGTAGGGGATCAAACACTTATTTCATGCAATAAAATGCAAATTAATTATTTAAAAATTATATAATGTGATTTTCTGAATTTTTTTAGATTCTGTCTCTCACAGTTGAAGTGAACCTGTTGTATGTTGGGGGGTTTGGCTGGATGTTTTTGTGTTGTTTTCTTTTCTTTGCTCTCCAGGTGGTATGCAAACTGGTTTTTGTCTGTGGAGAAGGTGCTGGCAGAAGAGTCCTTCACCCTCATCAGCATTATTAGCTGCACCTGTGGAGGTTGTTCATGTGCAGGCCTATTGACTCGCAGCACCTGTAGATGATGCTCACGTGCAAACTTAAAGACTTTCAGCTGAAGCAGATAATGAGATGGCGTTCTGCATTTAAGCCATGAGTGGTTCAAGCAGAATTGCCGGGAACTCGACCTTGTGACGTTCGTTTGTGAGACACTGAGGGCTGCGCCAGGGTTTGACACATCGTGCCTGTGAAGGAGGACGGGTGAGGGACACATGCTGTCAGCACACATCAGAGGTGATTATTGTCTGAATGATCGTTAATAGTAATTTGGCATTCTGTTACGCAGTATATTTGAACATTGATGAGAATTGTGCAGTTTGCTTCTCACTGCCGTGGCGTACGGACTGATGATCCTCCACCTGTTGTGAGAAGCTGCTCATTTACATAAAGCTTAAATTCAGACCTGAATGTGTTGCTGATAGTGTGTGCCTCTGAAGGATATTTGTTGTAGCTCTGTTGACTTACCTCACCTTTTTCCATCATTCACAGAGTCAGTTTGTCGTGTCCACCTGGGGGGTGTTTGGCGGTGAATCTGAGTCCAAAAGTGCCGAGGCTTCGATCCTTTTGGGCGCTGGAGAGCGCGCCGTCCTTCACTCCGCCAGACAAATCACATATTTATGTTGTACACTAATTATTGCACTGGAGGGGAAATAAAACCGTTTTGTTTGTGGAACCGCTTTCTGGTTATTTAGCGCTGGGTTCGGTCAGACGTTGGTCCGCTCCTCAACCTGCGTCTGCACATAACAGAACCTACGATAAAAATTACAGACCTCTCCATTCTTTGTTGGTGGAAAAACCTGCAAAATCGACAGTGGATCAAATACTTATTCCCCCCACTGTATATTTAATCCACAATGTCACAAATATGGGAAAAGTGAAGCCTTGTGCACACATTGTATAGGCACATTCATTCATCAATCAATTCAATTTTTTTTTTATATAGCGCCAAATCACAACAAACAGTTGCCCCAAAGCGCCTTATATTGTAAGGCAAGGCCATACAATAATTATGTAAAACCCCAACGGTCAAAACGACCCCCTGTGAGCAAGCACTTGGCTACAGTGGGAAGGAAAAACTCCCTTTTAACAGGAAGAAACCTCCAGCAGAACCAGGCTCAGGGAGGGGCAGTCTTCTGCTGGGACTGGTTGGGGCTGAGGGAGAGAACCAGGAAAAAGACATGCTGTGGAGGGGAGCAGAGATCGATCACTAATGATTAAATGCAGAGTGGTGCATACAGAGCAAAAGAGAAAGAAACAGTGCATCGTCGGAACCCCCCAGCAGTCTACGTCTATAGCAGCATAACTAAGGGATGGTTCAGGGTCACCTGATCCAGCCCTAACTATAAGCTTTAGCAAAAAGTAAAGTTTTAAGCCTAATCTTAAAAGTAGAGAGGGTGTCTGTCTCCCTGATCTGAATTGGTAGCTGGTTCCACAGGAGAGGAGCCTGAAAGCTGAAGGCTCTGCCTCCCACTCTACTCTTACAAACCCTAGGAACTACAAGTAAGCCTGCAGTCTGAGAGCGAAGCGCTCTATTGGGGTGATATGGGACTACGAGGTCCCTAAGATAAGATGGGACCTGATTATTCAAAACCTTATAAGTAAGAAGAAGAATTTTAAATTCTATTCTAGAGTTAACAGGAAGCCAATGAAGAGAGGCCAATATGGGTGAAATATGCTCTCTCCTTCTAGTCCCCGTTAGTACTCTAGCTGCAGCATTTTGAATTAACTGAAGGCTTTTCAGGGAACTTTTAGGACAACCTGATAATAATGAATTACAATAGTCCAGCCTAGAGGAAATAAATGCATGAATTAGTTTTTCAGCATCACTCTGAGACAAGACCTTTCTAATTTTAGAGATATTGCGTAAATGCAAAAAAGCATTTGCGCTTTGAATGACATATCCTGATCAAAAATGACTCCAAGATTTCTCACAGTATTACTAGAGGTTAGGGTAATGCCATCCAGAGTAAGGATCTGATTAGACACCATGTTTCTAAGATTTGTGGGGCCAAGTACAATAACTTCAGTTTTATCTGAGTTTAAAAGCAGGAAATTAGAGGTCATCCATGTCTTTATGTCTGTAAGACAATCCTGCAGTTTAGCTAATTGGTGTGTGTCCTCTGGCTTCATGGATAGATAAAGCTGGGTATCATCTGCGTAACAATGAAAATTTAAACAATACCGTCTAATAATACTGCCTAAGGGAAGCATGTATAAAGTGAATAAAATTGGTCCTAGCACAGAACCTTGTGGAACTCCATAATTAACTTTAGTCTGTGAAGAAGATTCCCCATTTACATGAACAAATTGTAATCTATTAGACAAATATGATTCAAACCACCGCAGCGCAGTGCCTTTAATACCTATGGCATGTTCTAATCTCTGTAATAAAACTTTATGGTCAACAGTATCAAAAGCAGCACTGAGGTCTAACAGAACAAGCACAGAGATGAGTCCACTGTCCGAGGCCATAAGAAGATCATTTGTAACCTTCACTAATGCTGTTTCTGTACTATGATTAATTCTAAAACCTGACTGAAACTCTTCAAATAGACCATTCCTCTGCAGATGATCAGTTAGCTGTTTTACAACTACCCTTTCAAGAATTTTTGAGAGAAAAGGAAGGTTGGAGATTGGCCTATAATTAGCTAAGATAGCTGGGTCAAGTGATGGCTTTTTAAGTAATGGTTTAATTACTGCCACCTTAAAAGCCTGTGGTACATGTGCTAGCTTTACGGAGGGCTTTTTTTATAGAGCAACAGACTCTTTTTCCAGGCTAAGTGAAGATCTTCTAAATTAGTGAGACGCCATTTCCTCTCCAACTTACGGGTTATCTGCTTTAAGCTACGAGTTTGTGAGTTATACCACGGAGTCAGGCACTTCTGATTTAAAGCTCTCTTTTTCAGAGGAGCTACAGCATCCAAAGTTGTCTTCAATGAGGATGTAAAACTATTGACGAGATACTCTATCTCACTTAGAGTTTAGGTAGCTACTCTGCACTGTGTTGGTATATGGCATTAGAGAACATAAAGAAGGAATCATATCCTTAAACCTAGTTACAGCGCTTTCTGAAAGACTTCTAGTGTAATGAAACTTATTCCCCACTGCTGGGTAGTCCATCAGAGTAAATGTAAATGTTATTAAGAAATGATCAGACAGAAGGGAGTTTTCAGGGAATACTGTTAAGTCTTCTATTTCCATACCATAAGTCAGAACAAGATCTAAGATATGATTAAAGTGGTGGGTGGACTCATTTACTTTTTGAGCAAAGCCAATAGAGTCTAATAATAGATTAAATGCAGTGTTGAGGCTGTCATTCTCAGCATCTGTGTGGATGTTAAAATCGCCCACTATAATTATCTTATCTGAGCTAAGCACTAAGTCAGACAAAAGGTCTGAAAATTCACAGAGAAACTCACAGTAACGACCAGGTGGACGATAGATAATAACAAATAAAACTGGTTTTTGGGACTTCCAATTTGGATGGACAAGACTAAGAGTCAAGCTTTCAAATGAATTAAAGCTCTGTCTGGGTTTTTGATTAATTAATAAGCTGGAATGGAAGATTGCTGCTAATCCTCCGCCCCGGCCCGTGCTACGAGCATTCTGACAATTAGTGTGACTCGGGGGTGTTGACTCATTTAAACTAACATATTCATCCTGCTGTAACCAGGTTTCTGTAAGGCAGAATAAATCAATATGTTGATCAATTATTATATCATTTACCAACAGGGACTTAGAAGAGAGAGACCTAATGTTTAATAGACCACATTTAACTGTTTTAGTCTGTGGTGCAGTTGAAGGTGCTATATTATTTTTTCTTTTTGAATTTTTATGCTTAAATAGATTTTTGCTGATTGTTGGTGGTCTGGGAGCAGGCACCGTCTCTACAGGGATGGGGTAATGAGGGGATGGCAGGGGGAGAGAAGCTGCAGAGAGGTGTGTAAGACTACAACTCTGCTTCCTGGTCCCAACCCTGGATAGTCACGGTTTGGAGGATTTAAGAAAATTGGCCAGATTTCTAGAAATGAGAGCTGCTCCATCCAAAGTGGGATGGATGCCGTCTCTCCTAACAAGACCAGGTTTTCCCCAGAAGCTTTGCCAATTATCTATGAAGCCCACCTCATTTTTTGGACACCACTCAGACAGACAGCAATTCAAGGAGAACATGCGGCTAAACATGTCACTTCAATCATTCATTTTCTACACCCGTTTAGTCCAGTGAAGGGTCACGTTGTGGGGGCTGGACCCTATCCCAGCAATCACAGTGTGTGAGGCAGGGTACACCCTGGACAGGGTGCCAGTCTGTCTCAGACAAGCACATTCACACTTGCACGCACACCTATGGTCAATTTAGTCACAAATCCACATAAACTGCATGTCTTTGGAAGTGTGAGGTAGCTGGAGCCGAACTAAAATAAAACATACAGAAACTTAGGACAGAGAGAGAGAGAGTGACTGATTCAGTACAAAAAAAGACATCAAATTGCTGTGTAAGATGAATTTGTTCCTGACAGGGATAAAAAGAATATAGTCACCAAAATAAATAAATAAATAAAACTAGTATGGCTCAAAGAGATTCTTCTTAAAGTAAAAGAAAAACCTGCCAGTGCTGGGAGAGAGTGGCAGTGATAGAGGACAAGTAAGGAAAACTAGTGGTGGTGGAAAATCTCATCATAGCGAATGAATTATATATGGCTTTAGCATGCAAACCCCCCCCCCCCCAAGCTTTAATCTGTGGCTAGGACAAGGGAGGGGTTTTATGTTAGGTTTTGAAAAATGCGATCAAATTATTTTAGACTATAGTTCCCCATACTGCAACTCCCACCTGATTTTTTTTTTTTCTTGCACCTCTGGTGAATTTCTTCCTCACTCCTTCAACTCTTGCACCTTAATCACTCTCTTTGACACCTCCCTTGTATCTACAACTATAATGTCCAGCTCAAAATTGCCACTGACGATCCTCCTGCTTCCATATACACTGAGGCAAACAAGTATTTGATCCACTGTTGATTTTGCTAGTTTTCCAACCTACAAAGAATGGAGAGAGGGCCTCAAGGTGGCTGTGGATCCAAAGGGGGGATACATGGAACAACTAGCCACTTGAACACAAGCCAGGCCTGATCAATCCCAGCTGGGTCACCCAGGTGAGGGTGAATTAAGATTAAAGACCCGACACACCCAATGACCCTGGGTTCTTCACTGATGACATGTCCAAGTAGCACCAGAAGGTGTATTAAACTCCCGAGAGGTCTGTCATTTTTATCATAGGTACACTTCAACTGTGAGAGACAGAATAAAAAAATAAATAAATCAGAAAATCACATTGTATGATTTTTAAATAAGTAATTAGCATTTTATTGCATGAAATAAGTATTTGATACAGTAGAAAAACAGGCCTTAACATTTGGTACAGAAACCTTTGTTTGCAGTTACAGACGTCAGACGTTTCCTGTAGTTCTTGACCAAGTTTGCACACTGCAGCAGGGATTTTGGTCCACTCCTCTATACAGATCTTCACCAGATCTTTCAGTTTTCGAGTTTCAGCTCCCTCCAAAGATTTTCTATTTAGTTCAGGTCTGGAGACTGACTTGGCCACTCCAGGACCTGCTTCTTCTTAGTTGCCATGGCTGTGTGTTTCGGGTCACACAGTAGCATTTCTCATTCATGGACAGCCACCTGTTATGCACTCTCCCAGGACTTCTTAAATAAATAGAAGACATTAGGTTGAGCATATCTCAGCACACCTTGGTCCAGCCACTGCACACCTGGGCCCAGCCACTGCACCATGCTATGGAGGTGTGTGCTACCATTGAAGTGTTACCTAGATTGACAGAATTTGATAGCATTTCACTGGGTGCGCTGACAAAACTTGTGACGTCTACAAAAAGCACAACCTGTTTATTTCATCCCATACCAACAAAACTGTTTAAGGACCTGTGTGTTGTGTGGGCCGCTGAAGAGGAGGTACTGCTGGCCCACCACCAGAGGGCGCCCTGCCTGAAGTGCGGGCTTCAGGCACGAGAGGGCGCAGCCGCCTCACAGGAGCAGCTGGGAGTGACAGCTGTCACTCATCACCACTTCACTACCAGCTGTCACTCATCACCACTTCACCATCCACAATAAAAGCCGGGCAGCAACTCCACCTCCCTGCCGAGATATCGTTCTACCCATCAGGTAAAACTCTCAGCCGTTTTTGGTGTCGAACACACGTATTGTTCTCCTGAATATTTTGCAGGCGCTCCTGTTGACTAATCCGCAGCTGGAAGCTGAGTTTGTGGATTGTGGAGGAGACGACGCTCTTCGCTCCTCACACCCCATCGGATAAGTAGTCACTCAGGCGCTCCACGTTTATTGTTCCTGTGTTGGAGGTGGAGATTTTCCCACAAGAAGGAACTGACTGTTTGCTGACTGTTTTGCTGGGTGCGCACTCACCCACCATCAACTGTTTCTGCTTCCTGCCAGCAATACCAGGTCTGACAGCTGGAGACGGCGGCCACCTGGGGATTCGGGACTTGGCGGCTCCAGTGTGCTCCAGATCCGTTGGCAGTTGAAATTGTGTGGGACCCAGCTCTTCTCTGGACAGACGTCTTCTATCCTTGAGCCTGCCCACACGTCATCCTTGTATATTGACTGAATTCTAAATCTGTGATTGTCTGTATTCCGTTGTGCACATTCACAACAGTAAAATTGTTATCTTTTGGTTCATCCATTGTCCGTTCATTTACGCCCCCTGTTGTGGGTCTGTGTCACTACACTTTCCCAACAGGATATCTCGGCCAACATCATGGATCCCGAGGGGCGTCAACCATCGAGTGAACTGCCAATGGAGATGCAGGGTGCACAGGCGCCGGCAGGAGGTGTATTAGGTGAGCTGCAGCAAATCTTAACCGCCTTCACTGCTCGGTTGGACTTGGTAACCGAGCAGAATGCTATACTCAATCGGAGGATGGAGGCTCTCACCGCCCAGGTGGAAGCGCACACACTGGGCGCTGCTGCAGCACCTCCTCCTGCTGACCGAGCACTGAATACAGATATTCCAGTGGTGGTTCAACGAACCCCCCCATCCCCTGAAGCATACATAAGCCCTCCGGAGCCATACGGAGGTTGTGTCGAGATGTGCGCGGACTTCCTGATGCAGTGTTTGCTCATCTTTGCACAACATCCCGTTATGTATGCATCAGATGCCAGCCGGGTAGCTTATATTATAAACTTGCTCTGAGGAGAGGCACGTGCCTGGGCTACGGTACTCTGGGAGCAGAATTCACAGCTCCTAACAACATATGCTGGGTTTGTGCGGGAGTTTAAAAGTGTTTGATCAAAAGTGTTTGATCACCCCAATAGAGGCGAGACCGCTTCGACTGTGCTGCTGTCAATGTGACAGGGGCGTCGGAGCGCAGCCGAGTATGCAATCGACTTCTGCATCTCGGCCACGAGGTCCGGCTGGAATACTGATACGCTCCGCGCCGCCTTCATAAATGGACTGTCTCCGGTCCTGAAGGAGCATCTGTTGGCTAAGGATGAGCCGCGGGATTTTGACGGGCTTGTCGACCTGGTCATACGGTTAGACAACCGGTTAGAGGAACATCATCGGGAGCGGGGCGAAGGGCGTGACCAGGCGCGAGCCGTCCCTCTTCCTTCCAGGTCCGAAAGGGTGCCACCGTCCCCACGCTCCACAGTCGGAGAGCTCCGTGTGACAACAGCTCCCCCTGCTGACGAAGCTATGGACACGAGCAGGACCAAACTAAAATACAATGACAGACAACGGAGACTGGCCCGCGGAGACTGTTTTTTCTGTGGCTCGAGTGAGCACATCCAGAAAAACTGCCCCAAGCGATTAAACTACAACGCCCGCCCCTAGAGACTGGGCTAAGGGTGGGCCATAACATTCACGCGGGGAAAACCCATAGATCCGCACGCATGCCAGTTACGATCCTGAATGGGGATCTAACCCTTCACGCCCCAGCACTGGTGGACACGGGGTCGGAAGGGAATCTGCTGGATAGCAGATGGGCAAGTGAGGTCGGGCTCCCTCTAGTGGCTCTATCTTCCCCATTGAAGGTACGGGCACTAGATGGCACCCTTCTCACAGTAATCACACACCAGACACAGCCCGTGACATTGGTTGTGTCTGGGAATCACAGGGAGGAGATTGTGTTTTATGTAACACCCTCTACCTCCCGAGTGATTTTGGGATTTCCATGGATGGTCAAGCACAATCCCCGGATAGATTGGCCGTCTGGGGTTGTGATGCAGTGAAGCGAAACCTACCACCGGGAATGCTTAGGATCCTCGGTTCCACCCGGTGTGGCAGCTAACGAGGAGGTTAAAGTCCCCCCCAATCTGATGGCAGTGCCTGAGGAGTACCACGATCTTGCTGACGTCTTCAGCAAAGATCTGGCACTCACTCTTCCCCCACACAACGTCCGTACGATTGCGCCATTGATTTGATCCCGGGCGTTGAGTACCCGTCCAGCAGGCTGTACAACCTCTCACGTCCTGAGCACGAATCAATGGAGACCTATATCCGGGACTCTTTAGCTGCTGGGCTGATCCGGAACTCCACCTCCCCGATGGGTACAGGTTTCTTTTTTTTGGGTAAGAAAGACGGCGGACTCCATCCATGCAATGATTACAGAGGGCTGAACGAGATTACGGTTCGCAACCGATACCCATTGCCCCTGTTGGATTCAGTGTTCACGCCCCTGCATGGAGCCAAAATCTTCACAAAGCTGGATCTTAGAAATGCGTACCACCTGGTTCAGATCCGGAAGGGAGACGAATGGAAGATGGCATTTAACACCCCGTGAGGTCACTTTGAGTACCTGGTCATGCTGTTCGGCCTCACTAACACCCCCGCAACGTTCCAAGCTTTGGTAAATGACGTCTTGCGGGACTTCCTGCATTGGTTCGTCTTCGTATATCTGGACGACATTCTTATCTTCTCCCCGGATCCTGAGACTCATGTCAAGCATGTATGTCAGGTCCTGCAGCGGTTGTTGGAGAACCGGCTGTTTGTGAAGGGCGAGAAGTGCGAGTTCCACCACACTTCTTTGTCCTTCCTGGGGTTTATAATCTCCTCCAACTCCGTCGCCCCTGATCCGGCCAAGGTTGCGGCGGTGAGAGATTGGCCCCAACCGCCAAGCCGTAGGAAGCTGCAACAGTTCCTCGGCTTTGCAAATTTCTACAGGAGATTCATTAAGGGCTACAGTCAGGTGGTTAGTCCCCTGACAGCCCTGACCTCCTCTAAAGTCCCCTTCACCTGGTCGGATCGGTGCGAGGCCGTGTTTAGGGAGTTGAAACGCCAGTTTATAGTTGAAGTGGACGCCTCTGACTCAGTGATAGGAGCCGTGCTGTCCCAGATCAGGGAGTCTGATAAGGTTCTCCACCCTTGTGCCTATTTTTCCCGCAGGTTGACCCCGGCAGAAAGGAACTATGACGTCGGCAATTGGGAACTCCTAGCAGTGAAAGAGGCTCTTGAGGAGTGGAGACACCTGTTGGAGGGAGCTGCAGTGCCATTCACGGTTTTCACGGACCATCGGAACCTGGAGTACATCCGGACCGCCAAGCGTCTGAACCACAGGCAAGCCCGCTGATCACTGTTCTTTGGGCGTTTTGACTTCCAGATCACCTACTGCCCCGGGATCAAGAACCAACGATCTGATGCCCTGTCCCGGGTCCACGATGAGGAAGTCAAAACCGAGCTGTCAGATCCACCGGATCCTATCATCCCCGAGTCCACTATCGTGGCCACCCTCACCTGGGACGTGGAGAAGACCGTCCAGGAGGCCCTAGCATGGAATCCGGACCCGGGGACCGGCCCGAAGAACCGTCTTTACGTCCCACCAGAAGCAAGAGCTGCAGTCCTAGACTTCTGTCATGGTTCAAAGCTCTCCTGCCACCCAGGGGTGCGAAGAACCGTGGCAGTGGTCCGGCAGCGCTTCTGGTGGGCGTCCATGGAGGCCGACGTCTGGGAGTACTCCAGGCCTGTACCACCTGTGCCAGGGGCAAGGCTGACCATAAAACGACCCAGGGACTCCTCCAGCTGCTTCCGGTGCCTCATCGCCCCTGGTCACACATCGGCCTGGACTTTGTCACGGGTCTCCCGCCGTCCCAGGGCATGATGACCATCCTCACGATAGTGGACCGATTCTCCAAGGCGGCCCACTTTGTGGCCCTCCCGAAGCTCCCAACAGTCCAGGAGACTGCAGACCTCCTGGTCCACCACGTCATACGTCTGCATGGGATACCAACTGACATTGTCTCGGATCATGGTCCTCAGTTCTCCTCTCAAGTCTGGAGGAGTTTCTGCAGAGAACTGGGGGCCACCGTGAGCCTCCCACAGACAAACGGACAGGCAGAGCGGGCAAACCAGGAGCTGGAACAGGCCCTCCGCTGCATGACCTCCGCGCATCCAGCAGCCTGGAGTAACCATCTGGCCTGGATCGAGTACGCTCATAACAGCCAAGTATCCTCTGCTACCGGCCTCTCCCCATTTGAGGTGTGTTTGGGGTACCAGCCCCCATTGTTCCCAATGGTGGAGGGAGAGGGCCCTCGGTCCAGGCCTACCTACGAAGATGCCGTCGGGTGTGGTGCACTGCCAACTCTGTCCTGCTGAAGGCCCGGACGAGGGCCAAGACCCATGCAGACCACCGGTGTTCCCCGGCCCCTGCATATCAGCCCGGGCAGGAGGTGTGGCTTTCAACAAAGGACATCCCCTTACAAGTGGACTCCCCTAAGTTGAAGGACCAGTACATTGGACCATTCAAGATCCTCAGCCCTGCCGCAGTGAAGCTACAGCTCCCAGCTTCAATGCGGATCCACCCGGTATTTCATGTCTCACGGATCAAACCACGCCACACCTCACCCCTCTGCACCCCCGGACCGGCGCCGCCTCCTGCCCGGATCATCGACGGGGAGCCCGCGTGGACAGTACGCCGGCTCCTGGACGTCCATCGTAAGGGCTGGGGGTTCCAGTATTTGGTGGACTGGGAGGGGTATGGACCCGAAGAACGCTCCTGGGTGAAGAGGAGCTTCATTCTGGATCCGGCCCTCCTGGCCGACTTCTACACCCGTCATCCCGACAAGCCTGGTCGGGCGCCCATTGAGGGGGGGTTCCTGTTGTGTGGGCCGCTGAAGAGGAGGTACTGCTGGCCCACCACCAGAGGGCGCCCTGCCTGAAGTGCGGGCTTCAGGCACGAGAGGGCGCAGCCGCCTCACAGGAGCAGCCGGGAGTGACAGCTGTCACTCATCACCACTTCACCACCAGCTGTCACTCATCACCACTTCACCATCCACAATAAAAGCCGGGCAGCAACTCCACCTCCCTGCCGAGATATCGTTCTAACCATCAGGTAAAACTCTCAGCTGGAAGCTGGGTTTGTGGATTGTGGAGGAGACGACGCTCTTCGCTCCTCACACCCCATGGGATAAGTAGTCACTCAGGCGCTGCACGTTTATTGTTCCTGTGTTGGAGGTGGAGATTTTCCCACAAGAAGGAACTGACTGTTTGCTGACTGTTTTGCTGGGTGCGCACTCACCCACCATCAACTGTTTCTGCTTCCTGCCAGCAGTACCAGGTGTGACAGCTGGAGACGGTGGCCACCTGGGGATTCGGGACTTGGTGGCTCCAGTGTGCTCCAGATCCGTTGGCAGTGGAAATCGTATGGGACCCAGCTCTTCTCTGGACAGACGTCTTCTATCCTCGAGCCTGCCCACACGTCATCCTTGTATATTGACTGAATTCTAAATCTGTGATTGTCTGTATTCCGTTGTGCACATTCACAACAGTAAAATTGTTATCTTTGGTTCATCCATTGTCCGTTCATTTACGTCCCCTGTTGTGGGTCCGTGTCACTACACTTTCCCAACACTGTGGCCCACTCTTGGGCTGACTGTGCTGGAAATTATTAATCTCTCATTAACTTCTGGATCTGTTCCAAAATGTTTCAAATCTGCAGTGACGAAACCATTACTTAAGAAATCTAATCTTGACCCTAGTGTATTGAAAAATTATAGACCGATATCAAATCTATCATTCTGTTCTAGAATTCTGGAAAAAGTGGTTTCGCAGCAGCTCATGGACCACCTTATTGGGAATAATCTTTTTGAGCCACTGCAGTCCGCTTTTTAGGAAATATCATTCCACAGAGACAGCTCTCACTAAAGTAGTGAATGACCTTCTGTGAGCAATGGACTCAGACATCACTACGGTTTTGGTGCTGTTAGAACTTAGAGCTGTGTTAGATACCGTGGATCATCATATTTTGCTCGACAGGCTGGAGAATCATTTTGGGATTACTGGGAGTGCCCTCGCGTGGTTGATGTCATACCTGTCCAGTCGTTCTCAATGTGATTTGTATAATAACACTACCTCTAACCTTAGTGACATGAAATTCGGGGTCCCACAGGGATCCGTTTTAGGCCCCCTGCCTTTCTCCCTTTATGTAGCACCCCTTGAGCATATACTGCAGTGTTCTTGGATTGCCTTTCATTGTTATGCTGATGAGACTCAGTTGTACATGCCAATAACTGCAGGAAATCTCATTCCCATAAAATCTCTGGAGGACTGCCTTGCATCAGTGACAGGCTGGATGTTTAGCAACTTCCTGCTTTTAAACTCTGATAAGACTGAAATAATGGTTCTTGGTCCAGCAAGACATCGGCATCAATTTGACCAGCTGGCGCTCAGCCTGTGTTCGTATCATACATCATACAAAGTGAGGAACCTTGGGGTAATTTTTGATCCTACGTTGTCCTTTGACCTGCATATTAGGGATATTATCAGGACTGCTTTTTTCCATCTGCGAAATATAACGAAGATTCGTTCCATCCTGTCTATGGCTGACGCTGAAGCCCTGATTTGTGCTTTTGTTTCTTCTAGATTGGATTATTGCAATATCCTATTTCCAGGGTTACCACAGTCCAGCATTAGGGGTCTCCATCTGGTTCAGAATGCTGCTGCTGCACTTTTGACACGAAGCAGAGGGTTTGAACATATTACACCCATTCTGGTATCTTTGCACTGGCTTCCTGTCTCTGCAAGGGCAGATTTTAAGGTCTTGCTGCTAATTTATAAAATTGTTCTTGTACTGGTGCCTTCTTACCTGAAACTTTCACCCGGGTTTTGCAGTCACAGGATGTGGGACTACTTTGTGTTCCTAGGGCGAAGAAGTAGTCAGCGGGTCAAACAGCCTTCTCTTATCTTGCACCCGCTCTATGGAACAGTCTCCCTGCGACCGTGAGGCAGTCAGATTCCGTGGACATTTTTAAATCAAGACTAAAAATGTGTGTTTATCCCCTTTCTTATGAATAGCTTTTATTTTTGTATCTGTTTTATTCTTACTTGTGTCTTTGTGTATTTGAATCTTTTAATTACTCACTCATTTTAATTTTGATTTTTAACTGTTTTGTGTGAGGCGCCTTGAGCCAACTTTTGTTGTGATTTGGCGCGTTATAAATTGAATAAATTACATTCATCATTTCCTCAGTCCTGACTAGTCTCCTAGTTCCTGCCACTGAAAAACATCCTGCCTACAAACAATTCCTTTGACTTCATGCTTGCTTTGTGCTCTGACATGCACTGTCAGCTGTGGGACCTTATATGTAGACAGGTGTACGCCTTTCCAAGTCATGTCCAATCAAATGAATTTAACCCAGGAGGACTCCAGTCAAGCTGTAGAAACATCTCAAGGATGATGAGTGGAAACAGGATGCAACTGAGCTCAATTCTGAGCTTCAAGGGAAAGACTGCGAATACTTATGTACGTTTGATCTCTCTTTTTTTGTAATAAACTAAAAAAAATAATAAAAAGCTTTTTCCCAATGTCATTATGGGGTATTGTGTGTAGAATGTTGAGGGGAAAAATGAATTTCATCCATTTTGGAATGAGGCTCCAACATAACAAACTGTTGAAAAAGTAAAGCGTTGTGAATACTTTCTGGATGCACTGTAAATTGTATGTACAGTATATTCCCTTTCACACACACCACAAGGCCAACAAAATGTCACAAGAGAACTGAACCTTCAACGGTTTTACCTAAGTGGAAGAAATTGTGATCGGAATCGCACACAAATGGGAAAACCGGAACTTTTTTGCAGCCGAAATTGGTGTTTTTTCTGGTGTTACCAACAGTCATGTCATAGATAGATAGATAGATAAATGTATCTGAAAAATAGATGTATTTACATCTATGAAAGAACTGAAATTCAATTTATGGCCATTGTAGAACATACAACAAAATTTGTTCTCTGTATTCTGTGTTAATCACAAGGTAGACATCGTGTGACCAGTAGGAGCAGTGGGCAGCCACAGTGCAGCTCCCTGGGGCCAACTCCAGGTCAACAGACACAACCTTGGTGAAGGGTAGTGGCAGAAGCAAAAACCTTATGTGCATGTTTATTTTTAATGGTGGAGATCCACGCACACACAGTGTTAGCTGACCTTGCCAAATTAAACCCAAGACCTTCCTGCTCTGAAACAACAGGGGTCAATTGTTCAATTGTCATGAAAAATTAGTAATTATATATATATATATATATATATATATATATATATATATATATATATATATATATATATATATATATATACACACACACAGTTGTGTTCAAAACCATACAAACCCTGACAGCATTTTTTTTCACTCACTCACTCACTCACTCACTCACTCACTCACTCACTCACTCACTCACTCACTCATCTTCAACTGCTTATCCGGGGGCACCAGCTCCAGTAGAGCTAACGTTTGCCATTTGGCATGCTTATTTGGGTCAAGGATGAACGCTGTGAAAATGGAAAGTTGCTAAGATTATTTTTGGAGAAATTATCAATTTTAGCTAACCAATAAACAATGGACATTGTGTTGCAATGCACCACGGGAGTTTGGGGGTTTTAAATGTTGTTTTTGTGGTTCATGTTAGTTTAACAGTGTTGTTAGTGTTACTGATTTATTGTGGGGTTTTTGTAGTTCAATTGGTTTAGTCAGTTTAGTTAAGTGTCATGTTTTTGTGACCATGAGTAAAAAAAGTTTTGAGATTTTTGCAAATTTAGGGAAAAAAAATCTAATCACATGTTCACCGCCTTTGCCATGAAGCACAAACATGAGCTCAGGTGCATCCTGTTTCCATTGATCATCCTTGAGATGTTTCTACAGCTTAATCGAATTCCATCTGGGGTAAATTCAATTGACTGGATGTGATTTGGAAAGGCATATACCTGTCTACATACAAGGTCTCACAGTTGATGGTAAATTTAGAACATTATAAGAACAATGAATGTACTGTTTAAATGTAAGACAATCATGTTACTGGTAATGATGTTTAATTGATGCCTGATGACTTGATGGTCTGTGTTGGAAATGATGAAACAAATGGATTTCGTTTTGTCTGTTAAAATATTTAATTCCCGTTATAAAGAACAGACAGTACAAGACTTGTCGTCCTTCTGCTCCTTTATGTTCTTGAACCATGGACATAAACAAGGAATTAATGAACTGATGCACTCATATCATGAACACATCAGCCGGCTCCGCGCTTCCAGCTGTCCAGCATGCGGTGTGCCGAAGGACACTGCGTCATGTTGACTATAACTCACGTGGTGGACATGACATTTGAATCACCGACTGTTCACATGATCAGACGGATATTTTCACATGGGACTACCTGGCTGAAGTGTCCAGTGCACACTGAGGCGGTGCTGCCTGTTTTGCAATGGTGATATGTTTTTATTTTTTACCATGTCAGGAGAGCGTGCCAACACATGTGCATCGCGGTGGCGTGTTGAGAGGTGATGCTCTACATGGCACAATATGTGTTTTCCAGTTGTGAGTAGCTATGACACAGTGGTCAGCTGCAGTGGCTCGCAGCAAAGCGCTCACAAGAATGGCCTCACAACTCCAGCATGTGTGGCAAAACAAGCTGCCCATGCTGATCTGTCAGTGAGGCTGTGACTCAGGCTGTCACATGACATGTGGACATTGTCATTGCGTGTTACATGAGGCGCAGCAATCCAGTGAGCTGTTTTTATTTTTGTTCCATGTCAGGAGAGCCTTGCCGACACATGTGCATTGTGGTGGTGTGTTGAGACGTGATGTTCTTCATGCCATGATATGTGCGACCTGTCCAGAGCAGCAAAGCAAAGCACTCACATGAATGGGCTCATGGCTCCAGGATGTGGCTGATCTGTCAGTCAGGCTCTCACATGATGGATGGACCATGTGAGCATTGCGATTGCATGTCATGAGACGTGCCTGTCCAGTCACATGGTGCTGTGACACACAGCCAGAGTGGTGTGATTTTTATTTTTATCTTTGCTGTGGTGGTGTGAGAATGCTGCTGGCCAGTGATTCCACCTACAGCGGGACATGCTGGATATGCCCATCCTCTACCGCTCGCCACTGCTCAGAAGCTGAAGTGGTCTCTCTCACTTAGGCCGAACCACCATTAAGACTTTTAATTTTCTGTGCACATCCGCGCTGTGGCCTCATTATCAAGAAGCGATCACTGCACCTAAAGTAGTCCCACAACAAACAAATAAATGCACTGCAGAACAACGCATGACTTGCCGATATATTAATTTGATAATGTTTTAAGTCACACGAATGGCAAAAATTTCAACAAACTCATGATTACTTACCCTCTCACTGCTGCATGCGTGTGGCTTCATAGAGGTCTTCTTGTTTACATCCAGAAAACCTCAACAGTAGTCTGGCAGCCTTCTCAGAAGTCCATCTTGCAGCGATGACTGCACAACACGGTCAGTCAGAAGCTGCGGGCAGTGTGAGATATGTCATGATGGGTGTTCCACAGCTGTCAGATGTTCCAACATGGGCATGACAGCCTGCTCAGCATGCCGGTCTGATGACATACTCACACGCCATTTGTGTTGCGGAGCAGGCGCACTGCCCTGCAAATGGTATGAATGTTCATGAGTGGCACCCTGACTCCGGTCAAGAGTGGGTCAAATGGGCACTCACATGCCATTTGCTGTCATCCAGCTGTGGTGTGAAGGCTGCCTCGATCGCGCCATTCGGCCAGGGTTCGACGTGTCCGGTGATTTCATGCAGCCCCTTGGCCGCGGCACGAATTGTTCGACCTGTGTTCAACATGCCGTGCAAATGTTGCAAACACAATCAGAGGGCAGTGCGACCCCATCTTGCCCGCCGTTCTAATGGGTTTCCGGTGTAAGCGACACACGAATGTCGAGTATATATACTGTGCCCTAATGGATGTTGCAACTGCTATACAAGGTGTTTGAGGGGGCTCTGATTCTTCACGAGTGCCATTCGAATCCTCCGTGTGCCATTTGGCCTCAATCATGTTATGTGTGAAGGGGCTTTTTCATAGGTCATTGATGTAGATGATGAAATGTTTCGTGCCTAACACTGACGCTTCGGGGACACCACAATGTCCAAATATCTTGATTGATATCCCCCTATCTTCATAAATTGTGTCAGGGTGTGAGGTTGCTCTGTTTTCCTTTGTTTTGTCTTTATCTGTTTGGTTGCTCTTCTGTTTGTCTTTTCCTCTGTGTGATCTTTTTCTGTGTCTCTCTTGGTGGTGGGTGTGTCTCTGCTTTCTGGACCATGGCCCCGTTCTGGGCTCCTCCCCGCGCACCTGCTGTTTATCTGCTGCTAATCACCTGGATGTATATATACTGCTTATTTTGCTCTGTTTCCTCGCCAGATTGATGCGCCCCGTGCCTTCTCTCCAGCCTTTGGTTCTGTATTCCTTGTTCTGCCAGCCTCATTGTGTTCTCGACCTCCAGCCTGTTTATTCCAACCTCGTCTAAGCCTGATGTTTTTTGGACTGCCTTCCCATGTACCGACCTCTGCTATTCTCTTCACTAAAGACTTCCAACCAGAGCTACCTGAGTGAGCCTTGCATTTGTGTTCAAACCATACATCCTGTCAGATCAATCTGGCCAACAATGGATGCAGCAGGCTCAGATCCCTTTCAGCTGGCAGTACGTCACCACAGTCAGCAGCTTGCACAGCAGGAAGACCAACTTGCTGCACTCAGTTCAGGGTTTAGCGAACTCGCTAAACGCCAGGACGCATTTATGTCTTCCATCACCGAGCAGATGAGTCAGTTACTGACATGACTCAGCCCTCAGGCTTCGTCGGATGTGGCCACTGCTAGTTCCAGTCCAGCACCGACAGCCGCCTCACCAGCATCTATATCAGCACCAGTGGTGTGCAACCAGCTGTCGCAACCTGAATGCTTCTCAGGCGAGACCGGAGACGTCAGACCTTTCATTACGCAGTGTGAACTCCACTTTGAACTGATGTCAGCAATGTTTCCAACCGATAGAGCCAAGACTGCTTATATGATTACTCACATAACCGGTCGTGAGGCAGTCTGGGCCACCACTGAGTGGGGTCGCCAGTCACCAGCCTGTGCTTCTCTCTCAGCGTTCACCACCACCCTAGAACAAGTATTCCAGCACACAGCTTCAGGGCATGAGGCAGCGTGCTCGCTCATGAGGCAAAAACAGGGCAGCCGCCGGGTCACGGATTACGCCATTGACTTCCGCATTCTTGCAGCCAAAAGTGAATGGAACCCGGCGGCTCTTCTTGACGTCTTCTTCCAGGCTCTGTCCACTGACATTCAAGATCAAGATTCAAGATCATCTCGTAGCGGTTGATTTACCAGATGACTTGGATAGTCTGATAGCGCTGGCCATCTGCACGGACTGTTGTCTGCAGGACCGACCACGTCGAGGAAGCCGCTATCTGGATCAACATGCCGCCTCCAAACAGGCCTCCCTCCTCCTCCCACGCTGGGCTCGACCCTCCTCCATACAACGCTGAGGAACCCATGCAGTTGGGACGCACACATCTTTCCCCAGCGGAGCGACAGCGCCGCTGTGAGGGCAGACTCTGCTATTACTGTGGACAGTCAGGACACTTGATTTCTAATTGTCAAGCCAGGGGTGCCACCATGCGGACAAGATCAGAAGTGCAGGTGAGTCTTAATTCCATTTCAATTGTTTCAACTCAAAATATTATTCCAGCCAAATTAATATCTGACCACTCCACTATAACCGTATCAGCTTTTGTTGACTCTGGTTCTGATGCTAATCTAATCTTATCCTCTCTCGCCAGGTCCCTTCACCTTAAGATGTATAAGGTCTCACGTCCACTGGTGGTACGTGCCATGGACGGTCATGTATTGGGCCAAATTACACACCGCACTCAGTCGATTAAAATTATAGTTTCTCACATACACTCTGAATCCATCAGTTTTCATGTACTGGATAAAATGACTCACCCAATGATTCTGGGGCACCCCTGGTTACAACGTCATGGGCCCAACTTTGATTGGGTAAAGTGTGAAATCATTTCATGGAGTCCGGCATGTAATAATGTATGTCTGAATAACACTGTCTGCACTTCTCAGGGGTCCAATCCAGACCTCACTGGAGTTCCTGAATGTTACCATGATCTGGCTGTCATTTTCAGTAAAGCCAAAGCTAAATCATTACCTCCACATCGCGACTATGATTGCGCAATCGAGCTGCTTCCCGGGGCGTCTCCGCCACGTGGGAAGCTCTTTTCTCTTTCAGCTCCTGAGCGTAACGCTATGAACGAGTATATTCAGGAGTCCTTGGCGGCGGGTTTGATTCATCCTTCTTCATCCCCCGCAGGGGCAGGTTATTTCTTTGTTGAAAAGAAGGATAAGACACTCCGCCCCTGCATTGATTACTGGGGCTTAAATGACATAACAATTAAGAACCGTTACCCGCTCCCGCTAATCTCCTCCGCATTTCAGTTATTAGAAAGGGCCACGATCTTTACCAAACTTGATCTGCGAAACGTGTACCACCTAGTCAGGATTAAACAAGGTGACGAATGGAAGACAACCTTTAACACCACCTTGGGACATTATGAATATCTTGTAATGCCAACCTTTAACACCACCTCGGGACATTATGAATATCTTGTAATGCCATTTGGACTCACGAATGCACCTGCCGTACCTGCTATGGGATTTTCTTAATAAATTTGTCTTCGTTTATTTAGACGACATTCTAATATTTTCCCATGATCTGGCCACGCACACACAACTTGTCCGTCTGGTATTACAGACCTTATTACAAAACAAACTTTTTGTAAAGGCGGAAAAATGTGAATTTCACAGATCCACGATTTCTTTTCTTGGTTTCGTGATCTCCGCAGGTGAAATTAAAATGGATCCTGCTAAAGTGACAGCGGTTTGGGAGTGGGCAGTTCCCACATCCCTCAAGGAGGTTCAACGTTTTTAGGTTTCGCCAACTACTACCGCAAGTTCATCCAGGGTTTTAGTTCCATTGCAGCTTCCTGCACGTGTCTGGACGAGCTCTGCATTCGTCTGGACGCCAGAGTGTGACGAGGTTTTAGAGTCCTAAAGAATCGCTTTACCGCGGCCCCCATGCTGCTCCTCCTTGACGCCGCTCAGCAGTTTGTGGTTGAAGTCGATGCCTCCAATGTGGGTGTGGGGTGGTCTTGTCACAGAGAAATCCCTCTGACAACCGGCTGCATCCATGTGCCTTTTTGTCAAAGAAGCTGTCCCCAGCGGAACAGAATTACGGCATCGGTGACCGCAAACTGTTAGCGGTAAAAGTGACTTTGGAGGAGTGGCGGCAGTGGCTATAGGGAGCACAATACCCATTCATAGTTTACACTGACCAATAAAAATCTTGAATACCTCCGTACCGCAAAACGCCTTAACTCCCGTCAGGCCCGTTGGGCAATATTTTTCAGTCGTTTTAACTTCACCTTGTCCTACCGCCCGGGCACAAAGAACGGTAAACTGTATGCTCTATCTCGTCAGGGGGAGCCAGTTGATACGTCCTTAGAGCCGTAGTCGGTTTTACCCCCCTCCTGTTTTGTGGCAGCCCTTACTTGGGACATCGAGTCTCATATCAAATCAGCTGTGGGGGATGCGCCTGTTCCTGCTGGGTGTCCACGGGGAAAGCTTTTCGTTCCTCTGGCCCTCAGGGGCAAAACCATTCACTGGTGTCATGAAACCTGTATGTTTTGTCACCCGGGTATTAGGAAGACCGTATTCATTGTGCAGCGGAGGTTTTGGTGGCCTGGCTTAGTTGAGATGTCTCAGAATATGTGGCTGCCTGTCAATTTTGTGTGATACACAAATTGTCCAATCAACCGCCCGCTGGCACCATACAGCCGTTACCTATTCCGGTTAGTCCATGGTCCCACATCGCGATGGATTTTGTGACTGGGTTTCCACCCTCCAAGGGGCATACGGTGGTCTTGACTGTCGTTGACCACTTATCTAAAATGGTCCATTTTATACCTCTGAGCAAACTTCCGTCGGCTAAGGAAACTGCAGTGGTAATGTTGAATCACATCTTCAAGTTACACGGGTTGTCTCAGGACATTGTGTCAGACCGGGGCCCGCAGTTCGTGTCCCATTTTTGGAGGGAGTTTTGCCGTCTCCTCTGGGTCACATCCAGTTTGATCTCAGGCTACCATCCGCAGGCTATTGGGCAGGCGGAGCGGTTGAATCAGGAGTTGGAGAAAGGGCTTCGGTTGCTAACGTCGCGTCATCCTGCTTCCTGGTCCGATCAACTCCCTTGGATAGTACTCACACATAACAGTTTGCCCTCCGCTTCCACCGGTTACTCTCCATTTCATGTGGTCTTTGGTCATCAGCCCGCACTCTTCTCCTCCGTCGACCTTAACTCCCCAGTCCCTTCAGTGCTTAGTCTAATCCTCCATTGCCAACAAACCTGGGAGCAGGCACGGAAAATTCTGCTGTGTTCCACGGCATCATATAAAGCCTTCGCTGATCGTAAAAAGTCCACGGCTCCATCTTATGCCGTGGGCCAGAAGGTATGGCTATCAACTCATCACCTTTCCCTTAGGGGCGTGCCCCGGAAATTGGCTCCCAGGTTTGTTGGTCCGTTCCCAATCTCCAAAGTTATCAGTCCTGTCTCAGTTCGTCTTCGTCTTCCCCGGTCCATGCATGTCCATCCCACGTTTCACGTCAGTTGTGACAAACCCGTTCAGTCGAGCGTTTGGCTCATTTTGCTCTGTTTCCTCGCCAGATTGATGCGCCCTGTGCCTTCTCTCCAGCCTTCGGTTCCGTATTCCTTGTTCTGCCAGCCTCATTGTGTTCTTGACCTCCAGCCTGTTTATTCCGACCTTGTCTAAGCCTGATGTTTTTTGTACTGTTGCTGTGTTTTTTGGACTGCCTTCCCGTGTACCAACCTCTGCTATTCTCTTCACTAAAGTCTTCCAACCAAAGCTACCTGAGTGAGCCTTGCATTTGTGTCCAAACCATACATCCTGTCAAAGTGTCTCTTTTTCCTGAGGCTACTTCCATCCCATTTCAGAGCATTCCCTCTAATCCCATAAAGTTCCAATTTATAAAGTAACGTATCGTGATTTATTGTCTCAAAAACCTTTTTTAAATCAATAATCTCCCAACAGCATATTTATTTTTGTCTGTGGAATTTGTAATTTCTTCAGTGAATTCTGTTAAGGCTTACGATGTTGACAGGCTTCTTCTGAATACAAGTTGACTGTAAGAAAGTAAATTGTGCTTATTGACGTTATTAAGTCTGTTATTGAAACATTTTTCAAAAAAAATTGTGAACTGTGGGAGCAGAGAGACAGGTCTATAATTTATAAAGTGCTGTAGTATTGCCAGTGTTACCACACAGGCAGTGGAGATTCCAAAAGTGCAATATTTCAGGACAAAAAGCCTCTTCTCTTACATCATTTGCATATATGGACTGTATTTATATAACATATCACCTTTCTCAAAATTGCCCCAGTAATGCCTCATATTCACCACAGACTGAGCAATTTGCTCAAGGGCACTTCTGAATTGAGACAGCAGGATGTGAAAATCGAGCCACCAGCCGACAACCTGCTTATGCCACCTGAGCGACAGTCACCAAACCACACCTTGCTGTTCTTCTTTTCCGTTGTCATCTGAAAATGGATCATACGCAAAACTAAAGGTACAACTCTCACAATGAGCGCACGATAATTAAGAATTAAACATGAGACAAGATACAACAAATAAATGATATGATTAAATCGAATCTTAATGTATTCAATAGAAATGCTGAATGTTGTTTAGGTACATTTGATTGAGTGCTGGAACCGGGGTGTCTGGGTAAATCAAGCGTGCTGTTGTTGTTTGTTTGTTTTGAAAGATGTAGTTCAAAAGAAAATAACAGAGAAAGAAAATGAGGAACTTTTCTTCCTTTACCCAGAAACCTGCACATCTGCTTTTCTTTTCTTCACTTCTCTGTTCTCCCTCTGACTTCAATCTCACCCTGCACTCAACTTCCAGCTGCTAGTTACCACGGCAACAGGAGAGGGGCAGAAAAACGAGGGAAGATGATGGAGAGAGAGAGATGGCTGTTTCTGAGGAGTTGAGCAGATTTAGAGAGTGGCTTAGCTGCCTGATGGAGCTCGATGTTCGTTTACACAAAAGCCTGAAGAAGAGTTCAATGAAACGGCAAATTTTGTCAGTGAAGCAAAAATAATAAAGATAGTATGTCTAGCTGCTTAAAGGAAGAAAACCAGACCATAGTGTGAAAAGCTTTCTGTTAGCGTAAAGAAAATAGACATCAAGAAGAAAATGCATTTTCAAAATTGAAGTCATTAAAATACTGTGTTCAGAGCACGTTTCGCCCAACAGCATCCTGCTCCTTATCTGGCCTGAGTTACAGGTGGGGAAGGTCAATTTAAAAAAAAGTAATCCAGTGAAACACATTTGAGCCATATCTGCCTCAAAATTAAGAGTTCTTTTACAAAAATCAACAAATAGAACTATATTGTCTTTGGAAAATTGTGATTTTTTTTTCTTGATTCCAATTAATTCCAGTGCATTGTATTTTTTATTTGTTTTGTTTTGTTTTTTATTTATTTATTTTAGTTGCAACAATAGGAAATAGTTTAGTCATGTTTCAAAAATCAAGTGTTATTGAATTTCATGGTTTTCATGGATCATTAATTTTGACTAATATAGTAACTTTTTTCCCAAAACAGACAATTTTTTGACGTTTTTTCTAAAATACACAGTTTTAACCATCAGACACAATCTGATGGTAAAAATTGTACTTCAGGTCGCACACACGTCAGGTGGTATTAATACAGTGATGGTTTTCGCTTAGCAGTGCCTGGTTAATGTGCTTTATTTTGTAACTGTTTAAGTGTTTGTTTACTGTAACTTTCATGTGCTTTAACTTCAAGTCTGTCCTCATGGATTAACGTGAACATTTCAGGAATATGACCAACCCACATCTGAAAAAATGTTATTGTTCCATGTGGTGGAAAAACGAGAGTCGGGGAGTCTCGCAGAAAAAGCAGCAAAAGTTCATCAGATTCTGGAGAAGTGGGATCACAAAGAGTCGGACTGCCGGTTCTGTGGACAGACAAATGAATGGTAGCGCTAGCTTTCCAAATACAGCGTGAGCTACAAAGGAGTTGGAGCCAGAAATACTTTGGTCGGCCAACCTGTGAAATGCAAGTAAAAACAAACAGTGCACCCCCTATGGTGGTGCGTAAGTATCTATATGCAGTTGGGAGAATTGACAACTGTGGTACCTTTTGATTGTGACCATGAGAGGTTGCTGTGGAAACAGTAACAGAGTTGTTCCGTGACAAAATGCAAGCACTCAAGTTGTTTTTATTGTAAAGGGTAAATGGACTGCATTTATATAACGCATATCCATCTGCATCCACAGCATGGAACTGCCTTGGGTCCCAGATGGCAACCACCCAGGTAGACAACCAGTCAGTATACACGTCTCAAAAGTAACCATCCATGTGCCACAGCCAGCTGAAGCGTGGGTGCCCACTTGGCCTTTCTCCTGTCACTGGTCTCCTCAACACTGATGCAACTACATGCTGGGTCACGCACAGAGAAATGTGCCACATGGCATAAATGTCACAGGTGATGGTCCTTCACGATACAAGCGCAACCAGAAGACTGAAGAAAAATCAGTGGTTGCTCCCCTATACACTGTCTACTGGTTTCTTAAGCAAGCTAATAGGTTTGAGAAATAGAAATAGAAATAGATCATACGTGTTGCTGATCACAACAGAAGGCAAGGGAACATGAATCACCATTGGCAAGAAAGCAAAAAGGTGAAGGGAAACAAAACTGTGACTGGCAATGACATAATCCAAGCTGCACCTGCAAAACGTGATGGTGCTATATCCTACAGTCTGCAGCTCTAAAGCTGAATTTCAAAAATTGCAAAACAGCGTATGCCACTTGATTTTAGCTTCACAAATCTTGGTAAAATTGTTGAATCTGCCCTGAGTTATAATTAGATTTTTATATTCAGATGTAATACCGGAGCTGCAGGAATTTTAGAATGCTTGTTCTGTTTTGAGACTTGGCAGAGCGATATGCCTTCCTCGCTCATTATTTTTGCCCTCCTTATCCTTTGACTTTCTCTCTATCCCTCTCCCTCTCTGCTGTGTTAACGATGTCAGTTGGTAATCCAAAAGCCACAAACCAGCAAAACTGACAAATCTAATCCTATCACATTAAATACAAAAGGACAGTGAACTCTCCCTTCCTCCTTTGTCTCTCTCTCTCTCTCTCTCTCTCTCTCTCTCTCTCTCTCTCTCTCTCTCTCTCTCGCTCGCTCGCTCTCTCTCTGTCCCTCTTTGTGTTCCGTTGCCAAGGTTTTTATGAGCAGTTTGTAAGTCACAGCGGGTCACCTAGCACCTCGCACAGGAGCTCTCAGACCTGAATCCAGAAGGTGTGTTCCAGAGTTGCAGAGCACTGACAGAAGGAGCGAGGGGCTGCACTCCCCCTCAGCTGACAGACTTTTACCGAGCACAAGCACCAACCTTCGACCAACACACACAGTTTGTGGACTTTCACACACAGGAAAAGAGTGAATTCTGTCAAACTCATGCAGGATAAGCACACCTTCTCCTGCATATGTGCACTCACAAATTTTAATCAGAGTTACACACACTATTCCAGCCGATTGTGACCAACATCACCGGGTGTTAGTTCTATCCTCTCAGCAAATGATGAAAATGAATTCCTGTCAAAACAAACCAGGTTTTCATCTTTGGGTCAGTTTTATCCCCAAATGGGCTCCTGCAAAGGTTCAGTTAAGGTAAATCAATGTCATTCACTGAAGCCTCAGTATATTCAAGAACTAATATTGCCAAAGTAACACAATCTGGCACTATACAGTGCATCCAGAAAGTATTCACAACGCTTCACTTTTTCCACATTTTGTTATGTTACAGCCTTATTCCAAAATGTAGTAAATTCATTTTTCCCCCCTCAAAATTCAACTCACAGCACCCGATAATGACAACATGAAAAGTTGGGGGTTTTGTTTGTTTTGTTGCTGTTGTTTTTTGTTTGTTTGCAAATTTAGTAAAAATAAAAAAAATAAGAAATCACATTTACATAGGTATTCACACCTTTTGATCTTTGTTGATGCACCTTTGGCAGGAATTTGAGCCTCAAATCTTCTTAAATATGATGCCACAAGCTTGGTGCACCTATCTTTGGGCAGTTGTGCCCATTCCTCTTTGCAGCACCTCTCAAACTCCATCAGGTTGGATGGGGAGCGTCGGTGCACAGCCATTTTAAGATCTCTCCAGAGATGTTCAATCAGATTCAGGTCTGGGCTCTGGCTGGGCTACTCAAGGACATTCACAGAGTTGTCCTGAAGCCACTCCATATCTTGGCTGTGTACTGAGGGTCATTGTCCTGCTGAAAGATGAATCGTCGCCCCAGTCTGAGGTCAAGAGCTCTCTGGAGCAGGTTTTCATCCAGATTGTCTCTGTGCATTGCTGCATTTATCATTTTCTCAAGCCTGACTAGTCTCTCAGTTCCTCTCACTGAAAAACATCCCCACAGCATGATGCTGCTACCCCCATGCTTCACCGTAGGGATGGTGTATGGTTTCCTCACATTTTAATTCTAACAGTCAACAGTAATGTTTGATCCCCCTCCCAACCAGTATCATTGGTGGGTCAACAGATGGTTAAATTTGAAACATTTAAACATTGATATCCATCCATCCATCCATTTTCTTCCGCTTTATCTGGAAAATCAAGTATGAGGGTTTTTATGTCATGACAAATGACATTTTCAACTTTACAATGAGAAATATATATATATAATTTTTTTCCAGAAACTGTGAGAGACCTCCAGGTGGGCACCGTTCGGAAAATTAATATGGGCTTTAGGGATGATTTTATGGGGATTACACAGATTAAGGAGTGATTCAGACGGTTTAAAGACCGCCCACAACTGCTGAGAGTGCGCCGCGCTCCGAGCGCCAATCGACAGGCTCAAACCCCGCTGAAACAACCAGATCATTTCCAACGTGAAGGCTTTGTTGATCCGGGACGTCGTCTGACTTTCACAAAAAGGCAGAAGGCGTGGACATCAGCACTTTTTCGGCACATTCCACTGTTACAGGAGTTTTTTTCATGGAAAGAAAAGCGGAGGGACGCGCCACGGAGCCGTTTACGCAGCACAAAACCACCTCTGTGTTGGTCTCACAGGACGGCTTTCAGGTGGATTTCAGATGGCTGTCGGCTGCTTTTCAGTCGTGTGATTATCCGAGAAATTGAGCATGAGCTGGACATGCCCCAACATGTCCTGTGAGGCTTCATCACGGCGTTGCTTTGCTCCATGCGGCTCCACCGCGACGCGCGGAATTCCGCTCTTCTTTCCATGACAAAAACTCCTGTAACAGTGGAATGTGCTGTTCATTTCTAAACTGGACGCTGTGTTGATCCGGTATGTCGTCTGACTAGCACAGGAATTGTGAAAAGACGTGGACATCAGCACTTTTTCGGCACATTGAGACAGACGTGCGGAGGAGTTCCACGCGTCGCGGTGGAGCCGTATGGCGCAAAGCAACGCCGTGATGAAGCCTCACAGGACATGTTGGGGCATGTCCAACTCATTCTCAATTTCTCGGATAATCACACGACTGAAAAGCAACCGACAGCCGTCTGAAAGCCACCTGAAAGCCGTCCTGTGAGACCAACACGGAGGTGGTTTTGTGCCACGTCATGAACAGCTCCATGGCGCATCTCTCCACTTTTCTTTCCATGAAAAAAATTCCTGTAACAGTGGAATGTGCCGAAAAAGTGCTGATATCCACGCCTTCTGCCTTTTTGTGAAAGTCAGACGACGTCCCGGATCAACAAAGCCTTCACGTTGGAAATGATCTGGTTGTTTCAACGGGGTTTGAGCCTGTCGATTGGCGCTCGGAGCGCGGTGCGCTCTCAGCTTTTGTGGGTGGTCTTTAAACCGTCTGGATCACTCCTTAATCTGTGTAATCCCCATAAAATCGTCCCTGAAAGCCATATTAATTTTCCGAACGGTGTCCACCTGGAGGTCTCTCACAGTTTCTGGAAAAAAATTGATGCAGCAAAGCTCCGAATCGTTCAGACATTTATTCGCAATAAAAAAACGACGAGAGGGGTGGACCAGTGCTCACACAAAGTCTGCTCACAGGTGAATGATGCAACTGACAGACGTGAAAAAACTCACACATGCGCACGAAGGTTCAAGCTTGGCTGATGCAATCACATGTGATTCAAATCCATATGGTTTTTGAAAAAAATAAAAAGGTCGGATACTTTTCTAACAGACCTTGTATATATATATATATAGAGAGAGAGAGAGAGAGAGAGAGAGAGAGAGAGAGAGAGAGAGAGAGAGAGCAGCATGGTGGCTTAATGATTAGCACTGTTGCCTCACAACGACAACAAGGGATGGATTCCCACCTGTGGATTTTCTGTGTGGAATTTGCATGTTCTCCCCATGTTTGTGTGAGTTTTCTCTGAGTGCTTTGGTTCCCTCACACCTCCAAAAACATGCAGGTTACGTGAATTGGAAACTTTGAATTGTCCGTAGGTGTGTGTGCGAATGCAAACGTGTTTGTTTGTCTATATGTGACCATGCTGGCGTCCTGTCCAGGGTGTACCCGAGTCACTAGTTCACCTATCCTGCACTAACCTGAATATGTTTTGAAATGGGAGGAAGCCGGAACACCTGGAGGGAATTCACGCAAACATGGGAGAACATGCAAACTCCACACACAAAGGAACATTCACAGAATTGTCCTTAGCTTGGGACTCCGATGAGGGTGGTCACATCTCTTCCACTCTCCCTTATCTCTGTTCTCTGCTTTTAACCTTCAAGTCCCTACTTCACCAGACTGTGAATTCCTCAAATTATATTGGATTTTGGATCTATTGAACTACTATTGGATGAACCATGGAATTAATCAGCTGGTCTCTGAACGCTATTGACACCATTTTTTCTACAAGAAGGTCAGGACTGGGGGATCCTACCTGCCCAGATGGAGCGTATCCTGCGGTCTGTGTTCTTGACTCCTGGAGTTCCTGGCGTGTGGCATGCTTGGCGCCTTTCTCCATTGAGGACGTCAAGGATTTATTCATTTTCGG
Source organism: Thalassophryne amazonica (assembly GCF_902500255.1). NCBI lineage: Eukaryota > Metazoa > Chordata > Actinopteri > Batrachoidiformes > Batrachoididae > Thalassophryne > Thalassophryne amazonica. The sequence goes on from NC_047106.1 coordinate 50,566,320, forward strand.
TCTTATGGTAGCAGGGCTGGTACTTTTTGGCTTATGTGCTGCCCTGATCTACCAGAAAATTGGCAAGATGGCGGCATCAAGAACCACGGCCCCTCGCTTGTCCGTCATGATTAACGAGGTTACCAAGGCAGTGCATTCTCAGACTGCGATGACTCTTGAACTCAGATGCAAATTGGATGACATCTTGGAGCAGATGCATGCCTTGCAGTTGAAGTTGAAGATTTTAGAGGCCGTTGAATATTCTTAATTCATAATTGGGATTTGGTTGTGCAAGTGGAACAGTTAAAAAGTGTTTTTCACTGCTCAAACCATAACATTACAGGCTTATCAAGCCTGAAGGTCAAATTGCCCAACTGTTTTCCTCCAGAGGAATTTTTTTTGGCTTGGGGAACATTGGCTGTTTCTTATCTCAACTCACAAAGACAATAAACTGCTTTTCACAGGACTGAAGCATGCTCCATTCCCTCCCCCCACCCGTCTCCTACCCCCCAGCAACACTCCCCTTTTTGGCGCCTGCTTAACATCACTCCTTTCCCCTTCGGCGGGGGCGGTACAGTTTTAGCTGCAGCCCATGTTCTTCCCCCCAAGCTGACGGTGGCGCATCTCAGGGTTGCTGCGTGGCCTTCACCCACTTGCCTCAATTTGGATAACGGACTTCTTCAAGCTTAGTGCACATAAACAATGTCAAATGTGTATGTGCTGTTTTAATTCTGATGTGTGCCATTATTATGGTAAACAAGTAATAATTGTGGACTAATTGCTGTCTGAGGTAACTGGAGTGTAAATATAATTTCTCCACTGTGAGATCAATAAAGTATATCTCAAGCCACTCCTTTGATATCTTGGCTGTGTGCTCTGCAGGTTTTCATGTAGGATGTCTCTATATATTGCTGCATTCATCTTTCCCTCAATCCTGACTAGTCTCCCAGTTCCTGCCTCTGAAAAACATCCCCACACCACCATGCTTCACTGTAGGGATGGTACATGGTTTCCTCCAAACATGACACCTGGCATTCACACCAGAGAGTTAAATCTTTGTCTCATCAGATCAGAGAATTTTGTTTCTCATGATCTGAGAGTCCTTCAGGTGCCTTTGGCAAACTCCAGGTGGGCTGCCATGTGACTAAGGTGTGGCTTCAGTCTGGCCACTCTACCATACAGGCCTGATTGGTGAATTGTTGCAGAGATGGTTGTCCTTCTGGAAGGTTCTCCTCAGAGCAATGCTGGAGGTCTGAAAGAGTGACCATCAGGTTCCTGTTCACCTCCCTGACTAAGGTTCTTCTCTCCCGATCGCTCACTTTAGATGGGCGGCCAGCTCTTGGAAGGGTCCGGATGGATCTGAACTTCTTCCATTTATGGATGATGGAGGCCACTGTGCTCATTAGGACCTTTCAATGAAGCAAAAATGTTTCTGTGCCCTTCCCCACATTTGTGCCTAGAGACAGTCCTGGGTAACGGATGAAATAGCCTGAAGGCCCAACAGGAACCCTGAACATGAGATAGATAAAGGGACTGTGGTGAAACAAGAAGTCCTCGCGGATCAGGTGGAGGTGATGGCTTGTAACCCACTAGCTGTGAAGGCAGGTGAAGGCAGCAGCAGGTCCTCAGACCCCAATCATCCAGGATTTCCCAGTCATCGGATGAGGCTAATGATCTGTCAAGGACCATGTGTTGGCGTGCAACAACATTCCCACCTTAAACGAACCCATGCGCTGGAGTTTTAAATTGAAACTGGATGGAGATTTTCTCCAAATCCACTATCCTGTCTGGGAATTGATCAAGAGACGATCTTCTTCGACATCAAGGGATTGCCGTGTCAACTTGTCTTTTAAATTCTGATTACTGCAGACATGAAAAATTCTGAACACATGTGTTGCTTTGGAAAGCTTTAACAGAGTGATTTTCGTGCATCTGTCCCCAGCTGAGTGAATCCAGGCTGATACAGGAACTATTCAAGATAAGGCTGGTAAAGTTGGGAGTCTGGACAATTACAGGCCAATAGCTTTAGCAAGTGTTATATCTAAAGTTTTTGAAAATATACTGCTGGAACGCCTGAGCCATTGTATAAGTACAACTGACAATCATTTTGGATTTAAATCAAAGCTGGGGACTGATTTATGTATTTACAGCTTGAAGGAGACAGCACAGGTGTAGGCCTATCTCATCTATGCTCTTAGAGTTTACTGATGCATCCAAAGCGTTTGACAGAGTGAATCATTCAAAATTATTTGTCAAATTAAAGCAAAGGAATGTGCCCGATAGTATTATAAGAATACTTCTTTACTGGTACTCTTGTCAGAAGATGCAGGTTAAGTGGGGAAGTACCATCTCCTGACACCTCTTTTGGTGTCAAAAATGGCATTCACCAGGGGGGGCTGTTGTCCCTTGCTTTATTTAACCTGTATATGGATGAGTTGTCCAAGCGCTTAAATCACTGTAAAACAGGTTATATGATTGGTAACAAACTGATCAATCATTTCATATATGCCGATGATCTGGTCGTCCTTTCACCAAGCAGTGCTGGTTTTCAACAGCTGCTGAATGTCTGCTTGGATTATGGGCTTGAATGTGATATTAAGTATAATGCAAAAAAGAGTACTGTACTTATTTGTAGATCCAAAGAGGACAAGGACCTTTGTTTTCCAGACTTTTATTTGTCTGGACAAACACTGAGTCTGTGGTGACACAAAATACTTGGGCCACTTTATAACAGACAAGCTTTGTGATGAGGATGATATCAATCGCCAGCACCAAACACTTTATGCCCAAACCAACATTTTGGTGAGAAAATTTCACATGTGTAAAGAAAATGTAAAAATCCAGCTGTTCAGGACCTACTGCTCACCACTCTACACAGCACCATTGTGGTGCAAATATAGGAAGATGACATTACAAAAACTTAAAGTTGCCTATAATGATGCTTTTCGCATTTTGTTGAAAAAGCCCAGGTTCAGCAGTGCCAGCCTGCTGTTCTGTCAGGCACATGTCAACTCATTTGATGCACTGATGAGAAATCTAATGTACAGATTTGTGTGCCAGTTAAATGATTGTAAGAACTCCCTTGTACAGACTCTGGTGAGACCCTATGTCAGTTCTGTGTGTTACCAGTCAGCTCTGTGGAAGCACTGGTACAATAAGCTTTTATAATTGCATGTTTTGTGTGTTATTGTCTGTATTGTTTATATATATATATATATAGATAGATATATATATATATATATATATATATATATATATATATATATATATATATATATATATATATATATAATCTTTTTTTTTTGTCTCTATGTTTCTTTTATGGACTTCGAGTTTGAAATAAAGTAAACTACTATTACTACTACTATTCCCCCACATGCACAGAATTGGGCAGCACAGTCTCGTTTGAGGGCGGGCACTAAAGAGGTAAAATATGACACATATGACATAATTTCTCTACTTCCGGGGACAGAAACACGGTACTTTCTCTGAATTTTTGGGCAAAGTACATGCAAACAAAGTGAAAATGCAAAGAAAAAGTGACGATGTAGCGGAAAGTGGACATGTGTTGCGTTTTTTTTTTTTTTTTGGACTCGGAGACGGTTGTGCAAGTGAGAGACCACAGCTACTCTGGCTAGCTGTGTAACTTACCGACAACCGCTCACATTTGCCTTGTCTTCCCTTCTCCATTGGGAACTGAAAAAAAACAGCATTTTTCACGACTGTGGGTCCCTAGAAGACTCCATACAAAGTGCCACTTTTACAGGAAGTTTTCTTTTGACAATTCAGGGATACATGAACATTTTCAAGTCAATGAATATGTCTTGGACTTCATTTGCAAACTGTATGGTGGTGTTTGTTAAAAATCGTGTCAGAAATTTGTCCAGCTTTTCATCCTAACTTCATCCTCTTCATCTGAACAGCTCTTCATGCCTCCAGATGGCTTACGGTGAGGTAGATTTGTTTTTTTGTGTGTGCATGAGCGGGGTTTGCTGTGTGCAATGGTACAAAATGTATGGAACCAAATTGGTGTGCTAATGCAATGCAACACAAATGGGATGAATAATCCATGTCATGTGATCTACAAAGCACCAATCTAATGACAAGAATCCACTCAGCTGTTATATATAATTCAATTTCATACCGAGCTATATCATAGCATAAGTTATGTTAACCCCTTAACGCCCAAATTTATATAGCTGTATATAAAAAATGTTTTGTGTGTGTTTTTGCCTTTAAGTAGATGGTAAATAATGTTGAGATTATTAATTTCACTTTTGCACAAAAACTTGATAGAAATATTGGGTATTCTGGTAATGACTTTATGTTATAATGTTATAATAATAATGATGGTATGTTGCAAATTTGCGACAACAGGCATACAGGTCAATTTGGTAAGTTGCATATTTGAGTCAGAGATTGTAGCATATATGCGACGATGGGCGTTAAGGGGTTAAAGGGGTATATTCATACTATGAATAAGATGTAGACCTTAATTGTTGTGAAAGTGTCGTGACACGGACCCACAACAGGGGGCGTTAATGAACGGACAATGGATAAGCCAAAAGTAATAATTTAATGTTGTGAATCGCACAACGACGTACAGACAATAACAATATGGTGACTGTCAATCATACACCAGGTGACGTGTGGGCAGGCTCGACGATAGAAGACGCCTGGCGAGAGAAGAGCCGGATCCCACACAGCTTCCACTGCCAACGGAGCTGAAGAACACCGGAGCCGCCAAGCCCTACGCCCCAGGTGGCCGCTGTCTTCAGCAGTCAGACCCGGTACTGCTGGCAGAGAACAGAGACAGTCCTGATGAGTGTGAGGTCGCACACTCAGTAATCCCACAGTCTGTACACAATGAGGAGGGAGAACCTCCACCTCCAATCACACACTCGTGCAGCACCTGTCTAACCACTTATCTGGTTGGGGTGTGAAGCGAAGCCGTCGCTGGTCACACCAAACGCCAATCCCACAGATAAGGAAAACGGCTGCAAAGAAGTTCAGATTATTACTCAATGTTTTAAGTCAGCAGAGAAAATTACCTGAATGGTAGCTGATTTCTCGGCGAGGAGGTGGAGTCGCAGTCCGAGTGACAGCTGGTGCTGATGAAGAGTGACAGCTGTCACTCCCAGAGGCTCCGGCGCCCTCTCGTGCTTGAAGCCCGCACTCCAAGCAGGGCGCCATCTGGTGGTGGTGGGCCAGCAGTACCTCCTCTTCAGCGGCCCACACAACACTTAATTATCCCAACAACAAGCACACTGATGACAGCAGGGAAGAAAAACACGTTCAGTGTTCAGATGGAGATCAAAACGTCAGTTACTCACTTTGATATTATTTTTCATCTTTTTCCCTCCACTCTATTAGGTACTGCGGTTATTTTATGTTAATTGTCACAGAGAAAAAATGTGACGCATTTAAAAATACTGAGTACAAAGTCACACAGGGCTCTTCTGTCATGCTTCTGCACACCTTATACAATTCAAAAGCCATGTCAGTGATTTATTATGGTGTGTAGTGTAATCTCTGTGTCAAATCCTCTGCCTGCAAGATGAAAGAAGTCTAATAATAGTTCTGCATATTCTTCAACCAGCCATCACCTCCCTCTCTGTCTGTCTCACAAAGGTGCAAGAGGCTTGTTGATGAGTGGCAGCGTAGCCCTGGAGATCATTTTGAGATGATAGCTCTGCTGAGGGAGACAATAATTCTAATTGAACACAATGCAGTAAAAGCTCACCTCAGTAGAGTGATGTACACCCATGTGGAACTAGTGCTGAACACATCTCAATGTTATTTTTAAACTCTAACAAAGCACAAATGAAAGCAAAAAAATTCTTCACTATATGTCACTTACTCAAGACATGTACACACTGCCCAAGTGTCTCTCTGATGGCAGTAATCAGTTTCCTTGACAACAGATTAGGAAATCAAGTGAAAGTAAAAAAAAGAAAAGGGGGGATTACTGAAATTAAAAATAGACTTTCTAAAATTGGCTGTGTCTGAAGTATCTTTCAAAATAGATCAGTGGCAGGCATGAAAAAAGGCGAGTTGAATGGTCACCATGGCAACAGACCAGCTAGTTGCAGCATTTGGGATTTTTGGTTGGTGGGGGGGGTAGATGGAGGGATGAGGGATGGGTAGCAGGGAGAGCAAGGAGACAGGCAGAGAGAGCAAGAGTGACTCTGTGGGAGGGAGGGGGTATATAGCGAGAGAGATGATGATGATGATGATGTGCGTAATACAGATTAATGTGGTGGGTTTTGGACAATCCCAAGTTAGGACTGCTACATCTTTGCCAACTCCCCACCAACACCAATCCCCCTACCCAAATCAGCTGCCCTGGCACACGCATGGAAGCTCCACCACACACAAAGCAGACAGGGAACATCCCAAACACATCAACTCAACAAAAATGCCGTTTACACCTAGAAATTGAATTTTCTTGCTTGTTTCATTAGTAAATTTAATTGATATACATTTTTGGCATGGTGCAATAATATGCAGATTTTTTTTCACTGATTTGATGAGATGCATGTCAGATCAAATAGGACTAATGAGAGCGTGTTATAGAGAGATGACAAGCAGTTGCTCAAACCATCAATTAAAAGAATTTTTGCATCGATCCATTGGATCCACCGGTACTCAACGTCCTGCAGTGGTTTAGACACAGCCATGATCTGGTGCTACATACAGGTGATGTAGGACATAACTGTCTTCTAATTTTACAATATATTGTGTTCTTTAACATTCAGATCTCACTCAAATGGAGCTTCTAGCATTTGGTTTCCCTTATATTGTGTATTGTAGACTGCATATAAACAACCTTGAGAAGACGAGTACTCAGAGAACACATACTTCAGCCGAGGTCCATCAGTTCTCTGTTTCCATTGTGTTTGTTCACATTTCTATCGTTTGTCTTTCTTTTTCATGGTGAAAGAATTGTTCCTGTGATCTAGGATCAAAGACTCTAACAGTCTTTGATCCTCATCACTGACCATGACTATTCTTGAGTGATATGTGATCCTAGTCACTCATCTTTGACTCTGATTGTTTCCCACTGATCCTGATCACTTATCCTGATTACTGCTTATTTTGATCCAAGCAATTTGCGATCATCAATCAATATAAATGATCAACAGGAATCAAGGTGAAATATCAAAGACAGGATCTGTCCATTGATGATCAAAGCAACCAGAATCAAAGATTAAATGCAGGATCAGATCAGGACCACAGGAATTAAAATCAAACATAAAAGACAGGATCTGTCCATTGATCAATCAGAGCAATAAGGATCAACAGTCAAATACAGGATCCAGATCACAGAACTCAAAATCAATGATCAAAGACAGGGTCTGCTCACTGTTGAAACACAGCAATCAGAGTCAGAGATCCTGACTGGAAGGAATGGCAGGTTCATGATCATAGGAGTCCAGATCAAACATCAACGACAACATCTGTCCATTCATACACATCTACATGTAGGCTTGCTTGCCTCTACTGGTGGTTGGCTCTCACTGCGGTATTGTATCACTTCCTGTTCCGGAGCACAGCGGTGTTTTTCTGTATCTGTTAGCTGTTTAATCTGCGCAGTTAGATTGATCTAGTTATCTAGATTACGATTTGTTTCCCAGTGTAATCTTTACGTGCCTTAACTAAAGCACTCCTTCTGCTGAATCACCTCTAAATTATTTACACATTATTCACTTTGCGTGTTTTTAGGAATCCGCTAGCTTAGCGTAGCTACTAGCTCTTAGCCGATTTAGCATGGCGGCTTCTCCTGTCTCTCCCGCACTTTTCTGCTCTGGGTGTGAAATGTTTAGTTATTCCTCGGCCTCCTTTAGCAGTAACGGTACTTGTAATAAGTGTAGCTTATTCGTAGCTTTGGAGGCCAGGCTGGGCGAATTGGAGACTCGTCTCCGCACCGTGGAAAATTCTACAGTTAGCCAGGCCCCTGTAGTCGGTGCGGACCAAGGTAGCTTAGCCGCCGTTAGTTCCCCCCTGGCAGATCCCGAGCAGCCGGGAAAGCAGGCTGACTGGGTGACTGTGAGGAGGAAGCGTAGCCCTAAACAGAAGCCCCGTGTACACCGCCAACCCGTTCACATCTCTAACCGTTTTTCCCCACTCGACGACACACCCGCCGAGGATCAAACTCTGGTTATTGGCGACTCTGTTTTGAGAAATGTGAAGTTAGCGACACCAGCAACCATAGTCAATTGTCTTCCGGGGGCCAGAGCAGGCAACATTGAAGGAAATTTGAAACTGCTGGCTAAGGCTAAGCGTAAATTTGGTAAGATTGTAATTCACGTCGGCAGTAATGACACCCGGTTACGCCAATCGGAGGTCACTAAAATTAACATTAAATCGGTGTGTAACTTTGCAAAAACAATGTCGGACTCTGTAGTTTTCTCTGGGCCCCTCCCCAATCGGACCGGGAGTGACATGTTTAGCCGCATGTTCTCCTTGAATTGCTGGCTGTCTGAGTGGTGTCCAAAAAATGCGGTGGGCTTCATAGATAATTGGCAAAGCTTCTGGGGAAAACCTGGTCTTGTTAGGAGAGACGGCATCCATCCCACTTTGGATGGAGCAGCTCTCATTTCTAGAAATCTGGCCAATTTTCTTAAATCCTCCAAACCGTGACTATCCAGGGTTGGGACCAGGAAGCAGAGTTGTAGTCTTACACACCTCTCTGCAGCTTCTCTCCCCCTGCCATCCCCTCATTACCCCATCCCCGTAGAGACGGTGCCTGCTCCCAGACTACCAATAACCAGCAAAAATCTATTTAAGCATAAAAATTCAAAAAGAAAAAATAATATAGCACCTTCAACTGCACCACAGACTAAAACAGTTAAATGTGGTCTATTAAACATTAGGTCTCTCTCTTCTAAGTCCCTGTTGGTAAATGATATAATAATTGATCAACATATTGATTTATTCTGCCTAACAGAAACCTGGTTACAGCAGGATGAATATGTTAGTTTAAATGAGTCAACACCCCCGAGTCACACTAACTGTCAGAATGCTCGTAGCACGGGCCGGGGCGGAGGATTAGCAGCAATCTTCCATTCCAGCTTATTAATTAATCAAAAACCCAGACAGAGCTTTAATTCATTTGAAAGCTTGTCTCTTAGTCTTGTCCATCCAAATTGGAAGTCCCAAAAACTAGTTTTATTTGTTATTATCTATCGTCCACCTGGTCGTTACTGTGAGTTTCTCTGTGAATTTTCAGACCTTTTGTCTGACTTAGTGCTTAGCTCAGATAAGATAATTATAGTGGGTGATTTTAACATCCACACAGATGCTGAGAATGACAGCCTCAACACTGCATTTAATCTATTATTAGACTCTATTGGCTTTGCTCAAAAAGTAAATGAGTCCACCCACCACTTTAATCATATCTTAGATCTTGTTCTGACTTATGGTATGGAAATAGAACACTTAACAGTATTCCCTGAAAACTCCCTTCTGTCTGATCATTTCTTAATAACATTTACATTTACTCTGATGGACTACCCAGCAGTAGGGAATAAGTTTCATTACACTAGAAGTCTTTCAGAAAGCGCTGTAACTAGGTTTAAGGATATGATTCCTTCTTTATGTTCTCTAATGCCATATAACAACACAGTGCAGAGTAGCTACCTAAACTCTGTAAGGGAGATAGAGTATCTCGTCAATAGTTTTACATCCTCATTGAAGACAACTTTGGATGCTGTAGCTCCTCTGAAAAAGAGAGCTTTAAATCAGAAGTGCCTGACTCCGTGGTATAACTCACAAACTCGTAGCTTAAAGCAGATAACCCGTAAGTTGGAGAGGAAATGGCGTCTCACTAATTTAGAAGATCTTCACTTAGCCTGGAAAAAGAGTCTGCTGCTCTATAAAAAAGCCCTCCGTAAAGCTAGGACATCTTTCTACTCATCACTAATTGAAGAAAATAAGAACAACCCCAGGTTTCTTTTCAGCACTGTAGCCAGGCTGACAAAGAGTCAGAGCTCTATTGAGTTGAGTATTCCATTAACTTTAACTAGTAATGACTTCATGACTTTCTTTGCTAACAAAATTTTAACTATTAGAGAAAAAATTACTCATAACCATCCCAAAGACGTATCGTTATCTTTGGCTGCTTTCAGTGATGCCGGTATTTGGTTAGACTCTTTCTCTCCGATTGTTCTGTCTGAGTTATTTTCATTAGTTACTTCATCCAAACCATCAACATGTCTATTAGACCCCATTCCTACCAGGCTGCTCAAGGAAGCCCTACCATTATTTAATGCTTCGATCTTAAATATGATCAATCTATCTTTATTAGTTGGCTATGTACCACAGGCTTTTAAGGTGGCAGTAATTAAACCATTACTTAAAAAGCCATCACTTGACCCAGCTATCTTAGCTAATTATAGGCCAATCTCCAACCTTCCTTTTCTCTCAAAAATTCTTGAAAGGGTAGTTGTAAAACAGCTAACTGATCATCTGCAGAGGAATGGTCTATTTGAAGAGTTTCAGTCAGGTTTTAGAATTCATCATAGTACAGAAACAGCATTAGTGAAGGTTACAAATGATCTTCTTATGGCCTCGGACAGTGGACTCATCTCTGTGCTTGTTCTGTTAGACCTCAGTGCTGCTTTTGATACTGTTGACCATAAAATTTTATTACAGAGATTAGAGCATGCCATAGGTATTAAAGGCACTGCGCTGCGGTGGTTTGAATCATATTTGTCTAATAGATTACAATTTGTTCATGTAAATGGGGAATCTTCTTCACAGACTAAAGTTAATTATGGAGTTCCACAAGGTTCTGTGCTAGGACCAATTTTATTCACTTTATACATGCTTCCCTTAGGCAGTATTATTAGACGGTATTGCTTAAATTTTCATTGTTACGCAGATGATACCCAGCTTTATCTATCCATGAAGCCAGAGGACACACACCAATTAGCTAAACTGCAGGATTGTCTTACAGACATAAAGACATGGATGACCTCTAAGTTCCTGCTTTTAAACTCAGATAAAACTGAAGTTATTGTACTTGGCCCCACAAATCTTAGAAACATGGTGTCTAACCAGATCCTTACTCTGGATGGCATTACCCTGAGCTCTAGTAATACTGTGAGAAATCTTGGAGTCATTTTTGATCAGGATATGTCATTCAAAGTGCATATTAAACAAATATGTAGGACTGCTTTTTTGCATTTACGCAATATCTCTAAAATCAGAAAGGTCTTGTCTCAGAGTGATGCTGAAAAACTAATTCATGCATTTATTTCCTCTAGGCTGGACTATTGTAATTCATTATTATCAGGTTGTCCTAAAAGTTCCCTAAAAAGCCTTCAGTTAATTCAAAATGCTGCAGCTAGAGTACTGACGGGGACTAGAAGGACAGAGCATATCTGACCCATATTGGCCTCTCTTCATTGGCTTCCTGTTAATTCTAGAATAGAATTTAAAATTCTTCTTCTTACTTATAAGGTTTTGAATAATCAGGTCCCATCTTATCTTAGGGACCTCGTAGTACCATATCACCCCAATAGAGCGCTTTGCTCTCAGACTGCAGGCTTACTTGTAGTTCCTAGGGTTTGTAAGAGTAGAATGGGAGGCAGAGCCTTCAGCTTTCAGGCTCCTCTCCTGTGGAACCAGCTCCCAATTCAGATCAGGGAGACAGACACCCTCTCTACTTTTAAGATTAGGCTTAAAACTTTCCTTTTTGCTAAAGCTTATAGTTAGGGCTGGATCAGGTGACCCTGAACCATCCCTTAGTTATGCTGCTATAGACGTAGACTGCTGGGGGGTTCCCTTGATGCATTGTTTCTTTCTCTTTTTGCTCTGTATGCACCACTCTGCATTTAATCATTAGTGATCGATCTCTGCTCCCCTCCACAGCATGTCTTTTTCCTGGTTCTCTCCCTCAGCCCCAACCAGTCCCAGCAGAAGACTGCCCCTCCCTGAGCCTGGTTCTGCTGGAGGTTTCTTCCTGTTAAAAGGGAGTTTTTCCTTCCCACTGTAGCCAAGTGCTTGCTCACAGGGGGTCGTTTTGACCGTTGGGGTTTTACATAATTATTGTATGGCCTGCCTTACAATATAAAGCGCCTTGGGGCAACTGTTTGTTGTGATTTGGCGCTATATAAAAAAATTGATTGATTGATTGATTGAAAGATAAATGCAGCAATGCACAGAGACATCCTGGATGAAAACCTGCTCCAGAGCACTTTTGATTTCAGACTGGGGCGACGGTTCATCTTTCAGCAGGACAATGACCCTCAGCACACAGCCAAGTTATCAAAGGCGTGGCTTCAGGACAACTCTGTGAATGTTCTTGAGTAGCCTAGCCAGAGCCCAGACCTGAATCTGCTTGAACATCTTTGTGGAGATGTGCACCGATGCTCCCCATCCAACCTGATGGAGCTTGAGAGGTGCTGCAGAAAAATGGGCAAAACTGCCCAATGATCGGTGCACCAAGCTTGTGACATCATATTCAAGAAGACTTGAGACTATTATTTCAAAAAGTTTTTTTATGTTGTCATTATGGGTTGTGAGTAGAATTTTGAGGGGAAAAAAATGATTTTACCCCATTTTGGAATAAGGCTGTAAAACATAACAAAATGTTGAAAAAGTGAAACACTGTGAATACTTTCTAGATGCACTGTTTATCCTGGACTTCACTAACATCAATAATTAAGAAATGCAAACAGCATGGTACTGTATAATAAATCTGTGTCAAGTAAGTAGTTCTCAAAAACTGAGTGAGGGAAGCCACCAAGACATCCTATAAAATGATTGTTAAAAGTCTAACAATTAGAATGGTTCCTTACTTCAGCATCACCTGCTGAGGACTGTGACGAGAAAGACAGATTCAGGATCTCGCACAAGTAACTGAGGAGACAAGGAAAGAGTCGCTGTTGAGCTGTGTATATTTGGCCTGTCAATGCCATCTAAATAATGTGCTGGCAAAATAATCCAGTCATGTTGTTTAATTTAGTAATATGCCACAGCTTTATTTACAGGAGGTTGGTGTATTGAGGAGAAGATTTTGGTGAGAAGATTTAATAATTAATAATAAATGTTCAAACTGATGAACTTTATTGTTTTGTGCAAATATTTGCTCATTTTGAAATGGATGCCTGCAACACGTTTCAAAAAAGCTGGGACAGCGGTATGTTTACCACTGTGTTACATCACCTTTCCTTCTAACAACACTCAGTAAGCGTTTGGGAACTGAGGACACTAACTGTTGAAGCTTTGTAGGTGGAATTCTTTCCCATTCTTGCTTGATGTACGACTTCAGTTGTTCAACAGTCCAGGGTGTGCGTTGCGCTTCATAATGCGCCACACATATTCAATTGGCGACATGTCTGGACTGCAGAATCCACCCATCCACAATCTTTTACTACGAAGCCACGCTGTTGTAACACGTGCAGAATGTGGCTTGGCATTGTCTTGCTGAAATAAGCAGGGACATCCCTGAAAAAGATGTTGCTTGGACAGCAGCATGTGTTGCTCCAAAATCTGGATGTACCTTTCAGCATTGATGGTGCCCTCACAGATTATAAGTTGCCCATGCCATGGGCACTAACACACCCCTATACCATCACAGATGTTGGCTTTTGAACTTTGCGCTGGTAACAATCTGGATGGTCTTTTTGCTCTTTTGTCCGGAGGACACAATGTCCATGATTTCCAAAAACAATTTGAAATGTGGACTCATCAGACCACAGCACACTTTTCCACTTTGCGTCTGTCCATTTCAAATGAGCTCAGGCCCAGAGAAGGTGGTGGCGTTTCTGGATGCTGTTGATATATGGCTTTCGCTTTGCATGGTAGAGTTTTAACTTGTACTTGTAGATGTAGAGACGAACTGTGTTAACTGACAGTGATTTTTCTGAAGTGTTCCTGAGCCCACGTAGTAAGATCCTTTACACAATGATGTTGGTTTTTAATGCAGTGCACCTGAGGGATCGAAGGTCACGAGCATTCAATGTTGGTTTTCAGCCTTGCCGCTTACGTGTGGAAAATTCTCCAGATTTTTTGAATCTTCTGATTATATTATGGGCTGTAGATGATGGAATCCCTACATTCCTTGCAACTGAATGTTGAGAAAAATTGTTCTTAAACTGTTGGACTATTTTTTTCATGCAGTTGTTCACAAAGTGGTGATCCTTGCCCCATCTTTGCTTGTGAACGGCTGAGCCTTTTGGGGGTGCTCCTTTTACACCCAATCATGACACTCACAATTAGTGTCCTCAGTTCCCAAACACTTAGGGTGACGTGCACTCGTGTGTACGTGTGCAGGGTGTGGGCAGCAGTGGAGTCAGTACATATTGTGCAACCAGAAAAACACAGAAAAGAATTCACACAAACAAACTGGCAAACATACTTTGATAGTCCTGGCTGGGTGGATGACTCCTGGCCTGAATTATTCTCCCATTCCGGTCCTGATTGTTTTCATTGCAGCATCACATTTCACACCATTCATTGATCATTAGGATTCCTATCACATAACACATTTTTGATTTAGCAGCCTGGCAGGTGAAGCCTGTGTTTTGCCTTCTTCTTCCAGTCTCATAAATTTGGTCTTTGGCTCAATCATTCACTGGCTCTCTCCCTGAATGAGTCATAACCACGTGCCCTTCTTTGTTCAAGGCTACATATGTGTGAATGGGCTGTAACATCACACTAATGCCTGCCAGGAGACAAGTTTTTTCTGTTTTACAGCAAACAGCCATTCTACAGGTTGTGAAGGCTAAATTTATCGATTTCTCTCAACAGTCTGCTGTGAAGTGTTTTGGCTCAGACCGGGGTGCGAACGAAGCATATTGCGGAGCGCCATGCACAATCTTTAAACTGCTTAAATGAAGAATCTGTGATGAAATCAGACATCCAGGCTGCGCGTGGTGAGGTGTGAAGACGTTGTCTCACTCGATCTGCTCATTCATATGAATGGTCTGGGACACTTTTAGTAATATATGTGTGTGTGTGCGTGTGTGTGCGTGAGAGACAACATGTCTGTGTGTATTTTTCTGCCCCTGAGTAATGAATAAATATAGAAACCACACTATAAGTTCACTTATGTACATGTCTGTATATTTGGATGACCATCTGGTCGTGAGTGCATGTTTGTGCCTGTGCACACATGTCAGAGAGGAGCCCTTCAGAGGTCTTCTACAGGATATCAGTGTGTGTATATTTGGCTGTTGTGCACTCATTTTGTTTTAAGGGATACTAGAATCTCATGATCTCAGTCAGCTCTCTTGCTGTTTTATCTAGCATCACAACAATTAAAACCAAAGTTGCAAATAGTACAATATTTTTGGATAAATGTCATCAAATTGAGATAGACCACCACTTCTTCAGTCCTTTTTGGAAGGGATTAGTTTGAGATGGAGAGGTGAGCTCATATATTTATTACCACAGTTTCTTGTCATGATCTGCCCCATGTCTGGGTTTTCACCTTGGTTTTGTATGTGTCCATGTCCCAAGTCTCGATCCCCTGTCTTTGATTTCATCTTAGGATTACTTTAGTCACTGGTTTCATTTTGTATTTCTACCACTGCAGTCATTGCTTGTAATTTCTGTTTTCTACATCTTAGTTGTGTTCTAGTTTCAGCCCCAGCCTTTAATTCTCTTGTTGATCACTATTAAATTCTCACCTTTGTTTTCCTGGTTTTGTTTCTTTGCTTCTTCCATG
The DNA here is from genome assembly GCF_902500255.1 of Thalassophryne amazonica. Classification (NCBI taxonomy): domain Eukaryota; kingdom Metazoa; phylum Chordata; class Actinopteri; order Batrachoidiformes; family Batrachoididae; genus Thalassophryne; species Thalassophryne amazonica. The sequence continues at coordinate 50,581,978 of NC_047106.1, forward strand.
TGTAGATTTTTTTTTTTTTTTGCATTATGTTTGTAAGTCACCTTCCACTTTAGTTCTGTCCGCTTAGTGTTTACTTTACTGCACTCTCTTGCACCTGTCTGCTTCATCTTTGTCTCATTCTTCCATGCTGTTTATTCTTTGTTTTACTGCACTCTCTTGCTCCTGCTTCCCTCAGCTTTGTCTCCTTCCTGCACTTTCTCACACACCTGTTTTCACTTTCCTTAATCACACCCTGTTATGCCTTGCATGTTTTTCTGTTTGTTGTCAGTTCCTTTGACCTAGTCTGTGTTCCAGCCTTGTTTTGCTCCTGACCTTTTGCTCAACTGTGTAAGGCCTTGCTTTGTGTTAGACCCTGTTTTTTCCTCAGCCCTTGTATTTGGACTCACTGTGCTTGTTTTTTGACTCTGATTCTGCCCCAGTCCTGACAACATTGCTACTCTGTGCCACTGAACCCAGCTTGCTTTGACCACGCCTCAGCCATACGTCTACCTATTACGTCTGCCACCTTGACTAATTACCCATGTACTGAATCTGTGCCAGTTTTTCCAGTTAAAGCCTTTTATTACTCCACCAGTTTCTGTGAGTCTGCATTCTGTGTCCTGCATTCTGTTCGTTCCTCGCCATGAATTCTGACAGAATGAACTGGCCATACAAGGACACAGCGGACCCAAATCTGGCCGCCCCAAACCCGGACTTGGCCACCATAAAAGACATTTTTGTCTGAAATTAATTTTTTCTTCAACTGTTTCCATTCATGCCAAACCAAAAGAAGAAATCTGATTTTCTGGACCAAGCCTGGAACCTTGTTGAAGCCAAGTGCTGGCTGTTTGACTTCTTCCCAGAGTTAGAAAACCTGGACAATCTGTTTTTGCTGCAAGTAGTCTTTCAGCCTGGGTGTGGCAGCCCGAATGCTTCCTGCTGCCCTGTCCACCTGGTTTTGACAGTGAGTCAGACTGGGTAGACATCGATGATGATGATGATTATGACGAAGATGATTCTTCATCAGAGTCAGAGGGATAGTCATTCCAGGACACTGCTACCATCCTTTTTAAAATTCAGGACTTGTTTTTTGAATTTTTGGTCAATCCTGGACGGCAGCACAGACAAAACATTTTTGTTTAGATCAGATTCTGCAAGAGGAGCCTAATTTGGTCACTGCCTTCCCTGAGCTCACAAACATTAAAGCCCTGTTTCAGCAAGGTCAAATCCCACCATGCATTGAGGATCCCATGGACTATTTGTTCGAATCAGGTATCTATGAGTCCTGCCTTGACACACCCCACGTGATCACTCTGTCTGATGCTGCAATCATGTCTCTCAGTTTTTCCACCCCGGTAGCTCATCACCCCAAGACAGACCCACCATCATCCCCGGACTTCTCACAGAAGTGCTCATCTTCAGCAATCTCACCAAGCCCGCCACCTATTCAGGCACCGCGCTCATTAGCACGGAAGCCTGCGGTGCCATGTCAACCTCCTGGACTGGCTTCACAGCTGAAGACAGTCCCAACATCACCCACACCTCGTCTGCCTGCAGTTTCTGCACCACGAAGATCACGTGCACTTAAGGAAATAGAAGCATTCATGTTGCCTGACCACTCTACGGTGAACACTCTCATCCAGCGATTAGAACCGATTTTGTCTCCTGGATCACCGTTAGAGTCACCAGGAAGAACCTCCTCATCCCACTTCTCAGCGATGCACCTGCTACCAGAGACATCCTCGATGGCTGTGCCTCCAGCCTACTCAACGGTGTTTAAAGAGTCATCCCCAACGCACATGACTGTGACCCCATCTGCACAGTCTCCTCCTCCAGAATCACCAATCAAACCGAGGGTGACAATCACGCCATCACAGCTGTCCACGCCACATTTCTCTCCAGGACCTCCGGCGGCATTTAAAGAGTTATCCCTGGCATGCACGTCTCTGCTCTCCTCAGTGCCAACCCCACCTTCGGAACCGTCGACAGAACTGATGGCAGAGTTCATGTTCCGACAACCTGCAGCGACGCGTGAGTTGATGGAACCATCAGCGTCACCTCCACAGCTGGCCGCATCCACCACCGTACGCACCCCACCATGCCCACCTATAGAGCCAGCAGACTTCTTCCCCATGCTGATGCCTCCAAACCCATCAGTGCCTGCTCTAGTTACAGAATCTCCAGCAGAGCCATTGGAGGATCAAGCCACATCCAAGCCGTCAGCAGCACACACTCCAAGTTCTTCCGAGGTATGCACAACTCCTCGACCTTCAGCCTGGACCATGCCTTTTGTACCTCCTCTACGCACCCAATCATCAGTGCCATCCATGACAGCAACCTTTGATTCCACAGCCTGCAGGACAGTTAAGTTGTTTTTGTCTTTCTTCTAGATTGTCCTATTCTGTTTTCCATTTGTTCCCTTACTCCAGGTTGATATGCAGTTTGATACCTCCAGTCTGAATCTGGTCATTTTTTTTGTGTTTTTTTTTGTGTGTACTTTGTGTTTTCAGTTTGGTTTTTTTTTTCCCTGGTCCTCTCAGATGGAACATTTGGTTAAAAGGAGTTCTTACTCTACCTCATTGGTTGATTGATTTTCCTCCCAAGTCCTGTATTAAGTTATTTGTTTTGATCAGCCACTGAATTTGCTTTATTGGTTTGTTGGAGTTTTGTGTTCTTCTGTTGAACTGTCCCCCCCCACACACACACACACACACACATAGATCTTTTCCTAGTTTAATAATCAATGGCTTCCGCACTGTTTAATTTTATTGTTGTTTTTTTTGTTTTGTTTTGTTTTTTGCTGTTCCTTTATTAAGCAGGGGTTTTTTTTTTTGCCTGTAAGCACTCAGTTGGCACTTTCTGCATTTCTTTTTGGGCTCTAACTTTGCCTTGTATTTTGCACCTTTTGCATTTTCTTGTTAGACTGTTGTGTGACCCGTTTAGTTCTTTTGCTAATTTCTTTTTTCTCCATGCCCCCCACAGTATTTCATTTTGTTGGTTTTCTTATTTTTTCTGTTCTTTAGTGAAGCAAGTTAGTCCCCATGTCATTTCTCTGGTTGGTTCCCTCACCGTCCTCTTGTGAATTATTTTACTGTTGGGGCCTTCTGGTAGAAATTATGTTCTTGGTTTTCTTGCATTTTTTGTTCAAATATCATGCGTTTTTAGTTTCTCTGGGTTTGGTTAATTGATCTTTTATTTCGGCAGCTGTTCTATTGTGTGAGTTCCGTTTTCAATCAGGTTCCCTCCTCTTTCGGTTCTGTTAGTAAGGTAATTTTCTCCTTTTGTTGCCACAATCTCAGTAGGTCCCTTGTCATGGGCAGGTTTTTCCTTTCAAACGTTTCATGCAATAGATCTGCCTTTGTGCGCCTACCTACCCTGCTGCTGTCCACGCCCATCCACATTTTCGGTCCCCTGACTTGACTTAGGGGCATTTCACAGCCGGTCTCCTGACACCCCCATGCTCTTTGATAGGCCCCTTGGTCATCCCCCCAATTCTGCTTTGGACCTTCCTGACCATTCTGTGGGCTTTTGGCACCTGCCTCGGACCCCTGTGGGTTACGCAGCAGATCGCCAGCCTGGCAATCCTTGTTCCCGACCTCCTGGTTCTCCAGTGATCCGTTTTGGGCCTAGAGTACGACTCCTCAACCCTCTGACCAGTTTTTTGCTGTCACGTGGCTTTTGCCTGACCTCCACTTTCTCTCCATTGAAGACCCTAGTGGTTCACCCAGCCTCTGTCCTGACACTGCCCATCCCCTGCGCTGACGCTACTGTGGATCCTGATGGATTGCATGATCACCTTTCTTGTAGAATTCTGTCCCTTGAATGGCTGTATTGCCACCCGGTCTTCAACCTCGTCTATTAGGGGTGGGGGGAGTCCTGTAACCTCCCTCTGGTCCTCCAGTCAGATGTGGATGTCTACCTATTACCTCCGCCACCTTGACTGATTACCCATGTAGTGAATCTGTGCCAGTTTTTCCAGATAAAGCCTTTTATTACTCCATCTCCAGTTTCTGTGAGTCTGCATTCTGTGTCCTGCATTCTGTTCATTCCTCACCATGAATCCTGACATTTTTCAGTGATTTTAGTCCCATCCAAATGGACTATTTCAGTTATTTTTACAGACTACACTCTCCCATGACAGGAAAGATTCAAGATTCTGCCAAGTTTTATCTTCTGTAAATTGATCTTAAGAATTACCTCAGGTTGTATTCATTATGTGTGAATTCACTGCTTTAACATTTCCCATAGTCTCCATGCACTTCCCAGAATGCACCGTGGCATAGCAGAGTTCTGGCATTTCAAAGCCATGTAAACAATGGTTAGTGAGGATGTAGATGGTGTCAATTCAGAGAGTTCATGTTGTGTGTTGGGGGGTGTGGCTGGATATTTTGGTGTTCTTTTCTTTTCTTTGCTCTCCAGGTGGCATGAGAACTGATTTGTCTGTGGAGAAGGTGCTGGCTGAAGAATCCTTCACCCTCATCAACATCATGTGTAGCACCTGTGAATGGTGCTCACATGCAACCTTAAAGACTTTCAGCTGAAGCAGATAATTGGATGGCGTTCTGCATTTAAGTCATGTGTGATTCAAGCAGAACTGCCGGGAACTCGACCTTGTGATGTTCGTTTGTGAGATGCTGAGGACCGCGCCTGGGTTTGACACATCGAGCCCGTGAAGCAAGGAAGGGTGAGGGACACATGCTGTCAGCACACATCAAAGGTGATTAAGTGTTTGACTAATTGTTGATAGTAACTTGGTATTTTGTTACGCAGTAAACTTGAATTGTGATGAGGATTGTGCAGCTCGCTTCTCACTGCTGTGGCATGCGGACAAGTGGTCCTCCACCTGTTGTGAGAAGCTGCTTATTTGCATAAAGCTTAAAATACAGACCTGTATGTGTTGCTGATAGTGTGTGTCTTTTGAAGGATATTAGTTGTAACTACTAACTACTACTAACTTACCTCACCTCTTCTATGCTTCGCAGAGAGTCGGTTTGTCGTGTCCACCTGGGGGGTGTTTGGCGGTGGTAGTGGGTCCAGGAGCGCCGGGCTTAGGATCCTTTTGGGCGCTGGAGAGCGTGCCAGCCTTCACTCCACCAGAAGGACGCTATTTCTGTTTTTACACTTTTTATGCACCAGTGGGTGAAATAAATATATTATTTTTGGAACCGCTTTTCTGGTTATTTGTAGCGCTGGGTTCCGTCTGACGCAGGTCCGCTCCTCAACCCGCGTCGACACATAACAGTAGTTCCCGGCCATTCCATAATGGACCCAGCGGCAGAGGTGGTTCCTTTTGCCGAAAAAGTTCAAGAACACTTGGAGAAAATATGGGAGCAATTACAGCATCTCGCAAACCAAATTAAACAAACAGACGCCCGTGTTACGGAGCTCGCAGCGCAAGCCGTTCCGCTTCCTGCTGCTCCAGCTGCGGCATCATCGATACCGGTGCAGATAACTCCGTCACCCAGAGATTCGGCGTCCGAACCGATTATTTGTCATCCGGAGCCTTATGCGGGAGACGTCAAAGCCTGTGCTTCGTTTCTGATGCAATGTTCTCTGGTTTTTGCTCAGCGACCGGCTTCCTTCTCTTCTGATGGGAGTTGTGTGTCATATGTGACAAATTTGCTCCGAGGTGATGCCTTAGCTTGGGTCACAGCATTGTGGAGTAACAACTCGCCATTGTTAGGATCCTTTAAGGCTTTCTCCCGGGAGTTCCTACTGGTTTTTGACCATCTGGTGAAAACGAATACCGTTGCTCAACGGTTGCTGAATCTCAGGCAAGGGAGGCGGAGTGCGGCGGAGTATTCCGTGGACTTTCGGATTTTTTCTGCTCAGTCAGGTTGGAATGCCGCAGCTTTACGAGGCGTGTTTGTAGATGGGTTAAATGAGTCATTAAAAGACGAGCTGGCAGTCCGTGACGAGCCAAACAATTTAAATGAGCTAATATCGTTGGTGATTCGTCTAGATGATCGGATGAGGGAGCGTGGACGCGAGAGAGGACGCCCATCAGAGCGGGTTTTTTCGTCTCGGGGCTTTCCCCAACACAGATCTGGGCCGCCTCTTCTTTGCCCCACTGAGGCTCCTCCGACGGGACCACTGGCTCCTCCTGTTGACGAGCCCATGCAGCTCGGACGAGCAGAGATTACTGTATTGCCCCGACATAGAAACGTCAAGAAAATAATGGTGACGTATCTCCAGGTGTTCTGGGACAGGCAAAATAACACACATAAAAAAAAAAAATCTAGTACGGGTTAATGTTTTGTTTTCTTTAAATAGGGGTTATAATTTGTTTGGGGAGTCAGAGGCGTGTCTGGTGGAGTGAATTGTTAGGCGGATAGAAGCCCGTCTGGGCTCACTTAATCGTTAATTTTTTATGTGTTTTTAGGTATTTTCTGTTTGGGTTGTTGGGTCGTTTTATTTTGTTGTTTTTTATTTCCCTACATCCCTAACCACAACCTCACTTGCCCCAAGACCGTTTGTCTTGTGGGTTGTGGGGTGGTGCAGGTTGGTCACGCTGAGCGTTCTCAGAAGACCTCTGCACCTAGGGGGGGGTGTTAGGGGCGTTTTTCTTGGTTTGGTTAGGGCCCGGTTCCACTCCAGCCTCGGTGAGCCTTTGTACCATTCGTCATTGGTGTTGCCGGGGGTGGTGCAGCGGGAACATGCCTCAGTCGGAGGTGTGGGCCGATCTGTTGCCGTTCGCCATTTCGGTAGTTCCACCCCTCCCGAGAGGCTGGGGTATGGTCGAGTTGGGGCACCGGACGTATTTCCGGTTTTCCGCTGTGCCTTGGGGTTGGGGCTGGGTTAGTTTTTCCTGTTCCCTTCCCCGGCTTAATGTTTTGAGCCGTTCGCCAAAATTGAGCCGCCGAGGGGCTCTGGGAGGGACCTGGGGTCTTTCGGGGTGCCGGGGAGGGTAACAGGGTTTACGGTCGTTTTATATCCCCCCGGGGTTGTTTTTGGTAGTCCTCCGGGGGTTGAATTTTGATTTTGTTCTGTTTCCTTCCGGGTTCCACCTCCAGGGTTGATGGGACGGTCCTCTGGGGGGGAATTGGCTTGGGGCCAACTAGCCAAGTGTGGCCGGGTCTGGGGTTCCGGGGTTGTGGGGTGGGTACCTCCTGGGGTTGATGGTACAGTCCTCTGGGGGGCGCCGTTTGCTCCATGTATACCTGGGGACCTTTGTGGGATTCTGGTTCTGGATGTTCCTCCTGGAACTGGCGGTTAAGGCCTTCTGGGGGGGGGGTTGGGCTCTGCAGGTCGTTCTGGGGGGGTTGTTTGTTATTTTTCTTTTATGCATTTATGTTTGTATTGTGTTTGTGGGGCTGTGTTGGGTTTTTGTGTTTGGGAGTTTTTCTTTTCTTCCCGGGGTCTGATGGGACGGTCCCCTGGGGAGGTTTTGGGTGGGTTTTGTGTTTTTTCCTGTGTGTTGGATTGTACTGGGGAATGTTTTGGGGCTTTTGTTGATGCCAGCCGGCCTTCCAGCTGCGGTGCCCTGTCCTGCTGTCTGTGGTGGACCTTGGGAGCGTAGTGCTGTCTGCTTCCTGACGAGGACCCCGGAGGGAGGTGCTGTTCTCGGGCCTGGTCTGTTCGGTCGCCGGGAGGCTTCCCGTTAAAGGGGGGGTACTGTTGTGTGTTGGGGGGGTGTGGCTGGATATTTTGGTGTTCTTATCTTTTCTTTGCTCTCCAGGTGGCATGAGAACTGATTTGTCTGTGGAGAAGGTGCTGGCTGAAGAATCCTTCACCCTCATCAACATCATGTGTAGCACCTGTGAATGGTGCTCACATGCAACCTTAAAGACTTTCAGCTGAAGCAGATAATTGGATGGCGTTCTGCATTTAAGTCATGTGTGATTCAAGCAGAACTGCCGGGAACTCGACCTTGTGATGTTCGTTTGTGAGACGCTGAGGACCGCGCCTGGGTTTGACACATCGAGCCCGTGAAGCAAGGAAGGGTGAGGGACACATGTTGTCAGCACACATCAAAGGTGATTAAGTGTTTGACTAATTGTTGATAGTAACTTGGTATTTTGTTACGCAGTAAACTGAATTGTGATGAGGATTGTGCAGCTCGCTTCTCACTGCTGTGGCATGCGGACAAGTGGTCCTCCACCTGTTGTGAGAAGCTGCTTATTTGCATAAAGCTTAAAATACAGACCTGTATGTGTTGCTGATAGTGTGTGTCTTTTGAAGGATATTAGTTGTAACTGCTAACTTACCTCACCTCTTCTATGCTTCGCAGAGAGTCGGTTTGTCGTGTCCACCTGGGGGGTGTTTGGCGGTGGTAGTGGGTCCAGGAGCGCCGGGCTTAGGATCCTTTTGGGCGCTGGAGAGCGTGCCAGCCTTCACTCCACCAGAAGGACGCTATTTCTGTTTTTACACTTTTTATGCACCAGTGGGTGAAATAAATAGATTATTTTTGGAACCGCTTTTCTGGTTATTTGTAGCGCTGGGTTCCGTCTGACGCAGGTCCGCTCCTCAACCCGCGTCGACACATAACAGTAGTTCCCGGCCATTCCATAATGGACCCAGCGGCAGAGGTGGTTCCTTTTGCCGAAAAAGTTCAAGAACACTTGGAGAAAATATGGGAGCAATTACAGCATCTCGCAAACCAAATTAAACAAACAGACGCCCGTGTTACGGAGCTCGCAGCGCAAGCCGTTCCGCTTCCTGCTGCTCCAGCTGCGGCATCATCGATACCGGTGCAGATAACTCCGTCACCCAGAGATTCGGCGTCCGAACCGATTATTTGTCATCCGGAGCCTTATGCGGGAGACGTCGAAGCCTGTGCTTCGTTTTTGATGCAATGTTCTCTGGTTTTTGCTCAGCGACCGGCTTCCTTCTCTTCTGATGGGAGTCGTGTGTCATATGTGACAAATTTGCTCCGAGGTGATGCCTTAGCTTGGGTCACAGCATTGTGGAGTAACAACTCGCCATTGTTAGGATCCTTTAAGGCTTTCTCCCGGGAGTTCCTACTGGTTTTTGACCATCCGGTGAAAACGAATACCGTTGCTCAACGGTTGCTGAATCTCAGGCAAGGGAGGCGGAGTGCGGCGGAGTATTCCGTGGACTTTCGGATTTTTTCTGCTCAGTCAGGTTGGAATGCCGCAGCTTTACGAGGCGTGTTTGTAGATGGGTTAAATGAGTCATTAAAAGACGAGCTGGCAGTCCATGACGAGCCAAACGATTTAAATGAGCTAATATCGTTGGTGATTCGTCTAGATGATCGGATGAGGGAGCGTGGACGCGAGAGAGGACGCCCATCAGAGCGGGCTTTTTCGTCTCGGGGCTTTCCCCAACACAGATCTGGGCCGCCTCTTCTTCGCCCCACTGAGGCTCCTCCGACGGGACCACTGTCTCCTCCTGTTGACGAGCCCATGCAGCTCGGACGAGCAGAGATTACTGTATTGCCCCGACATAGAAACGTCAAGAAAAATAATGGTGACGTATCTCCAGGTGTTCTGGGACAGGCAAAATAACACACATAAAAAAAAAAATCTAGTACGGGTTAATGTTTTGTTTTCTTTAAATAGGGGTTATAATTTGTTTGGGGAGTCAGAGGCGTGTCTGGTGCCGGGCTTCGATCCTTTTGGGCGCTGGAGAGCGTGCCAGCCTTCACTCCACCAGAAGGACGCTATTTCTGTTTTTACACTTTTTATGCACCAGTGGGTGAAATAAATATATTATTTTTGGAACCGCTTTTCTGGTTATTTGTAGCGCTGGGTTCCGTCTGACGCAGGTCCGCTCCTCAACCCGCGTCAACACATAACAGTTCATGAGAGATTCTAATCCAATTACATTTGTTCCACAAATCTGATTGGTTAATCATGTGAGATTTCAGACCATAAAATATCGCGTTGACGGTGGCAAAATATTAAAACCGTTTCACATTTGATGTGTTACTCTGCCCCCTGTCCACGTGTGCTGCTACACAGATGTCAATAAGGTCGCTGTCACCTGAGAGTGAGAGAAACTGCCGGAGCTACGACGCCGAAATGGATTAATTTATGTTACCATACGAAAGTACTGATGTGGATTCTGCTCACAGAATTTCCAGTTTGGCATGAAGACGCTGTTGCCACAGTAAGCTTTGATGAGCTGACCACACCCTTTGTCTGCATAACAGTTTCATGAAACTAGATAATTATGCGGATTAAGACGTAGCCTTCAGTGGTGGACACAGATCCATGCAAATGTTGAAATTGTATTAGAATGGGAATAACCCCCTTGTGTCTGATGATTTGTGGATGTTAATGCTGGATTACGTTCGCAAATAGCCGTTTTACCAGCTCTGCTAACGCATTAATGGTAAAACTCAATTTGCGATCGTAAAATCCAGTATTAACATCCGGAAATCATCAGGCACAACAGGGTTATTCCCTAATTATGATGATGACACATTCTTCCAAACTGAGAGGTTCATCTAGAGGAGGTGTAGCACCTGTGATGAACTTCTGCTCTGCCCCAGTGTTGCCGTGTTGGCCATACTTCATGAGTGCTTACATTGTGCCCTAAACCAGAACTCTGCTGAAACCAACCTCGCTCACAAGTCATAGACCGTGACAGAGCGCAAGATTCACAACTACAAAACAATGAATAGACAAGTCAGTTAACATTCCATCATGTCCTATGGAAAAAGGAGTTTTCTGCCATTTGTTTCAAATATGGATACATTTGAAGAGGTATTTGGAAGACATTAAACCTTGCAACAGCAGACACTGGACATTCACACTTACATTTTATATACGGGTCAGTTCTGTATCAATCTGTTCACAGATATTACAGCTACAGTTTCTGAAGTCATGTGATCATACTCATGTTGGCACGTCAACTCTGTATTCCATAACTGTGCATCTTCTGTCACAGATTTAAATAAATAAATAAAATAAAATATATAAGGCAACACATTAAATGGAAAGTCAGTTGAATGAAACATGCTTGTTTTGTGTTTGAATGAAAGGACTTTGGGCTACCTGTTGTAACACAGAAATGAAAAAAGTGCAGAAGCCTGCTTTTGTGTGTGTGTGGGGGGGGGTTGGAGATCAATTTTTTTTTAGCACTGATGGTGTTGTGTCAGGCTTGTTTATTGAGTAGGCACATAGTGTATATGCAGTTACTGTTGATCTTGTTTTATATGATGTAATTATATGTGCACCATGGAGCTTTGCAGACAGGCAACAATACCTCCTAAATATGAAAGGATTATTAACATTGCTTGCTTGGTTAATAATTTGTTTATTACCTTCTTCTTCTTCTTTGTCTTTTGGCTGTTCCCGTTAGGGGTCGCCACAGCAGATCAATTGTTTCCATCTCACCCTGTCCTCTGTATCTTCCTCTGTCACACCAATCACCTGCATGTCCAACCCTCAGCACATCCATAAACTTCCTCTTTGGCCTCCCTCTTCTCCTCCTGCCTGGTGGCTCCATCCTCAGCATCCTTCTCCCTATATACCCTGGGTCCCTCCTCTGCACATGTCCAAACCATCTCAATCTCACCTCTCTGACTTTGTCTCCAAACCGTCCCACCTGAGCTGTCCCTCTGATATGTTCATTCCTAATCTTGTCCATTCTCGTCACTCCCAAAGAGAATCTCAACATCTTCAGCTCTGCCACATCCAGCTTTGCCTCCTGTCTTTTTGTTAGTGCCACCGTCTCTAAGCCATACAACATAGCTGGTCTCACTACTGTCTTGCAAACTTTCCCCTTCACTCTTGCTGATATTCTTTGGTCACAAATCACTCCTGCCACCTTTCTCCATCCACTCCACCCTGCCTGCACTCTCTTCTTCACTTCTGTACCACACATTCCATTACTTTGAACAGTTGACCCCAAATATTTAAGCTCATCTACTTTCACCACTTCTACTCCTTGTAACTGCAGACTAAGAATAATTTGTTTATTATATGGCTATTATATATATATAAACGTAAACTTACGATATTGTCCAAATATGAACGCTGTTTGCTTTCTTCACCTCCGTGAAGAACTTGCTTAACATGTGGTCTTGGTCGTTAGCTGGTAAGCTTTCAATCTGTGTGTTTTTCCAATGCTGTTTAGCTATTTATGGAGTAAGTTCATGTTCAACTTGGTTTTTCTAATCGTGTTTTTTGCTTTCTGGTTTGTAATGAAGTTTTCAATCGCCTCTTGACTGTTCAGAGCTGTGTTTTCATCTTGTTGGTCTTCATTTCATTTTGCACGCCCACTTTGAGCTTGTTTGCTGAAAATTCATCCATTTTCTTTGTTCGCTTTTTGTTTTGTTTTATTTCGCGCTGTGAAAATTGTACACAACAAATACATGACCTGGACCGATTGTCATGGTAAGGGTCCGATATGGGAAAATATCAGACTGGAAATCAGCCAATCACAGCATGCGTAACATCGCAGCTGTATAATAATATGAATTATCATAACTGGCCATGCATGAGTGCAAAAAAAAAGTTTGTGCTTCTTTTTGTGGTATCTATATGTTTTCCCCATACAAATGAAATCACCTTATAAACAGATGATATATGAAAAAGATTTTAAAAATTGAGGCAAAAAACTTTCTCATTTAACTGTCATCAAACTGGGAAGCCAAACAATATGGTTGGTATGATCTTTTAAAGTTTGAAATATAGCCACATTGGAGCAGTATGGGAACTTGGGAATTGTGCTAATGAGATCAAATCACTAATGAAGATTATTTTTTTCTTTAATGCAGATGCCAAAAACAAGGTAAGTAGAGTAGAGGAGTGGTGTTTTAAGCACAACTTGCATATAGGTCTATTAGTTAGACTGTTCAAGCAGTCTAAGGTAATTAGATCTCTCCTATAATGAATCTAAATGAAAAAAAACTTCAAAAGAAGCTGCTTTGCTTTGTATCAAACAAAGATCAAAGTTGGCTGTTTGTTTAAATTTTATTCTGCCTATTTTATATAACTATGCTTACCTCATTTTAAAAAGCACAAATTATTCTGTACCAAACAGGACAGCCAGTTCAAATTAAGTTTTAATGACATCTTGACATTTCAGGTATCCTTTCAAGACCTAACCTTGATATTTATAAAAAAAAAAAAGTCACAGTGTAAAATTAGTATTTCTTCCAATTAAATGAACAGATAAAAATATAACACAATACTAAAATACCCTCGGCCATATGAACATTGTCGTCTTTATAATTTGCAGTTGTTTAATTGGTATCCCAGTGCATATATATATACATATATATATATTACAGTAGTGTTCAGAATAATAGTAGTGCTATGTGACTAAAAAGATTAATCCAGGTTTTGAGTATATTTCTTATTGTTACATGGGAAACAAGGTACCAGTAGATTCAGTAGATTCTCACAAATCCAACAAGACCAAGCATTCATGATATGCACACTCTTAAGGCTATGAAATTGGGCTATTAGTAAAAAAAAAGTAGAAAAGGGGTGTTCACAATAATAGTAGTTTGGCATTCAGTCAGTGAGTTCGTCAATTCTGTGGAACAAACAGGTGTGAATCAGGTGTCCCCTATTTAAGGATGAAGCCAGCACCTGTTGAACATGCTTTTCTCTTTGAAAGCCTGAGGAAAATGGGACGTTCAAGACATTGTTCAGAAGAACAGCGTAGTTGATTAAAAAGTTAATTGGAGAGGGGAAAACCTATACGCAGGTGCAAAAAATTATAGGCTGTTCATCTACAATGATCTCCAATGCTTTAAAATGGACAAAAAAAAAAAAAAAACAGAGATGCGTGGAAGGAAATGGAAAACAACCATCAAAATGGATAGAAGAATAACCAGAATGGCAAAGGCTCACCCACTGATCAGCTCCAGGATGATCAAAAACAGTCTGGAGTTACCTGTAAGTGCTGTGACAGTTAGAAGACACCTGTGTGAAGCTAATTTATTTGCAAGAATCCCCCACAAAGTCCCTCTGTTAAATAAAAGACATGTGCAGAAGAGGTTACAATTTGCCAAAGAACAAAACTGGCCTAAAGAGAAATGGAGGAATATTTTGTGGACTGATTAGAGTAAATTTGTTCTTTTTGGGTCCAAGGGCCGCAGATAGTTTGTGAGACGACCCCCAAACTCTGAATTCAAGCCACAGTTCACAGTGAAGACAGTGAAGCATGGTGGTGCAAGCATCTTGATATGGGCATGTTTCTCCTACTATGGTGTTGGGTCTATATATCACATACCAGGTATCATGGATCAGTTTGGATATGTCAAAATACTTGAAGAGGTCATGTTGCCTTATGCTGAAGAGGACATGCCCTTGAAATGGGTGTTTCAACAAGACAATGACCCCAAGCACACTAGTAAACAAGCAAAATCTTGGTTCCAAACCAACAAAATTAATGCCTCGCAGATGTGAAGAAATCATGAAAAACTGTGGTTATACAACTAAATACTAGTTTAGTGATTCACAGGATTGCTAAAAAAGCAGTTTGAACATAATAGTTTTGAGTTTGTAGCGTCAATAGCAGATGCTACTATTATTGTGAACACCCCCTTTTCTACTTTTTTTTTATTACAGCCCAATTTCATAGCCTTAAGAGTGTGCATATCATGAATGCTTGGTCTTATTGGATTTGTGAGAATCTATTGAATCTACTGGTACCTTGTTTCCCATGTAACAATAAGAAATATACTCAAAACCTGGATTAATCTTTTTAGTCACATAGCACTGCTATTATTCTGAACACTACTCTCTATATATAGTTATTTAAATTAATGATTGAGATTTTATTGTCTTATTTGCAATTTGGACATGCTCAGTGAAGCCCCTGTCTTTTGTCATGTGATAATTTCACAAGTACCACAATGGAAATAAGCATTTATGTTTTATTCTGTGATCTGTGTGTCATTAATTAATCTGTACGTCGACGTTGCAGAATAAACTCAATCAATCAGTCATTAACAATATTTTATTTATGTTTAATGGCGTCTGCAGGAGGGCGTGTGTGCATACATGAGCTTTTGATAAGAGCAAAAGTTAGCTTTGACTGCATGTGATGTGCATGCACACTGACGTCCGTGAGTTGTCTTGTAAATCACTCCAGAGGTGTTATCAGGTTACAAAAGTAGCATTTTCAGTTTTACAAGTGTTTATTTCTCGCTAGTTTTTACATAATATGTGAGAAAGATGTTATATTTACAGAGAAACGTAGCGGTTTTAGAGCGGATTCCGCAATGTGGGATGCGTGTGCATGGTGACGTTCGCGAGATGTCTTGTAAATCACTCCAGAGTTGTTATGAGGTTACAAAAGTAGCGTTTTCGGTTGTAGAAGTGCTTATTTCTTGCTAGCGTTTACATAATATATGAGAAACAAGTTATATATGGATTCTGCGATGTTGAATTAGCAGCCAGAGACAGACCACCCAGTGAGGTCATGGTGACTCTCTACTCTGATTGGCTAGCACCCCCCCCCCCCCCCCCCCACTAAAAAACAGATTTGCATGATTCATAGCATAAATATTGGAAACAGAATATGACCTTTTGACCTCTTAAAATAGGTAAAGGTGAGCTATCTTTGAACTTGTCCAAGGTCTGTATCCCAAGAAAGTTTCCTGTAAATTTGAAGACCCTGGCAGTAATAGGACTGGACTTATGCACAGACAGACGGATGGACAGACAGATGGATGGACGCAAAGCCTTCGCAATACCCAAAGTTTAACAAAATCATCTTGTTGTCATTATTGTTGTTATTAGATCACAGAGAGATTCATGTCTCTGTGTTGTGATGTCAGCCTCTGACATCAGAAGCTGCCAGGGAATAGTTTATGGATTCATGAGGTCGCTCGACAGAAGTGATTGGGCAATGACAATATCTTTGAAGGATTAGGGTCATAGTGCTTCCAGTCGTACTGTGTGGTTGTGAGACTTGGATGTTAACCAGTCAACTGTATGATTGGATATCTTTGGTACAAGGTCTCTTTGGAAGTGCCTCAGTGTTGAGGACACCAGCAGCTGAAGAAGGTCAAGAGGGCACCCCACTCTTCACCTGGTTGCAACAGATCAGTAGAATGGGAACGGACCAGTCGGGTGGTTGCCGTCCAGGACCAGGAGCAGTTATGTGGTGGATGTAGCAATGCACGGTACCGGTGTCACAGACCGAATGGTCCGCCCCTAAAAATTGGTCCGCATTTTGCATCTGCGCATCGGACCACAGCAGCACATCTGAGATGGAGTCTCTTCACCCAAAGCAATCATATGGATTAATGGGATTATTAACCATCAGATGATAAAGGTAAAACCTCTTAAATCATTCTAAAGTCAGTTTTAAGCAGAAACGAGGCAAAATTCTGTGACGCTTTGAAATGATCGATGCACAGTGAACATACCAGCAAGCAGCTCGTTTAGCCGCGGTGCTCTGTTCGCTTCTGCCACCTTTTATGATGAAATAATGGCAAATTTAGGTGGAAATAACTGTTGTACAAAATCTGTCGCTGAGATGATGATGACTGCAGTGCAGTTTAAAGCAGAAACGATGTGTTAATCCGTGAACCGCATCATCGGTGGGGACCAATTTTTAGGGGGACCGTTCAGTCGGCAACACCGGCACATTCTTCCAAACATGACTTGACTTGACTCTGAGAAATGTAAATAAGAGCTTTCCTGCATTAAAAACAACACAATAACCCAAACTACTGTAAGCCCTGTGAGCTCTTAGTGCTTCATGGGCAGAAAACTGCCTGTTTTGCCCGTGTGCGTCTGCCTTCCTTTTCTGCCCTAGCGAAGGAGGTCAGAAGCAGCCAGCAGTGAGGTCACAGTGTTAGGCTACCTTCCAGGTACAGTTGTATGCAAACATTGGGCACCCCTGATAATTTCATGATTTTCCTTTATAAATCATTGGTTGTCTGGATCAGAAATTTCAGTTAATATATCATTATAGCAGATGAACACACTGATATTTGAGAAGTGAAAATAAAGTTTCTCATATTTACAGAAAGTGTGCAATAATTATTGAAACAAATTGGGCAGGTGCATAAATTTGGTCACCTTTGTCATTTCATTGATTTTAATACATTTAGCACTAATTACTGGAACACAAAATTGGTTTGGAAAGCTCATTTACCCTTGACCTGCTTACACAGGTGAATCCAATCATGAGAAAAAAGTGTTTAAGTAAGTAAGTAATGTTTATTTATATAGCACCTTTCACAGACAAGGGAAGTCACAAGGTGCTTCACAAAAGGCACAGATAGATAAAAATTCTGAGAAAAATACAATGTACATCACAGTAAAATTGCACTAAGACACAGTGGTCATACAACTGCCCTCTTACTATACTAAGGTTTGAATGCCTGGAGAAACAGATGGGTTTTAAATCTGCTCTTAAAAACATCAACAGGGTCCAGAGAGAGAGAAAGACAAAGGGAAATCATTCCAGAGCCTCGGCGCATCGGAGGTGGCCATTTGCAAATGTTTCCCCTCTTTGCATCTCTTTTAAAAGAGATGCAAACAACTCTCTAAACAACTCTCTAACAACTAAACAATCCTCTAAACAACTCTCAAACAAACAAAGATTGTTCAACATCATGGTTTAGGGGAAGGATACAAAAAGCTATCTCAGAGATTTCAGCTGTCAGTTTCCACTGTGAGGAACATAGTGAGGAAATGGCAGACCGCAGGCACAGTACTAGTTAAGGCCCAAAGTGGCAGGCCAAGAAAAATCTCAGATGAGCTGCTGTGAAGGATGGTGAGAACAGTCATAGTCAACCCACAGACCTGCTCCAAAGACCTACAAGCATGAGCTTGCTGCAGATAGTGTCTCTGTGCATCGTTCAACTATACAGCGCACTTTGCACAAAGAGATGCTGTATGATGCTGTAATGCAGAGGAAGCCTTTTCTGCGTACATGCCACAAACAGAGTCACTTGAGGTATGCTAAAGCACATTTGGACACGCCAGCTTCATTTTGGAATATGGTGCTGTGGACTGATGAAACTAAAACTGAGTTATCTGGACATAACAAGGGGCGGTATGCATGGCTGAAAAAAAAAAAAAAAACACAGCATTCCAAGAAAACACTTGCTACCTAAGGTAAAATTTGGAGGTGGTTCCATCATGCTGTGTGGCTGTGTGGCCAGTGCAGGTACTGGGAATCTTGTTAAAGTTGAGGGTCACATGGATTCCAGACAATATCAGCAGATTCTTGAGAACAATGTTCATGAATCAGTGACAAAGCTGAAGTTGCACCGGGGCTGGATCTTTCAACAAGACAATAACCCTAAACACTGCTTGTAATCTACTAAGGCATTCATGCAGAGGAACAAGTACAATGTTCTGGAATGGCCATCTCAGTCCTTAGACCTGAATAGTATTGAAAATCTGTGGTGTGATTTTAAGTGGGCTGTCCATGCTCGGAAACCAACAAACCTGAGATGATTTATAAAGAAGAATGGTCCAAAATACCTTCAACCAGAATCACTCTCATTGGAAGCTATAGAAAGCATTTAGAGGCTGTTATTTCTGCAAAAGGTGGATCTACTAAATATTGATGTATTTTTTTCTGTTGGGGTGCCCAAATTTATCCACTTGCCTAATTTTGTTTAAAGAATTATTGCACATTTTCTGTAAATCCTATAAACTTCATTTCACTTCTCAAATATCACTGTGTTTGTCTGCTATATGATATATTAACTGAAATTGCTGATCCAAACAACCAATGATTTATAAAGGAAAATCATGGAAATCATCACAAGTGCCCAAACTTTTACATACAACTGTTTTTACTCGTCGCAGGGTATGTTGCAATGGTGTAAAAGGTGGCTTGCAAACAGGAATCTATGCTTTGACTGGTATCATCATAAGGTAGGCTCAACCCTGTTCCGAAAATTATTCCATTTAGGCTTGTTGATATCTGGCTGACGAGGATTTTTTTTTCTCTTTTTTTTTTTTTTTTTTACATTTTTGCTTCTTGGCCATTTCTGCAAGTATAATTATACCAGTAGTGTTTCACAGTGGGTCTAATTTTTATCAACAAAAGCTACCACAAATTGTGAAGCTCACATTATAATTATGTGTTGATTTATTTACTTTTATGTGAATAGCACTGGAATCACGAACATGAGACTAATAATGTAAAGAACGGCTGCTTCTGCAGTGCTGCTATCCGCATTCTGTGTTGGCTGAGGTAATGTCCGGGTGAAACTACCCTTCCAGTATCATTCCAACATTAACCTTCTCTGTCCTCCAGTGAGGTGCTAACGTTAAACCTATAAGCTGTGCTGAGTCACCCTGCCAGAAAAGGCCTCTCTCTGAGGTCCTGCAAGGTGAAATCTGTCTGAACTCTGACCTTTTCGCCTGTTTTAATCTATTTTTATCCATTCATCCCTCCTCTCGCTTTCTTTCTCCATCCCTCCCTTCTCTTACCTATGGACCCATGTTATTTTTTTCTAGTTAGGTTTTAACAATCTGCCTCTCATCCTTATCTGTTTGTATTTTCATGGCTTGATTATTCAGTGGGGTAGGAGTTGGATTACCACTACGTTCACCGGGGGGTTTGATTCCTGGTCATGCTACCTGTCTGTGTCCTTGGACAAGACAATTGATCTGCATTGTATCAATCCACCCATCTGTAAATGCGTACCGGCTTTGTCTTGCAAAATAATCTGTAATGGACTGGCATCCCGTCCAGGAAGAGACTCATAAACTCTCATCCTCTTTACCACAACGGTAACAACAATGGTCTTCAGGGCAAGTATTCATCTCATTCAGGAAGTCAGGGTGGGCGGCTCCATTTTGTCACGCAACTTCTGGTTTGCCACTGCGTCTGATGATTAGCTACGTGGTAACACAGTACGCTAGAAGTGTCTGAACATGAGCAGCATTAATTGTTCAGTTTGTGGGTGCCACAACAACTGGAAAAAGAAGAAACTATCACTTTCAGAACACTGTTTTGAACATGGAAAGGAGAGATCTGAGTGCTTTCAACCAGCATTTAACTTGTTCCCTCCTCCATTAAAAGCTGAGGATCTCCAGTGCTGGCTAAAGGTGCAGAATTTGAAAATCCACCCAAACGTCCCTATGTCTGATCTTTTTACTTTGTGGAGAAAAAGCCCACACCACTGCATCCTTACCCAGAGAAATGGTTGTACAACAACGCTCCATTGAAGAAGCCACTGCAGATGCTAGTGAGATAAACGGGTAAGCCGTGGTTGTAGTGTTAGGTGCTACCTAATTTACTAATTTTCTGGTGTTTGATACGACCAAGCACTGCATGAAATAACACCATACGTATATTAATTTTAAGTAATCATGGCATTACGGTGGTACTACTTGTCGGGTAGTATTTTAACTTGATTCAAGGAGATATCAAATCAAATCAAATCAATTTCATTTATATAGCGCCAAATCACAACAAACAGTTGCCCCAAGGCACTTCATATTGCAAGGCAAAGCCATACAATAATTACAGAAAAACCCCAACTGTCAAAACGACCCCCTGTGAGCAAGCACTTGGCGACAGTGGGAAGGAAAAACTCCCTTTTAACAGGAAGAAACCTCCAGCAGAACCAGGCTCAGGGAGGGGCAGTCTTCTGCTGGGACTGGTTGGGGCTGAGGGAGAGAACCAGGAAAAAGACATGCTGTGGAAGGGAGCAGAGATCAATCACTAATGATTAAATGCAGAGTGGTGCATACAGAGCAAAAAGAGAAAGAAACACTCAGTGCATCATGGGAACCCCCCAGCAGTCTAAGTCTATAGCAGCATAACTAAGGGATGGTTCAGGGTCACCTGATCCAGCCCTAACTATAAGCTTTAGTAAAAGGAAAGTTTTAAGCCTAATCTTAAAAGTAGAGAGGGTGTCTGTCTCCCTGATCCGAATTGGGAGCTGGTTCCAGAGGAGAGGAGCCTGAAAGCTGAAGGCTCTGCCTCCCATTCTACTCTTACAAACCCTAGGAACTACAAGTAACCCTGCAGTCTGAGAGCGAAGCGCTCTATTGGGGTGATATGGTACTATGAGGTCCCTAAGATAAGATGGGACCTGATTATTCAAAACCTTATAAGTAAGAAGAAGAATTTTAAATTCTATTCTAGAATTAACAGGAAGCCAATGAAGAGAGGCCAATATGGGTGAGATATGCTCTCTCCTTCTAGCCCCTGTCAGTACTCTAGCTGCAGCATTTTGAATTAACTGAAGGCTTTTCAGGGAACTTTTAGGACAACCTGATAATAATGAATTACAATAGTCCAGCCTAGAGGAAATAAATGCATGAATTAGTTTTTCAGCATCACTCTGAGACAAGACCTTTCTAATTTTAGAGATATTGCGCAAATGCAAAAAAGCAGTCCTACATATTTGTTTAATATGCGCATTGAATGACATATCCTGATCAAAAATGACTCCAAGATTTCTCACAGTATTACTAGAGGTCAGGGTAATGCCATCCAGAGTAAGGATCTGGTTAGACACCATGTTTCTAAGATTTGTGGGGCCAAGTACAATAACTTCAGTTTTATCTGAGTTTAAAAGCAGGAAATTAGAGGTCATCCATGTCTTTATGTCTGTAAGACAATCCTGCAGTTTAGCTAATTGGTGTGTGTCCTCTGGCTTCATGGATAGATAAAGCTGAGTATCATCTGCGTAACAAGGAAAATTTAAGCAATGCTGTCTAATAATACTGCCTAAGGGAAGCATGTATAAAGTGAATAAAATTGGTCCTAGCACAGAACCTTGTGGAACTCCATAATTAACCTTAGTCTGTGAAGAAGATTCCCATTTACATGAACAAATTGTAATCTATTAGATAAATATGATTCAAACCACCGCAGCGCAGTGCCTTTAATACCTATGGCATGCTCTAATCTCTGTAATAAAATTTTATGGTCAACAGTATCAAAAGCAGCACTGAGGTCTAACAGAACAAGCACAGAGATGAGTCCACTGTCTGAGGCCATAAGAAGATAATTTGTAACCTTCACTAATGCTGTTTCTGTACTATGATGAATTCTAAACCCTGACTGAATCTCTTCAAATAGACCATTCCTCTGCAGATGATCAGTTAGCTGTTTTACAACTACCCTTTCAAGAATTTTTGAGAGAAAAAGAAGGTTGGAGATTGGCCTATAATTAGCTAAAATAGCTGGGTCAAGTGATGGCTTTTTAAGTAATGGTTTAATTACTGCCACCTTAAAAGCCTGTGGTACATAGCCAACTAATAAAGACAGATTGTGTCATGTATCATGTTAGTGTTGGGGTTTTTGTTTGTTCCCTTTTGTGGCTGGGTGGTTTGTGTTTGTGTTTTTGGGTCTGTATGTCTCTTGGCTGCCTTCACTGTGCTTGGTGGGGGCGGTACTCGGTGAGTGGGTCACGCCCTGTTCTGGGCCTTTCTACACTTGTTTCCGGGAGTATTTAGACGCTACTAGTTGCACTTGGTGTTGCCTGATCGTTGTGCCCTGTGCCAGTGCTTCAAGCTCAGTACTACGTTTTGTTAAGCTGTCTCTTGGTGTTTTGACTGCCTGCCTGTGTTTTTGTCTACGCCTCTGCCTGATGTTTCGGATTTGGTTGCTCTTCTTGGACTGTCTGTTTGTGTACCGAACCTTGCTAAGCACCTCAGTAAAAGCCTCTCTGAACCAGAACTGTTCCAGTGAGTCCTGCATTTGTCTCCTGCCTTCCTCATCTGACAATTGTGATAGATTGATCATATTTAAGATCGAAGCATTAATTAATGGTAGGGCTTCCTTGAGCAGCCTGGTAGGAATGGGGTCTAATAGACATGTTGATGGTTTGGAGGAAGGAACTAATGAAAATAACTCAGACAGAACAATCGGAGAGAAAGAGTCTAACCAAATACCGGCATCACTGAAAGCAGCCAAAGAGAACGATATCTCTTTGGGATGGTTATGAGTAATTTTTTCTCTAATAGTTAAAATTTTACTAATATTGATAATATTGATACTTTAATATTGATAGGCTTCAGTGCTTTTATAGTTCCTCATAGCCAAACCATCCACGCCGAGTGACAACACAAAGTAGTTAAAAATATCGGCATACATAATCGAGGGCCACTTTTTCATGTCATCTTCCCACTCTGTTATGACCCATGAGCAGTGATGCCGGTAACGCGTTACTTAGTAACGCGTAACGCGTTACTTAGTAATTTACTTAGTAATCTAACGCGTTAATCTTTCCAAATCAGTAATCAGATTAAAGTTACTTCTTCATGTCACTGTGCGTTACTATTATTTTTCATTGTGGGTCGATAGCAGCATTAAACTTGGTCTGTGGGCAGGAGGTCGGGGTTCGACTGAACTGCCCACTTTAAGCGAGCTGTGAGCTTTTCACCCGCGGTTTTTTGCAGCTGCTCGACTCGTCGTCAACTCTTAAAGCGCGGTGATCAGCACACCTGCACTGATCTTTACAAAGACATTTTTATACTTTTTTCCTCCTTTATTTAGAGCTGAGCTGAGCCGCTCCGTATCTGCACGTTAAAACAGCTGATCCTCCGCGACGCGTCAACAACTAACACTATTTTCCACTCAAATGCACCTAAACTCTCTTTCTGAGGACCACATGATGTGAAAACACAATAAAACTTTCTTACCTGTAAATCTGGTCACGTTTTCTGCATAAATAAATGTTATCCATTCTTTGTGCTCAAACGCCAAAGCAGGGGCGAATCCAGATGGAATGGGGGCGTGGGGCAAGGATGTGCCCCCCTCACAACACCCCTAGATTAAAGGTCCAGTTTTGAAGCCTTTTTTTACTACAACTACTAATACTACTTAAAATAATATTAATTTCGACAAGTAAAATATTTAGAGAGAATTTAAATGTTAGAAAAATGCTAGAATGAATTTAATAGTTACATTTATAAACAATGTAGGTTCGAAATTGCAAGTTTTACTGTTACAGTGCTGTCAACAGTTAAATATGAGGTCAAGAAAGACGTCTTTATTTTACTTTTTATAAAACAAGTATTTATTTTCATTGAAGTCAAGAAAGGGTGACTATAAAGTGAGTTTTGGCAAAACAGGTATTGTCATGTTGACGTGGCAGAGGGTTGTTGTCGGCAGCTGGGAAAAGTAACTAAAAAAGTAACTAGTAATCTAACTTAGTTACTTTTACAATTGAGTAATCAGTAAAGTAACTAAGTTACTTTTTCAAGGAGTAATCAGTAATCAGTAATTGGATTACTTTTTCAAAGTAACTGTGGCAACACTGCCCATGAGTGAGCCAGAGCCATTCCCTTTGAGCTTTTCAAAAAGGTTTTTGTTTCTACCCGTGTAATAACTTCCATGTTTCTATACTGAAAACACCGCTCACCGGAAGACCTAAGCCAAAACAGAAATGCTTCTGTTGTAAAAGTGGGCGAGCTGAATAAGGTGAATAGGACAGTTATTTGAATAAATGAAGGAGAATTGAAACCAGTGTTCAATTAAGCTGAATGCAAACCACACAAAATGAGAAGCCATCCAAAACTGCCTATAATTTGTAAGATGGATATGTAAGAGGTTATCCACTCAACAGTTTTGGTTTTTCTGTATGCCTGAACCCCACCCAGTAGTTTTATGTGGTGAACAAGCACAGTAAATGACAGGAGACAGACTTCAAAAAAACAGATGTATTAAGAGATGTCTACACTAAGAACAGAGTCACTAAGACAGCATTGGGGTCTTCCAGAAGCAAAACGTCACATGCACCGTTGCAACAGAGAGCCCCGACATTAGGGCTGAACTGTTCTTATTCCTGCAATCAACCTTCCTCCAGGTGGATGGTCTTGCCTTGCCATTGTGTATCAGTGGAGCTATGTGATTGGCTGCAATACTGGTGCACTGACATGGTAAGCAGGTGATGTGATCGCATTGTTTGTTCAAGCAGCATGTGTCATATCAAAACTTTGTGATGAACTTGTTTGTGTCAGCGTGATAAGCAATAACAGAACATTCCATCAGGAGCCTCCATTTTTGTCCCAGACAGATACGAAGCACTTGGTTTTATCAGTTTAGACTGCACGCAAATTATGACAGTTGGGTGTGCGTCATGACTGTACGTAAAGCAGTCAGGTCAAATCCAGTTTGTAACATTAAGTGGTCTGAAGACATTTGGGTTTGCGTCATGGAATATTCCGACAGTAACAACAATGGTCTTCAGGGCCAGTATAGAACAGTTACTTGAATAAATGAAGGAGAAGTGAAACCAGTGTTCAATTAAAATGAAGAGGCTTTTTCCCACTTACAATATGCTGAACAGCACAGAGAACAAAGTCATTTGGAGTAATGAGACCAAAATTAAATTTTTTGGCCACAACCACAAATTTTAAATTTGGAGAGGAGTCAACAAGGCCTATGATGAAAGGTGCACCCTTCCGTCTATATGCCGTCTTTGGATGGAGAGGATGTGCGCCACAGACGACTGTGCGCCACAACGGCTGTGCACATGTTTGCATGCCATCTTTGCCTGTGCACACACACAAATGGCTGTGCACCAGTTCACATGCCATCTTTGTGCCGTCTTTGGCTGTAGAGGCTATGCGCCACAGACGGCTGTACGCATAGCCCTGTGTGGTGCACAGCCATTTGTGTGTGTGTACAATGTTCATGCAAGAGGTCGGACTTGGGAGGTTTGACGAAGTTGGATGACAGTCTAATGGAAAGCTGATGGTACGGGAATTACGCAAACGATGATGAACCATCAAGACAGAAAGTAAAACGGATTACGGACAACTTGAAGTTCTCGTTGGGATTTGTACAGGAATGAAGCTGGACGATGGTTAAATGATGTCTCTGAATGTCAACGTAAGTCCAGATTTCTTGTTTCGTTTTGGCTTCAGTGTGTTTTGCTAGTGCTGTGTGACCGAGGCTTTAGATCGATATTCACACCACTGCAGCACTCCTTCTCATTCCTTGTGGGTTAACAACAACGACAACAAAATTACTTTCCAATACAGCGTGGAATTTGCCTCCAGTGGCCATTTAACTCCCTGGAAATCTGACAGCTGAGCACGTGTTTCTAATGATGCCAAACATGCGAGCGAGAGGCTCACTAACCGGAAGTGTCAGTTTCAAGATGGCGGCACATCTTAAAACTTGTCCATGACTGACACTGGTCTAAAATGAATGCATTCATAAACAATAACATTTCTAGACTGGCTTCCTGCTAACAAAACAATGTTTGCCTAGATGAACATTAGCTGATATGGTTGATTTAAGGAGCTAATATAACGAATGAACATATAACAGAAAAAACTCAGCCACATGGGGTGTGCAGCCAGTACATTCTGAGTGCTGGTTTCAAGCCCGGATAAATGAGGAGGCTAGAAGGAGGCAGGATGTTATCCTTAAAGTCTGTGAAATCTCAGCCACAAGGGGTGTGCAGCCAGTACACTCTGAGTGCCTGCCCCAAGCCCAGATAAATGAGTAGGGTTGCATCAGGAAGGGCATCCAGCATTTAAAAAAGCAAGCTAACCCAAACATGCAGAACACAAATCGAATTTCCATACCGGATCATTCAAGGCCGAGGTTAACAAATGCCACCTGTGCCACTGCCCAATAGGGTGCCAGCGGAAATTGGGCTACTGATGGGCGAATAAGAAGAGGAGGAGGATGTGTCCACAGAAAATGGTAGAAGAGGAAAACTAGAAGGGTGGAAGTGAGAGTTGGGACTTTGAATGTTGGCATTATAACTGGTAAAGGGAGAGAGCAGGCTGATATGATGGAGAGGAGAAAGGTAGACATATTGTGTGTGCAAGAGAACAAGTGGAAAGAAAGTAAGAGCAGGAAAATAGGAAATGGGTTAAAGTTGTTGTATCAAGGTGTGGATGGGAAGAGAAATGGTGCTGGGGTCATTTTAAAGGAAGAGTATATTAAGAGTGTGTTGGAGGTTAAGTGAGTGACAGGATGATGAGTGTGAAGGGTTGAGTGTGAATTGAAGGGGTAATGATGAATATCATCAGTGCATATGCCCCACAGGTAGGTTGCGAGATGAAGGAGAAAGAGATGTGGAGTGAGTTAGATGAGGTGGTGGAGAGTGTGCCCAAACATGAAAGAGTGGTGATAGGAGCGGACTTCAATGGGCATATTGGTGAAGGGAACAGAGGTAAGGAGGAACTAATGGATAGATATGGTATCAAGGACAGGAATGTGGAAGGACAGATAGTAGTTGATTTTGCAAAAAGGATGTAAATGGCTGTGGTGAATACCTACTTTAAGAAAAGGGAGGAGCACAGGGTGACATATAAGAGTGGAGGAAGGTGTACCCAGGTGGACTACCGTCTGTGTAGGAGATGAAAGCTAAAAGAAATTGGAGACTGTAAGGTGGTGACAGGAGAGAGTGCAGATCGTGGTTTGTAGGATGACTTCAGAGAGAAAGAAGAAGAAGAGTGTGAGAGCTCAACAAAGGATCAGATGGTGGAAGGTGAAGGAAGAAGACTGTTGTGTGAAATTCACTGGGCAGGTGAGCGAGACACTGGGTGGAGGGGAAGGAATTTTGGACAACTGGAAAAGTACTGCAGATGTGGTGAGAGAGACAGCTAGGAAGGTACTCGGTGTGACATCTGGATAGTGGAAGGGAGACAAGGAGATTTGGTGGTGGAATGAAGATGTCCAGGAAAGCATAAGGAGAAAGAGGTTGGCGAAAAAGAATTGGGATAGTTGTAGAGATGAAGAAAATAGATTGGAGTACAAGGAGATGTGGTGTAAAGTGAAAAGAGAAGTGTCAAAAGCTAAGAAAAAGGCATATTGGGAGCTGTACAAGAAGCTGAATAGTAAGGAAGGAGAAAAGGACTTGTACCGATTGGCCAGAGAAAGGGACAGCGCTGAACAGGATGTGCAGCAGGTTAGTGTAGTAAAGGTGCAGATGGTAATGTGCTGACAAGTGACGTGAGTGTGTTGAGAAGGTGGAGGGAACATTTTGAGGATCTGATGAATGAAGAAAATGATAGTGAGAAATGGCTGGATGATGTGGAGAGAGTAAATCAGGAAGTGCAAGAGATTAGTAAGGATGAATTGATGGCAGCTATGAAGAGGATGAAGAGTGAAAAGGCAGTTGGCCCAGATGACATTCCAGTGTAGGCATGGAAATGTCTAGGAGAGATGGCAGTGGAGTTTCTAACTAGATTGTTTAATAAAATCTTGGAAAGTGAGATGATGCCTGGGAAGTGGAGCCAAAGTGTGCTGGTTCCTATTTTTAAGAACAAGGGTGATGTGCAGAGCTATAGTAACTAGAGAGGCATAAAGTTAATTAGCCATAGCATTAAGTTATAGGAAAGAGTAGTAGAAGCTAGGCTTAGAAAACAGGTGAAGATGGGTGCACAATAATATGGTTTCATGTCAAGAAAGAGCACAACAGATGCAATGTTTGCTCTGAGAATACTGATGAAGAAATACAGAGAAGGCTAGAAGGTGTTACATTATGTTTGTGGATTTAGAGAAAGCTATTGACAGGGTGCCAAGACAAGAGTTGTGGTACTGTATGAGGAAGTCTGGAGAGGCAGAGAAGTATGTGAGGGTAGTGCAGGACATGTACAAGGATAGTGTGACAGTGGTGAAATGCGTGGTAGAAATGCCAGACTCATTCAAGGTGAAGGTAAGATTACACCAAGGATCAGCTCTGAGTCCTTTCCTGTTCGCAATGGTGATGGACAGGTTGACAGATGAGATCAGACATGAGTATCCATGGACTATGATGTTTGCAGATGACATCGTGATCTGTACTCAGAGTACAGAACAGGTTGAGTCTTGCCTGGAAAGGTAAAGACATGCTCTGGAGAGAAGGGGAATGAAAGTCAGTAGGAGCAAGATTGAGTATGTGTGTGAATGAGAGGGAGCCCAGTGGAATAGTGCAGTTACAAGGAGTAGAAGTGGTGAAAGTAGATGAGTTTAAATACTTGGGGTCAACTGTCCAAAGTAATGAAGAGTGTGGTAGAGATGTGAAGAAGAGAGTGCAGGCAGGATGGAGTGGGTGGAAAAAAGCGGTAGGAGTGATGGGAAAGTGTGAAGGGGAAAGTTTACAAGACAGTAGTGTGACTAGCTATATTCAGTGGTGGGCACAGATAACCAAAAAATAAACTTCAATAACAGATAATCAGATAACTGAAAAGTTATCTTTAATAAAGATAAAACCCAAAAAGGTATTGGAAGTTATACATAACCAATAACCGATAAATTCCAGTATTGTCTGTGGT
The DNA here is from genome assembly GCF_902500255.1 of Thalassophryne amazonica. Lineage (NCBI taxonomy): Eukaryota > Metazoa > Chordata > Actinopteri > Batrachoidiformes > Batrachoididae > Thalassophryne > Thalassophryne amazonica. Next base: position 50,611,044 of record NC_047106.1, read on the forward strand.
ACATTTGCAACTACTAACAAGCTGAATTTGAGTTTTAACACCACAATCGCTTCTAGAAGCATCAAAAGCAACAACAGACCCAAACAATAAGCCCGCACTTCTGTCTTTGAACATTCCTGCTGGAAGCTCTTGTTTACTACATGGCTTCTTGCACAGAAGCCAGCTGAGAGGAGCCATGAAGCTCAACTCTCTACTCAATCGCAATGATCCCGTCAGGCTGAGGTCTTGGAAAATAAAGCAATGCTGAGTTATGGTTTGGTGTATAAATAAAATGAATACTCGTAGAATAACTCTATTAATGTCAATTCTGTCATTTGTACAAAGTTAAAATATAACATATATCTTTTAATGTTGAATAATGCACTAATTCTGAAGTTTTGTAACAAACACAGACAGATCGCAAAGGATTCTATGTGCCTCCACTAAACACTGAATGGTTGAGTCATTCATTATGTAAACCAACACATTAATGTGACGTGTGTCATGTGTTGGTGTTTACAGATAAATATGCTTTTGTAAAATATTCCATGTTTTTATTTGTAAAAACAGGCATTTTCAAAAAAAAAAAAAAAAAAGCCAAGTTGTAATTAGATAACCATCTGAGAAGTTTTTGGATCGCACTGAGCTTCAGGTTAATCGCGCATCCTGCATAATTTAGTATACATGGAGTAACGAGCTGCGTTTAACATCTCACGACCACCTCCTGATCGGCGATTGTATGGTCAGATGAAAATCAAACCTGTTTGATATTCTGGTCAGCCGTCGTGAGGGTATTGTTGTGAAAGTGTCGTGACACGGACCCACAACAGGGGGCGGTAATGAACGGACAATGGATAAGCCAAAAAGTAACAATTTAATGTTGTGAATCGCACAACGACGTACAGACAATAACAATATGGTGGACTGTCAATTATACACAAAGTGATGTGTGGGCAGGCTCGATGATAGAAGACGTCTGGCGAGAGAAGAGCCGGATCCCACACAGCTTCCACCACCAACGGAGCTGAAGAACACCAGAGCCGCCAAGCCCTGCGCCCCAGGTGGCCGCTGTCTTCAGCAGTCAGACCCGGTACTGCTGGCAGAGAACAGAGACAGTCCTGATGAGTGTGAGTTCGCACACTCAGTAATCCCACAGTCTGTATACAGTTAGGAGGGAGCACCTCCACCTCCAATCACACACTCGTGCAGCTCCTGTCTAACCACTTATCTGGTTGGGGTGTGAAGCGAAGCCGTCGCTGATCACACCAAACGCCAATCCCACAGATAAGGCAACACCCACAGGAAAACGGCTGCAAAGAAGTTCAGACTATTAGTCAGTGTTAAGTACAGCAGAGAATGTTACCTGAATGGTAGCTGATTTCTTGGCGAGGAGGTGGAGTTGCAGTCCGGCCTTTATGGTGATGGTGATGAGATGAATGAGTGACAGCTGGTGCTGATGATGAGTGACAGCTGTCACTCCCAGTGGCTCCGGCGCCCTCTCGTGCTTGAAGCCCGCACTCCAAGCAGGGCGGCATCTGGTGGTGGTGGGCCAGCAGTACCTCCTCTTCAGCGGCCCACACAACAGGTATCCCGCTGCTGAAGTGCTACAAGCATCCAACCTCTTGCACTGTGCCTGTGCAAACACCGCACACCTGTCTTGTAATGGGTTTTTTTTTTTTTACTTTGATGTCTCCCATCGAGAGTTTTTGTAAATTAAGTTTGAAAAAAAAGCTTCTGTTTACATTTTGCTTCTGGAAACATGAGTCCGACGTGTGTTTTTTGAACATACAATGTGTGTGAGAACATAAATCGTGCGCTCTGAACTTTTACACCGTGTGGTTCTGTGGTACAGTTTGAAGTGGAATGGAGTACAGTGATTGAAAATATATCAGCCCAGCTTCAGGGCCAATACTGCCATGAACACTACTGGCCAGTAGATGGCAGTAGAGACCTTGAAACCTTGCCAAAACAAAATTCCAGATAATCCATGTCTGCTACATTTAAGATGCGTGGAATTTAATAAACACAGACACATTAACAACGTCTATTAACCCAGAGAATATATTTACGAGAGTTTTAGGCTCTAGAGTTTAATGCTGTTGTCCGTAGAGCCTGATCAGACTGCTATAAATGCATTTCTCGTGTTGTGAACGTATTGACATTACCCTATCACCCATAATGCACCTGGACATAGCATATTCACACTAATCCCTTAAAAATTAGCGCATTACTTTAAAACTAAAACATATATCTGATATTTTCACTTTATAAAACTTCAGACATGATGTTAATTTAAATAACTTGTCCAAAATTAGTTTGGTTAAAAGTTGAACCATAAGTTTAAAATGTATGCCTCTGGATGGCTTGGGTGATATTGCGCTTGTATTAGTATGGTGCTTAAAGAAATGAGGTTTTTTGGGGGGGGGACCAGTTCTCCTTTGCCTGCAGAGGATAGAGCGGTTTCTTCTAGAAGCAGCTCTTCTCTGTTTTGCAGAGAGTATAACTACACATCAGCTACAAAACATTTAACAGGTAGGTGCTCAACTGAGTTTAAGTTTTATAAATGTTTGTAGCTGTTCAGCTTTACCATGTTATCGGTCAAAAAATTATCGCAAGATAATTAGTCCAATAATGGTTTTTAAAGTTATCTAAAAAGATAATCTGATAATGAAAACATTATCTTCGATAATTATCGGATTATCGGACCTGTGCCCACCACTGCCTAAAATGCAAACAGCCACACACTGACTGGGTGAAATAAGCAGTTTTATTTACCAAATGAGAAGAATCAAAGTCCAAAAGCTAGAGATCTGTTCAAAAAGTCCAAAGTGTACCACAGGTGTGGACAAAATAGGAGACAATGCTGGGCACAGCCCACACAGGAGGTGCATTACTGAAGTCTTTTAAACTGCATTCAAGTAGATAATTGATTGCAGGTACAAGTGGCAAGCATGTCAGCTATGGCCAGCCTAAGACCCACAAGACAAACAGAAAAAGGTCAAATCCCCCAGTCTGGAGAGGTGGGGATGTGCTCTGAAGAGAACTGGAATGAAAGTCAGTCAGAGCACGATGGAGTGTGTGAATGAGAGGAAGCATGTTGGAATAGTAAGGTTGCAAGGAGTGGAGGTGATGAAGGTAGTTGATGTTGAGTTTATCTATTTTCTCTTATGATTCAGCACAATAAACCTCATTGCACAAGGTACTGCAGCTATTAAAATTGTAATAGCTCCATTTTCCATCTAACATAATAACCAACTTGCCCATACTTGGAGTTGGAGCTTCATCGATGAATCCATCAAGAAGTAAAATGAGACAACTGCCTTCAACAAGGATACAACAGACTTGAAATAAGGATGCGGGGAGAGAAAGGCAGCTGACACTGAAGATGGAAAGAAGCAAAGCTGTAAGCAGAAAGAAATGGGAACACAAGCTGCATAATTATGCACAATTGTTCTCTCTTTCCCAGTTCTAACATCTCCAGCGGTCCCAGAGGAGGCTGGTTGTACTACAACAATCATGAAAGGCATCAAGCAACTACAGTGAGACTTCTTTGCTCACTTCCAGGATATAGTGTCTGCTACAGTAGACCGGCAGCAGTGTCACTGTTTCCTTTATTTTTATGATAACTATCAAGTGTATCTTTTCTTTGCGTTGCATTTAAATGAGCTCTACTAGTGGTAGTTAATGAGAGCTGTCCTGAAATACATCAAAACGACTGCAAAAAAAGGTCAACATAAGTTTTATGGAATTTATTTGGGGTACAGAAAGGGTGATGTTGAGTACCTGCTATGCTTTTATATATACACTGTAATGGCTTTATATATATATATATATATATATATATATATATATATATATATATATATATATATATATATATATATATATATATATATATATATATATATATATATGCCGAACAAAAATATAAACACAGCACTTTTGTTTTTGCTCCCATTTTTCACAAGCTGAATTCAAAGCAAATACTAGAAGACAGTTGCCAGTTTTGGCTTCTGAAATAAGGGAGAAAAAAGAAGCAAAACAGCACAGTTCAGCTGAAGCATTAGTGGACGTAAAATATTCTGTGTCTGTTAAGAGCTTCACCGCTTGTTCCACGTGTGTATTTCCCACCGGTGTCACGTACGTCCACTCAGTGAACCTGGGTCTGTACCTTTAACAGTCCCGCAGAAGATACGGATGTACGTACCCGTAGCCACTTCGTATACATTAATCTGTTGGTTTGTGATATTGTGACAAAAAGCGCCTCATTTTCATCATGGCAGCACAAATTCATTCTAATTCATTCCATGATGGCTGCACGAAATTAAAAGTGCAGCGAGGTTGGGGTATATACACGTTTACTACATGCACAGAAGCAGCTGAGAGGAACAGCGAAACTCAACTCTTTACTCAATAACAGAGCTGCTGTCAGGCTGAGGTCTTGGAAGATAAAGCAGTGCTGACTTATGGTTTGGTGTATAAATAAAATTAATACTGGTAGAATAACTCCATTAATGTAAATTCTGTCATTTGTATAAAGTTAAAATATAACATATATCTTTTAATGTTGAATAATGCACTAATTCTGAAGTTTTGTAACAGACACAGACAGATGGAAAAGGATTATGGGTAAAATGTGCCTCCGCTAACACTGATTGGTTGACTAATTCATTCTATGTAAACACCAACACGTTAATGTGAGGTGTGTCGTGTGTTGGTGTTTACAGATAAATGTGCTTTTGCAAAATATGTCATATTTTATTTGTAAAAAAAAGGTATTTTCAAAAAAAAAAAAAGCCAAGTTGTAATTAGATAACCGTCTGATATAAATGGCGTCAAAATAAATAGAACACTGCCATGATCTACTGGTGCCAGACGTTCAGTATTAAGCTGGACTTACACTGTGTGAGTTTTGGCCCTTTATCAGCCGATTTTTCACTTGTGCAAGAATTTTTTGGATTGCGCCAAGTTTCAGGTTATTCCCGCATCCTGCATCGTGTAGTATACATGGAGTAACGAACTGCGTTTAACATCTCATGACCACCTCCTGATTGGCAATCGTATGGTTGGATGAAAATCAAACCTGTTTGATATTAGGCAGTATTATTAGAAAGCATTGCTTAAATTTTCATTGTTACGCAGATGATACCCAGCTTTATCTATCCATGAAGCCAGAGGACACACACCAATTAGTTAAACTGCAGGAATGTCTTACAACATAAAGACATGGATGACCTCTAATTTCCTGCTTTTAAATTCAGATAAAACTGAAGTTATTGTGCTTGGCCCCACAAATCTTAGAAACATGGTGTCTAACCAGATCCTTACTCTGGATGGCATTACCCTGACCTCTAGTAATACTGTGAGAAATCTTGGAGTCATATTTGATCAGGATATGTCATTCAATGCGCATATTAAGCAAATATGTAGGACTGCTTTTTTGCATTTGCGCAATATCTCTAAAATTAGAAAGGTCTTGTCTCAGAGTAATACTGAAAAACTAATTCATGCATTTATTTCCTCTAGGCTGGACTATTGTAATTCATTATTATCAGGTTGTCCTAAAAGTTCCCTGAAAAGCCTTCAGTTAATTCAAAATGCTGCAGCTAGAGTACTGACGGGGACTAGAAGGAGAGAGCATATTTCACCCATATTGGCCTCTCTTCATTGGCTTCCTGTTAATTCTAGAACAGAACTTAAAATTCTTCTTCTTACTTATAAGGTTTTGAATAATCAGGTCCCATCTTATCTTAGGGACCTCATAGTACCATATCACCCCAATAGAGCACTTCGCTCTCAGACTGCAGGCTTACTTGTAGTTCCTAGGGTTTGTAAGAGTAGAATGGGAGGCAGAGCCTTCAGCTTTCAGGCTCATTTCCTGTGGAACCAGCTCCCAATTCGGATCAGGGAGACAGACACCCTCTCTACTTTTAAGATCAGGCTTAAAACTTTCCTTTTTGCTAAAGCTTATAGTTAGGGCTGGATCAGGTGACCCTGAACCATCCCTTAGTTATGCTGCTATAGACTTAGACTGCTGGGGGGTTCCCATGATGCACTGAGTGTTTCTTTCTCTTTTTGCTCTGTATGCACCACTGCATTTAATCATTAGTGATTGATCTCTGCTCTCTTCCACAGCATGTCTTTTTCCTGATTCTCTCCCCTCAGCCCCAACCAGTCCCAGCAGAAGACTGCCCCTCCCTGAGCCTGGTTCTGCTGGAGGTTTCTTCCTGTTAAAAGGGAGTTTTTCCTTCCCACTGTCGCCAAGTGCTTGCTCACAGGGGGTCGTTTTGACCGTTGGGGTTTTTCTGTAATTATTGTATGGCTTTTGCCTTACAATATAAAGCGCCTTGGGGCAGCTGTTTGTTGTGATTTGGCGCTATATAAATAAAATTGATTTGATTTGATTTGATTTGATATTCTGGTCGAGCGTCCTGAGGGTATCCCGCTGCTGAAGCACAACAAGTGTCCAACCTCTCGCATTGTGCATGTGCAAACACCAGAGCATAAACAGTGATCATATCTTTGGGAGAGCAGTTTCTGTTTCTACCACCCCCCCACCCCCTCTTCAACTCATGTAAAGTCTTGTAATTATTTTTTTTTTTTAAACGTTGATGTCTCCCATCAAGAGTTTTTGTAAAAAAAAACGTTTGAAAAAAAGGTTCTGTTTACATTTTGCTTCTGGAAACATGAGTCCGACGTGTGGTTTTTCAACATCATGTGCTCTGAACTTTTACACCATGTGGTTTTGTCGTACAGTTTGAGCTGTAGCCGAGTACAGTGATTGAAAATATTGTACAGTGTCTGCCCAGCTTTAGGGTGAATACCGCCATGAACACTACTGGCCAGTAAATGGCAGTAGAGACCGTGAAAACTTGCCAAAACAAAATTCCAGATATGTCTGCTACGTTTAAGATGCGTGGAATTTAATAAACGCAAACACAAACGCAATAACAATGTCTATCACCTCAGAGAATATATTCACAAGAGTTTTAGGCACAATATACAAAGAGTTTAATGCTGTTGTCCGTGTGGAGCCTGATCAGAGTGTCTCAAATGCATTTCTTCTGTCGTGAATGTAGCCATACCCATAATGCACCTGGGCACAGCATCTCCACACTAAAACCTTCAAAATTAGCGCATTACTTTAAAGCTAAAACATATATCTTGTTATGTGTCGACGCGGGTTGAGGAGCGGACCTGTGTCAGACAGTACCCAGCGCTAAAAATAACCAGAAAGCGGTTCCAAACAGAAACTATTTATTATTCACCTGTGCTTAAAAGTGTAAAAACATAAAAACAACGTCCCTCTGGTGGAGTGATTCGTGGCTCGCTCTCCAGCGCCCGCAAGGATTAAAGCCGGTGCTCCTGGACTTCCTACCACCGCCAAACACCCCCCAGGTGGACACGACAAACTGATTCTCTGTGAAGCAAAGAGAAGGTGAGGTAAGGCAACAGATACAACTATATCTTCCAATAAACACACGCTATCAGCAACACACTCAGGTCAGTGTCCTTTTTTTACTTTATGCAAATGAGCAGCTTCTCACAACAAGTGGAGGATCACTTATCCTTCACGCCACAGCAGTGAGAAGCAAACTGCACAATTCTCTTCACAATTCCACTATACTGTGTAACAAAACACCAAGTTACTATCAACAATTACTTAAACACTTAATTACCTTTCGTGTGTGCTGACAGCATGTGTCCTCACCCCTCCCTGCTTCACGGGCTCGATGTGTCAAAACCCAGGCGCGGTCCTCAGCGTCTCACAAACGAACGTCACAAGGTCGAGTTCCCGGCAGTTCTGCTTGAATCACACATGACTTAAATGCAGAACGCCATCCAATTATCTGCTTCAGCTGCAAGTCGTCCAGGTTGCACATGAGCACCACTCACAGGTGCTTTCCATGATGTTGATGAGGGTGAAGACTCTTCAGCCAGCACCTTCTTCACAGACAAATCAGCCCTCATGCCACCTGGAGAGCAAAGAAAAAAAAGAACACCAAAACATCCAGCCACGCCCCCCCCAACACACAACATATCTGATATTTTCACTTTATAAACCTTAGACATGACGTTATTTTAAATAACTTGTCCGAAATTAGTTTGGTTAAAATTTTAACCATAAGTTAAACCTGTATGCCTCTGGATGACTTGGGTGCTATTGCCAGCATATTAGTATGGGGTTGAAAGATATGAGTTTTTTCTTTTTTGTGATCAGTTCTCCTTTGTCTGCAGAGGATAGAGTGGTTTCTGCTGGAACCACTTCTCCTCTGTTTACAGAGGGTAGAACTACACATCTGTTACAAAACATTGAACAAGTAGGTGCTCAACTGATTTTAAATTTTATAAATGTTTGTAGCTATTCAGCTTTGTTTACCACATCTGTTAGCAGTCTAAAAATTATCAGACCAAAACTTATCGGAAGATAATTGGTCCGATGATGGTTTTCAAAGTTATCTGAAAAGCTAATCCGATAATGAAAACATTATCTTCGATAATTAGCGGATTACTGGAACTGTGCTCACCACTGGTTACATCACCTTTCCTTCTAACAACACTCAATAAACATTTGGGAACTGAGGACACTAACTGTGAGTGTCATGACTGGGTATAATAGGAGCATCCCCAAAAGGCTCAGCCATTCATAAGACAAGATGGGGTGAGGATCACCACTTTGTGAACAATAGTGTGAAAAAATAGTCCAACAGTTTCAGAACAATGTTTCTCAACGTTCAATTGCAAGGAATTTAGGGATTCCATCATCTACAGTCCATAATATAATCAGAAGATTCAGAGAATCTGGAGAACTTTCTACACGCAAGCGGCAAGGCCGAAAACCAACATTGAATGCCTGTGACCTTCAATCCCTCAGGCGGCACTGCATTAAAAACCAACATCATTGTGTAAAGGATCTTACCACGTGGGCTCAGGAACACTTCAGAAAACCATTGTCAGTTAACACAGTTGCTAGATCTACAAGTGCAAGTCAAAACTCTAACATGCAGAGCAAAAGCCATACATCAACAACATCCAGAAACACCGCCGCCTTATCTGGACCTGAGCTCATTTGAAATGGACAGATGCAAAGTTGAAAAATGTGCTGTGGTCTGATGAGTCCACATTTCAAATTATTTTTGGAAAGCATGGATGTTGTGTCCCCAGACAAAAGAGGAAAAAGACCATCCAGATTGTTACCAGCGCAAAGTTCAAAAGCCAGCATCTGTGATGGTATGGGGGTGTGTTAGTGCCCATGGCATGGGCAACTTACACATCTGTGATGGCACCATCAATGCTGAAAGGTACATCCAGGTTTTGGAGCAACACATGCTGCCATCCAAGCAACGTCTTTTTCAGGGATGTCCCTGCTTATTTCAGCAAGACAATGCCAAGCCACATTCTGCACGTGTTACAACAGCGTGGCTTCATAGTAAAAGAGTGCAGGTACTAAACTGGCCTGCAGTCCAGACCTGTCACCGATTGAAGATGTGTGGTGCATTATGAAGCGCAAAATACGACAACAGAGACCCCGGACTGTTGAACAACTGAAATCGTACATCAAGCAAGAATGGGAAAGAATTCCACCTACAAAGCTTCAACAGTTAGTGTCCTCAGTTCCCAATCGCTTATTGTGTGTTGTTAGAAGGAAAGGTGATGTAACACAGTGGTAAACATGCCACTGCCCCAGCTTTTTTGAAACATGTTACAGGCATCCATTTCAAAATGAGCAAATACTTGCACAAAAACAATAAAGTTTATCAGTTTGAATATTAAATATCTTGTCTTTGTGGTGTATTCAATTGTATATAGGTTGAAGAGTATTTGCAAATCATTGTATTCTGTTATTTACATTTTACACAACGTCCCAACTTCATTGGAATTGGACTTGTACATTACAATGACTTATTCCTATTGCATCCTGACATTACATTCTTCACATTCTCTTTCCTTTTATCAGTACTTGGTCTCTCCCAAGAATCCTTGCTCCTGCTGGAGTGACTTTGTAAATGGTAAATGGTAAATGGACTGCATTTATATACAGTGAGGAAAATAAGTGTCATGTATCATGTTAATGTTGGGGTTTTTGTTTGTTCCCTTTTGTGGCTGGGTGGTTTGTGTTTGGGTTTTTTGGGTCTGTATGTCTCTTGTCTGCCTTCACTGTGCTTGGTGGGGGCGGTGCTCGGTGAGTGGGTCACGCCCTGTTCTGGGTCTTTCTACACTTGTTCCGGGAGTATTTAGACGCCACTAGTTGCACCGGGTGTTGCCTGATCGTTGTGCCCTGTGCCAGTGCTTCAAGCTCAGTACCACGTTTTGTTAAGCTGTCTCTTGGTGTTTTGACTGCCTGCCTGTATTTTTGTCTACGCCTCTGCCTGATGTTTCGGTTTTGGTTGCTCTTCTTGGACTGTCTGTTTGTGTACCGAACCTTGCTAAGCACCTCAGTAAAAGCCTCTCTGAACCAGAACTGTTCCAGTGAGTCCTGCATTTGTCTCCTGCCTTCCTCGTCTGACAACCGTGATAGAACGATCAGGCCAACAATGGAGACAGCGGACTCGGATCCATTCCAGCAGGCCGTTCGCTTCCACAGCCGCCAGCTGGCCCAACAAGAAGACCGCATCACTGCTTTAAGCACCAATATAGCCGATCTGGCCACAAGACAGGACGCCTTCATGACCTCTATCAGCTCTCAGATCAACCAGCTCGTAACCTCTCTGTCCCCATAGACACCGTCTGCCTCGGCAACCACCAACCAGCCACCGATGGGACTGAGTGCGGCCCCGCCGGTACCCACTGCTGCTCCTGATATCTGCAATCAGCTATCTCAACCTGAACATTTCTCTGGTGAATCCGGAGACATCATACCGTTCCTAACACAATGTGACCTGCACTTTGAGTTGATGTCAGCCATGTTTCCGTCCGACCGGGCGAAGATCGCCTTCATTATTACTCACCTCACCGGCCGGGCCGCGGCGTGGGCCTCGGCAGAGTGGAGCAGACAGTCCACGGCATGTAGTACTCTCCAGGCGTTCCAGACCGCTCTCCGCCAGGTGTTCCAGCATACGTCACCGGGCCGTGAGGCAGCCCGGTCTCTGATGCGCCTCCGGCAGGGTAACAGAAGAGTTGCCGACTACGCCATCGACTTCCGCATCCTCGCGGCTAAGAGCGAATGGAACCCGGCTGCACTCCATGACGTGTTCTTTCAGGGCCTGTCTCCGCAGATCCAGGACCAGCTGATCGCCATCGACCTCCCGGAGCGACTCGACGAGCTAATCGCGTTAGCCATCCGCACCGATCGCCGGCTGGCGGATCGGCCCCGGCGGGACGTGCGAGCCTCGTCCCAGCACGCTGAGTCCGCTCTCCACGTCGGGCCCTCGGCGTTCTCCTCCAGCTCGCTCCCGGCTGCCGCTGATGAACCGATGCAGCTGGGACGAACCCGATTGACCATCGAGGAGCGGCAGCGGCGGAAAGATCAGGGCCTGTGCTTCTATTGTGGTCAGGCAGGGCATGTGGTCACGGAGTGCCATGCCAGGGGTGCCCCCGTGCGGTCACAACGGGTACGCCGGGTGAGTCAACATTCCATTCTTTCCGTCTCTCCCCGTAACATGGTCACTGCCAAGTTAATATCCAAGCATACGTCATGTTCTGTTCTGATTTTTGTGGACTCCGGTTCAGATGCTAATTTGATGCACTCCTCCCTCGCTAGGTCTTTGCACCTCAAACTTCACTGTCTTTCACGACCATTGGGTATACATGCCGTGGACGGTCACGTATTGGGTCACATCACCCACCGCGCGGAGACCGTTCAATTAATCATAGCCGGTACTCATTCCGAAACAATCAGTTTTCATGTCTTCGATGAAATGACTCACTCCACCATTTTGGGGCATCCCTGGTTACGTAAACATTGTCCATACATAAACTGGTCCGACGGGCAGATCACTTCCTGGGGTTCCGCATGTACCGGGCGCTGTTTTGCTATGACCATCAGGGACGGCAAGGTCCCTAATCCTGAGTTGGCGGGTGTGCCCGCAGAGTACCACGATATTGCCGACGTATTCAGCAAGGTCAAGGCAAAGTCGCTGCCACCGCATCGTGCATACGACTGTGCCATTGAGTTATTGCCGGGCACGAGTCCCCCGCGGGGAAAACTGTTTTCTCTGACTGGTCCTGAACGTGTCGCTATGAACGACTACATCCGGGACTCTTTGGATGCCGGGTTGATCCGCCCATCGTCGTCTCCTGCGGGGGCGGGGTTCTTTTTTGTTGAAAAGAAGGATAAATCACTCCGTCCCTGCATCGACTATCGCGGGCTTAATGACGTCACAGTAAAGAACCATTATCCTCTGCCCCTAATTGCCTCCGCGTTCGACCTGCTAGAGGGCGCCAAACTCTTCACCAAACTCGATCTCCGTAATGCCTATCATTTAGTGCGAATCAGACAGGGTGATGAATGGAAGACCGCTTTTAACACCCCCACTGGTCATTATGAATATCTAGTCATGCCTTTTGGTTTAACCAATGCACCCGCAGTGTTTCAAAACCTGATTAATGATGTACTACGGGAATGTCTGGGAAAATTTGTGTTTGTGTACCTCGACGATATCCTGATCTTCTCCCCGGATACGGAAAAGCATGTCCGTACCGTGCTTGAGACCCTTTTACGCAATCAGTTGTACGTAAAGGCAGAAAAGTGTGACTTCCATAGGTCCTCAGTGACCTTTCTGGGATTCATCATATCGCCTGGGTCTATCCGGATGGACCCAGCCAAGATAGCTGCAGTGCGTGATTGGCCTGTACCAAGGAACCGCAAGGAAGTCCAGCGGTTTCTTGGTTTTGCCAACTTTTATCGAAAGTTCATCCGTAATTTCAGCTCGGTGGCCGCGCCTCTGCATAACAGCAAGTCCGTACACCGGCCCTTTTCCTGGACGCTGGATTGCGAGGAAGCTTTTCGAAGCCTGAAAAGACGGTTTACCACGGCCCCAGTGTTGCTCCTCCCCAACCCCGCTTTACAGTTTGTTGTCGAAGTTGACGCCTCCGACGTAGGGATCGGGGCCGTCTTATCCCAGATCCAACCCTCAGACCAGAAATTACATCCCTGTGCGTTTTGTCCCGAAAACTGACGCCGGCAGAGCGTAATTACCACATTGGAGACTACGAACTGCTGGGGGTTAAGGTGGCCCTGGAAGAGTGGCGACACTGGTTGGAAGGGGCACAATTACCGTTTTTGGTATGGACCGACCATAAAAATCTAGAGTATCTCCGTTCTGCGAAATGACTCAATGCCAGACAGGCTAGATGGTCCATCTTTTTTAGCCGTTTCAACTTTGTGTTATCCTATCAACCGGGTACAAAGAACGGTAAACCCGATGCGCTCTCCCAGGTCTTGCCCGGGTCCTGCTTCCTGTCAGTTCTCACCTGGGACATAGAAACCAAGGTCCGGTCTGCTACGCGCGGTGACCCTGTGCCGCGGGACTGCCCTCCGGGGAGACTGTACGTCCCAGATGCTCTTAGGGGGGAGGTGATAAGGTGGGCTCATAACAGCCGTTTTTCGTGTCATCCCGGAATTGGGAAGACAGCCACGATCATCCAGGGAAGATTTTGGTGGCCTCGGTTACTTCCCGACATCACAGCTTATGTGGGGGCGTGCATTGTCTGCGCTATGCACAAGTCAACCAACCGCTCACCGTCCGGCAAGCTCCACCCATTACCCGTCCCCACCCGACCATGGTCACATATCTCGGTGGATTTCGTTACCGGGTTGCCGCCATCCAAGGGGCATACTGTTATTCTGTCAGTGGTGGACCGTCTGTCCAAGATGGCCCATTTCATTCCGCTACCGAAACTCCCATCAGCTAAGGAAACCGCAGAGGCCCTGTTGCACCATGTGTTTAGATTACACGGTTTCCCGCAGGATATCGTGTCCGATCGTGGACCACAGTTCATTTCACACTTCTGGGGTGAGTTTTGTCGACTCCTGGGAGTCACCTCGAGTCTCACCTCCGGGTATCACCCTCAGGCGAATGAGCAGGCTGAGAGGGTCAATCAGGAATTGGAAAAGGGGTTACGTATCCTCGCCTCCCAGCACCCCGCTTCCTGGTCGTCACAATTAGTATGGGTAGAGCTCGCTCACAATAGTTTACCGTCTGCCTCCTCTGGTTACTCCCCAATGCACGTGTCGCATGGGTATCAACCTTCTTTGTTCTCTCCTACAGTCTTAACCACCCAGGTGCCTTCAGCCCTTTCCTTAATCCGCCATTGTCGTCTAATCTGGGAGCGGGCCCGACGAACGTTACTGCGCTCTTCAGCGATCTACAAGGCTGCTGCCGACAGGAAAAGGACCCTAGAACCACATTACTCCCCGGGACAGCGGGTTTGGCTCTCCACCCGGCACTTTCCCTCCGTGGTCTGCCACGGAAACTTGCTCCTCGGTTCGTGGGGCCGTTTCCCATCACGAGGGTGATCACTCCGGTCTCTGTCCGCCTTCGTCTGCCCCGGACTATGAGGATACATCCCCCCTTCCACGTCAGCCAGGTCAAGCCTGCTCGGTCCTGTGTCTTGTGCCCTCCGGCCGTTCCCCCATCTCCCGCCCAGTTTGTGGCCGGGGGCCCGGTTTTTACTGTGCGCCGCCTTGTGGGGTCCCGGCGGCGTGGGCGGGGGGTGCAGTACTTGGTGGACTGGGAAGGCTATGGACCTGAAGAACGCTCATGGATTCCTTCTCGTTTCGTTTTGGATCCTGGACTCATCGCGGACTTCCATGCTCGGCATCCTGGGTTCCCCGGGCCATCAGGTGCCGGCCGTTGAGCGGGGGGTCCTGTCATGTATCATGTTAATGTTGGGGTTTTTGTTTGTTCCCTTTTGTGGCTGGGTGGTTTGTGTTTGGGTTTTTTGGGTCTGTATGTCTCTTGTCTGCCTTCACTGTGCTTGGTGGGGGCGGTGCTCGGTGAGTGGGTCACGCCCTGTTCTGGGTCTTTCTACACTTGTTCCGGGAGTATTTAGACGCCACTAGTTGCACCGGGTGTTGCCTGATCGTTGTGCCCTGTGCCAGTGCTTCAAGCTCAGTACCACGTTTTGTTAAGCTGTCTCTTGGTGTTTTGACTGCCTGCCTGTGTTTTTGTCTACGCCTCTGCCTGATGTTTCGGTTTTGGTTGCTCTTCTTGGACTGTCTGTTTGTGTACCGAACCTTGCTAAGCACCTCAGTAAAAGCCTCTCTGAACCAGAACTGTTCCAGTGAGTCCTGCATTTGTCTCCTGCCTTCCTTGTCTGACAACCGTGATAATAAGTATTTGAACACCCTGCGATTTTGCAAGTTCTCCCACTTAGAAATCATGGAGGGGTCTGAATTTTTCATCTTAGGTGCATGTCCACTGTGAGGGACATAATCCAAAAAAAAAAAAATTGGGAAATCACAATGTATGATTTTTTTTAAATAATTTATTTGCATGTTACTGCTGTAAATAAGTATTTCAACACCTGCCAATCAGCAGAAATTCTGGCCCTCAAAGACCTGTTAGTCTGCCTCTAAAAATTCCACCTCCACTACACTTATTATTCCAAATTAGAAGAACCTATTTGAGGTCGTTAGCTGCATAAAGACACCTGTCCACCCCACACAATCAGTAAGACTCCAACTACTAACATGGCTAAGACCAAAGAGCTGTCCAAAGACAAAATTGTAGACCTCCACAAGACTGGAAAGGGCTACGGGGCAATTGCCAAGCAGCTTGGTGAAAAAAGATCAACTTTTGGAGCAATTATTACAAAATGGAAGAAGCTAAACATGACTGTCAATCTCCCTCGGACTGGGGCTCCAGGCAAGAGCCCACCTCGTGGCGTATCAATGATCCTAAGAAAGGTGAGGAATCAGCCCAGAACTGCACGAGAGGAGCTGAAGAGAACTGGCACCACTGTTTCCTAGGTTACTGTGGGTAATACACTAAGACGTCATGGGTTAAAATCATGCATGGCACGGAAGGTTCCCCTGCTTAAATCAGCACACGTCCAGGCCCGTCTTAAGTTTGCGCATAACCATTTGGATGATCCAGAGGAGTCATGGGAGAAAGTTATGTGGTCAGATGAGATCAAAATAGAACTTCTTGGTCTTAATTCCACTCACCGTGTTTGGAGGAAGAAGAATGCTGAGTACCATCCCAAAAACACCGTCCCTACTGTGAAGCATGGGGGTGGAAGCATCATGCTTTGGGGGTGTTTTTCTGCACATGGGGCAGGACGACTGCACTGTATTAAGGAGAGGATGACTGGGGCCATGTATTGCGAGATTTTGGGGAACAACCTCCTTCCCTCAGTTACAGCATTGAAGATGGGTCGTGGATGGGTCTTCCAACATGACAATGACCCCAAACACACAGCCAGGATAACCAAGGAGTGGCTCCGTAAGAAGCATATCAAGGTTCTGGAGTGTCCTGGCCAGTAACCAGACCTAAACCCAATAGAAAATCTTTGGAGGGAGCTCAAACTCCGTGTTTCTCAGTGACAGCCCAGTAACCTGGCTGATCTAGAGAAGATCTGTGTGGAGGAGTGGGCCAAAATCCCTGCTGTAGTGTGTGCAAACCTGTTGAAAAACTACAGGAAATGTTTGACCTCTGTAATTGCAAACAAAGGCTACTGTACCAAATATTAACATTGATTTTCACAGGTGTTCAAATACTTATTTGCAGCAGTAACATACAAATAAATTATTAAAAAATCATACATTGTGATTTCTGGATTTTTTTTTTTTTTTTTTTTTAGATTATGTCTCTCACAGTGGACATGTACCTAAGATGAAAATTTCAGACCCCTCCATGATTTCTAAGTGGGAAAACTTGCAGGGTGTTCAAATACTTATTTTCCTCACTGTAGTGCCTTTCCATTTGCATCAGATGCTCAAAGCGCTTTACAATAATGCCTCACATTCACCCAATGTCAGGGTGCTGCCATACAAGGCTCACTACACACCGGGAGCAATAGGGGATTAAAGACCTTGCCCAAGGGCCCTTAGTGATTTTCCAGTCAGGCGGGGATTTGAACTGAGGATCTTCTGGTCTCAAGCCCAACACCTTAACCACTAGACCATCACCTCCCCCAATTTGTGTCAGATAAGTGATTGCAAGCACAAGGCCCGTGACAGACCGTCAGCTGTGACACAATAGCCATATGGTGGGCTTTCCCCGAGTTTGATCCAGTGCACCTGGTGTCTTTGCTGAGGACCCCGGTGGCTGGACCAGACTAAAGCATTGACCATGTAACACTTGGCTGAAGCACATAGATTACTACTTTGAAGAGATAAAGATGATCTGCAGGAGTGTCTGAGCCAGTTAAGACCAAAATCACTTGCATGAGCAGCTTGCAGCACACCTCACTTAATCTCTTGCAGACTGGCCTCCTCTGTCAGTCGGTGGTAGTTACCCCGGCAATACATACTGTTAGATGGCATCTTCAACTTATAGTCTAAAATCGGGTCAAGCTGCTTCTTTCGCAGGACCAAGCAACTTTGACCATTTCATTAAATATTCAGATTACACCAAATTGATTAATATGCATTTATTTATGACCATATTTCCAATTCTGTACTTAAAGTTCAGGAGTACCAGTTGTGACAAGGATTGTACAGTAGTGTTCAGAATAATAGTAGTGCTATGTGACTAAAAAGATTAATCCAGGTTTTGAGTATATTTCTTATTGTTACATGGGAAACAAGGTACCAGTAGATTCAGTATTCTCACAAATCCAACAAGACCAAGCATTCATGATATGCACACTCTTAAGGCTATGAAATTGGGCTATTAGTAAAAAAAAAAAAAAAAAAGTAGAAAAGGGGGTGTTCACAATAATAGTAGCATCTGCTGTTGACGCTACAGACTCAAAACTATTATGTTCAAACTGCTTTTTTAGCAATCCCATGAATCACTAAACTAGTATTTAGTTGTATAACCACAGTTTGTCATGATTTCTTCATATCTGCGAGGCATTAATTTTGTTTGTTTGGAACCAAGATTTTGCTCATTTACTAGTGTGCTTGGGGTCATTGTCTTGTTGAAACATCCATTTCAAGGGCATGTCCTCTTCAGCATAAGGCAACATGATCTCTTCAAGTATTTTGACATATCCAAACTGATACATGATACCTGGTATGCGATATATAGGCCCAACACCACAGTAAGAGAAACATGCCCATATCATGATGTTTGCACTACCATGCTTCACTGTCTTCACTGTGGCTTGAATTCAGAGTTTGGCTGTCGTCTCACAAACTGTCTGAGGTCATTGGACCCAAAAAGAACAATTTTACTCTCATCAGTCCACAAAATATTCCATTTCTCTTTAGGCCAGTTGATGTGTTCTTTGGCAAATTGTAACCTCTTCTGCACATGTCTTTTATTTAACAGAGGGACTTTGCGGGGGATTCTTGCAAATAAATTAGCTTCACACAGGCGTCTTCTAACTGTCACAGCACTTACAGGTAACTCCAGACTGTCTTTGATCATCCTGGAGCTGATCAATGGGTGAGCCTTTGCCATTCTGGTTTTTCTTCTATTCATTTTGATGGTGGTTTTCCGTTTTCTTCCACACGTCTCTGGTTTTTTTTGTCCATTTTAAAGCATTGGAGATCATTGTAGATGAACAGCCTATAATTTTTTGCACCTGCGTATGTTTTCCCCTCTTCAATCAACTTTTTAATCAAACTACACTGTTCTTCTGAACAATGTCTTGAACGTCCCATTTTCCTCAGGCTTTCAAAGAGAAAAGCATGTTCAACAGGTGCTGGCTTCATCCTTAAATGGGGGACACCTGATTCACACCTGTTTGTTCCACAAAGTAGACGAACTCACTGACTGAATGCCACACTACTGTACGTGCACAGGTCTGTTTTATAGAAGGACAAGATGACGGCTTATTAATGACTACTCCTATTTGACTCAGAGGAGTCGTGCTGACGTAGTTAGCCAGAGGCCCTTTGGTGAAATTGAGATCTAGATGCACATCAAAGGACCCACATACACATTCTTGATCTCTTCCTGTAAGGAACACGTTAAAGGGATACCAACAAACCACCATGGTTTGCATTTTTTTAGGCTGTATGAAGAGAAACAAATAGTTTGTGGTTTATGAAGAGCATCATGGACTCTGAAATATCACAATACAGTAGACATCATCATATTCTATTGTTTTGTTTTTGAAAATAGTATTGCAACATAAAATATTTGGTGCACTTGTTTATTATCATTGTTCATTTTAATGGACATAGCAATCAATGAAGTGCTTACAGCTTTAATCACCCATTATATTCCACTCACTACGTCCCATGTGTCTATTTGTACAGCAGAGGAGTGAGCCTAATGTCATTCATATTAAATGTTCTCACTTCCATCAAGCTCCACTTACTATTCCTGTCATTGGAAATCAATGTGAGGATAGTGAGAGGATGGACTTGCAGCACCACTGTGATCAGCGGAAACTCAGAGTGATTTCAGTTTAATATGTTTTTAATATGTGTTTGACATGTTAACACTGAGGCCATAACAAACTTGTTTTGGGCTTGTTTAAGAAGCTAACTTGTTCTTCTCCATTCAAAGAACAAAAAGAGTTATGTTTATTTTTGGTGTGAGCCAGTGATTAAACCAAAGAGGACATGGTCTGAGGAAAAGAACAGAAAAAGAAGGACTGAGCAAGAAACCCTATTTTATTAATTTACAAATGCTAAGGTGACACTGTGGAATAGTGGTTAGCACTGATGCCTCACAGCAAAAAGGTCATGGGATGGCTTCAATTTTTGTTTCAATTTATTTTCATTTATATAGCGCCAAATCACAACAGAGTTGCCTCAAGGTGCTTCACACAAGTAAGGTCTAACCTTACTAACTCCCAGAGCAGCAGTGGTAAGGAAAAACTCCCTCTAAGGAAGAAACCTCAAGCAGACCAGACTCAAAGGGGTGACCCTCTGCTTGGGCCATGCTACGGACATAAATTACATAACGATTCACAAAACGAATATACAGGAAATGCTGTTGGTGTACAGGACAGGAGGGTCTCCAGCGCAATTACCACACCCATCTCTGGATGGAGCTGCACCTTAAACAGAGAGAGAAAAAAAACAAAACAGAATCAGGCATCAGAAAGACAAGAAATACTGTATAATCTGCCAGCATTAAATAACAAGAAAACAGGAAATACTAAGGTCATTGCCAGCCACTAGCCCTGAGCTTCACCAAAAGACCCAGAATTTAGATAAAGTTAAGGCCGTGTCATGCTCCATTTCCTAATAAAATGAATTAAAAGAGTAAAAAGTGTAGAATTTAAGTCTGGACTTGAAAATCTCCACAGAATCTGACTGTTTTATTGACGCAGTGAGATCAGTCACCAGAACAGGGGCACAATAAGAAAAAGCTCTATGACCCACAGACTTCTTATTCACCCTCGGGACACAAAGTAGTCCTGCACCCTGAGAACGCAAAGCCCGGGCCGGTACATAAGGTTTAATTAGGTCAGCTAGGTAGGGAGGTGCCAGTCCGTGAACAATTTTATAGACTAGTAGCAGAACCTTAAAATCTGATCTCACTGGGACAGGAAGCCAGTGAAGAGATGCCAAAATGGGTGTAATGTGGTCGAACTTTCTGCTTCGTGTCAAAAGTCTGGCAGCAGCATTTTAAACCAATTGGAGACCCCTAATGCTGGACTGTGGTAAACCAGAAAATAGGCTTCTAGTCTGGGCTTTTCTGTATGGAGTTTGTATGTTCTTCCCGTGTTCACATCAGGTGCTTTGGGGTCCTCCCACTTCCAAAGTCATGCAGGTTAGGTGAATTAGTGACTTTAAATTGACTGTAGGTTATCAGGCGTGGCACAAACTATATGGACACAATTCCAAACTCACACAACTGATAAAGTTCAAAAAGGGATTTTAATTGGTTCAACAGGCAGGTGGTCGGTACATGTGTGGTCCAGCAGCATGGCAGAGATAGCAGACAGACGAGAGACTGAGGCGTAGTCAAAAAACAGGCACAGGTCAAAATACACAGCGTAAGGGCAATCAGAGGCAAGACAAACTCAAGGTCAAAAACAGGCAAAGTCAAAATACCGACAAGGACAAGAGGACAAAACTAGGCACGGGACGGAGGCTGGAAAGTGACACGAAGTTGACGATCTGGCAGTGAGCTGTGAGACTGTGAGGGCTTAAATAACTGGTGGTGTGATTCATGAAACAAGATGCAGATGTCAGTGAAAGTTCTGGAAGGTGACGTGACTAGTGAACAAAGATAAGCAAGGGGCAAGATAGTGAAGGCAGGAAAACAGAGTGGAGTGATGAAAGAGGCAAAGACACATGAACAGGTGCAAGAGCAGAGGTGGATGAAAACACAGAGCAAAAAGAGTAACAGTGAGAGACCAAGACACAAGGGCTGGTGCAGGGGCAGTCAAATAAGAAGGGCAAAAACTGAGAACAAAGATAAATCAGAAACCAAGGACAGAATGCAGAACAACCATGACAGGCAACAAACTAAGCATGAACATATGAACTGAAAACACAAATGAGAAGAGCAAAATAAACTATTGATAAACAGAGAATAACACATCTGTGGACGCATCTATGCAGCTACAGGACTGTTTTGAACGGACAAATTGGTCTCTGTTTTTTAATGATGACATAAATGAATATGACTCTACTGTGCTTTGCTATATCAGAACCTGTGTTGAAAATGTTGCCATGAAGACACGCATCCGGACATTCCCTAACAGGAAACCTTGGATGAGTATGGAGGTCCGGGCTCTACTCCGAGACCGCAATCAAATCAAAATCAAATCAGTTTTATTTAGATAGCGCCAAATCACAACAAACAGTTGCCCCAAGGCGCTTTATATTCTAAGGCAAAAGCCATACAATAATTACGGAAAAACCCCAACGGTCAAAACGACCCCCTGTGAGCAAGCACTTGGCGACAGTGGGAAGGAAAAACTCCCTTTTAACAGGAAGAAACCTCCAGCAGAACCAGGCTCAGGGAGGGGCAGTCTTCTGCTGGGACTGGTTGGGGCTGAGGGGAGAGAATCAGGAAAAAGACATGCTGTGGAAGAGAGCAGAGGTCAATCACTAATGATTAAATGCAGAGTGGTGCATACAGAGCAAAAAGAGAAAGAAACACTCAGTGCATCATGGGAACCCCCCAGCAGTCTAAGTCTATAGCAGCATAACTAAGGGATGGTTCAGGGTCACCTGATCCAGCCCTAACTATAAGCTTTAGCAAAAAGGAAAGTTTTAAGCCTAATCTTAAAAATAGAGAGGGTGTCTGTCTCCCTGATCCGAATTGGGAGCTTGTTCCACAGGAGAGGAGCCTGAAAGCTGAAGGCTCTGCCTCCCATTCTACTCTTAAAAACCCTAGGAACTACAAGTAAGCCTGCAGTCTAAGAGCGAAGCGCTCTATTGGGGTGATATGGTACTATGAGGTCCCTAAGATAAGATGGGATCTGATTATTCAAAACCTTATAAGTAAGAAGAAGAATTTTAAATTCTATTCTAGAATTAACAGGAAGCCAATGAAGAGAGGCCAATATGGGTGAAATATGCTCTCTCCTTCTAGTCCCTGTCAGTACTCTAGCCGCAGCATTTTGAATTAACTGAAGACTTTTCAGGGACCCTTTAGGACAACCTGATAATAATGAATTACAATAGTCCAGCCTAGAAGAAATAAATGCATGAATTAGGTTTTCAGCATCACTCTGAGACAAGACCTTTCTAATTTTAGAGATATTGCGCAAATGCAAAAAATCAGTCCTACATATTTGCTTAATATGCGCATTGAAGGACATATCCTGATCAAAAATGACTCCAAGATTTCTCACAGTATTACTAGAGGTCAGGGTAATGCCACCCAGAGTAAGGATCTGGTTAGACACCATGTTTCTAAGATTTGTGGGGCCAAGTACAATAACTTCAGTTTTATCTGAATTTAAAAGGAGGAAATTAGAGGTCATCCATGTCTTTATGTCTGTAAGACATTCCTGCAGTTTAACTAATTGGTGTGTGTCCTCTGGCTTCATGGATAGATAAAGCTGGGTATCATCTGCGTAACAATGAAAATGTAAGCAATGCTTTCTAATAATACTGCCTAAGGGAAGCATGTATAAAGTGAATAAAATTGGTTCTAGCACAGAACCTTGTGGAACTCCATAATTAACCTTAGTCTGTGAAGAAGACTCCCCATTTACATGAACAAAGTGTAATCTATTAGATAAATATGATTCAAACCACCGCAGCACAGTGCCTTTAATACCTATGGCATGCTCTAATCTCTGTAATAAAATTTTATGGTCAGCAGTATCAAAAGCAGCACTGAGGTCTAACAGAACAAGCACAGAGATGAGTCCACTGTCTGAGGCCATAAGAAGATCATTTGTAACCTTCACTAATGCTGTTTCTGTACTATGATGAATTCTAAAACCTGACTGAAACTCTTCAAATAGACCATTCCTCTGCAGATGATCAGTTAGCTGTGTTACAACTACCCTTTCAAGAATTTTTGAGAGAAAAGGAAGGTTGGAGATTGGCCTATAATTAGCTAAGATAGCTGGGTTAAGTGATGGCTTTTTAAGTAATGGTTTAATTACTGCCACCTTAAAAGCCTGTGGTACATAGCCAACTAATAAAGACAGATTGATCATATTTAAGATCAAAGCATTACTTAATGGTAGGGCTTCCTTGAGCAGCCTGGTAGGAATGGGGTCTAATAGACATGTTGATGGTTTGGAGGAAGTAACTAATGAAAATAACTCAGACAGAACAATCGGAGTGAAAGAGTCTAACCAAATACCAGCATTACTGAAAGCAGCCAAAGATAACGATATGTCTTTGGGATGGTTATGAGTAATTTTTCTCTTATAGTTAACATTTTATTAGCAAAGAAAGTCATGAAGTCATTACTAGTTAAATTTAAAGGAATACTCGGCTCAATAGAGCTCTGACTCTTTGTCAGCCTGGCTACAGTGCTGAAAAGAAACCTGGGATTGTTCTTATTTTCTTCAATTAGTGATGTGTAGTAAGATGTCCTAGCTTTACGGAGGGCTTTTTTATAGAGCAACAGACTCTTTTTCCAGGCTAAGTGAAGATCTTCTAAATTAGTGAGACGCCATTTCCTCTCCAACTTACGGGTTATCTGCTTTAAGCTGCGAGTTTGTGAGTTATACCACTTCTGATTTAAGGCTCTCTTTTTCAGGGGAGCTACAGCATCCAAAGTTGTGCTCAATGAGGATGTAAAACTATTGACGAGATACTCTATCTCACTCACAGAGTTTAAGTAGCTACTCTGCACCGTGTTGGTATATGGCATTGGAGAACATAACAAAGAAGGAATCATATCCTTAAACCTAGTTACAGCGCTTTCTGAAAGACTTCTACTGTAATGAAACTTATTCCCCACTGCTGGGTAGTCCATTAAAGTAAATGTAAATGTTATTAAGAAATGATCAGACAGAAGGGGGTTTTCAGGGAATACTGTTAAGTCTTCAATTTCCATACCATAAGTCAGAACAAGATCTAAAGTAAGCCAATTGAGTCTAATAATAGATTAAATGCAGTGTTGAGGCTGTCATTCTCAGCATCTGTGTGGATGTTAAAATCGCCCACTATAATTATCTTATCTGAGCTAAGCACTAAGTCAGACAAAAGGTCTGAAAATTCACAGAGAAACTCACAGTAACGACCAGGTGGACGATAGATAATAACAAATAAAACTGGTTTTTGGGACTTCCAATTTGGATGGACAAGACTAAGAGTCAAGCTTTCAAATGAATTAAAGCTCTGTCTGGGTTTTTGATTAATTAATAAACTGGAGTGGAAGATTGCTGCTAATCCTCCCCCTCGGCCCGTGCTACGAGCATTCTGACAGTTAGTGTGACTCGGGGGTGTTGACTCATTTAAACTAACATATTCATCCTGCTGTAACCAGGTTTCTGTTAGGCAGAATAAATCAATATGTTGATCAATTATTATATCATTTACTAACAGGGACTTAGAAGAGAGAGACCTAATGTTTAATAAACCACATTTAACTATTTTAGTCTGTGGTGCAGTTGAAGGTGCTATATTATTTTTTCTTTTTGAATTTTTATGCTTAAATAGATTTTTACTGGTTGTTGGTGGTCTGGGAGCAGGCACCGTCTCTACGGGGATGGGTTATTGGGGGGATGGCAGGGGGAGAGAAGCTGCAGAGAGGTGTGTAAGACTACAGCTCTGCTTCCTGGTCCCAACCCTGGATAGTCACGGTTTGGAGGGTTTAATAAAATTGGCCAGATTTCTAGAAATGAGAGCTGCTCCATCCAAAGTGGGATGGATGCCATCTCTCCTATCAAGACCAGGTTTTCCCCAGAAGCTTTGCCAATTATCTATGAAGCCCACCTCATTTTTGGACACCACTCAGACAGCCAGCAATTCAAGGAGAACATGCGGCTAAACATGTCACTCCCGGTCCAATTGGGGAGGGGCCCAGAGAAACTACAGAGTCCGACATTGTTTTTGCAAAGTTACACACCGATTCAATGTTAATTTTAGTGACCTCCGATTGGCGTACCCGGGTGTCATTACTGCCGACGTGAATTACAATCTTACCAAATTTACGCTTAGCCTTAGCCAGCAGTTTCAAATTTCCTTCAATGTCGCCTGCTCTGGCCCCTGGAAGACAAATGACTATGGTTGCTGGTGTCGCTAACTTCACATTTCTCAAAACAGAGTCACCAATAACCAGAGTTTGTTCCTCGGCGGGTGTGTCGCCAAGTGGGGAAAAACGGTTAGAGATGTGAACGGGTTGGTGGTGTACAGGGGGCTTCTGTTTAGGACTACGCTTCCTCCTCACAGTCACCCAGCCGGGCTGCTTTCCCGGCTGCTCGGGATCTCCTGGGGGACAGCTAACGGTGGCTAAGCTACCTTGGTCCGCACCAACTACAGGGGCCTGGCTAGCTGTAGGATTTTCCAAGGTGCGGAGCCGAGTCTCCAATTTGCCCAGCCTGGCCTCCAAAGCTACGAATAAGCTACACTTATTACAAGGACCATTACTGTTAAAGGAGGCCGAGGAATAACTAAACATTTCACACCCAGAGCAGAAAAGTGCGGGAGAGACAGGAAAAGCCGCCATGCTAAACCGGCTAAGCGCTAGTAGCTGCGCTAAGCTAGCAGATTCCTAAAAATACACATAGTGAATAATGTGTAAATAATTTAGAGGTGATTCAGCAGAGGGAGTGCTTTAGTTAAGGCACATGAAGATTACACTGTGAAACAAATCGTAATCTAGTTATCTAGATCAATCTAACTATGCAGATTAAACAGCTAACAGATACAGCAAAACACAGCTGTGCTCCGGAACAGGAAGTGATACAATACCGCAGTGAGAGCCCAATGCAGCTTTTAAATCAGGTGACACAGCATGGTACAGCTCAGCAAGGTACAATTTGAAAAAAGGCATTAGGCAGGCTAAAGCTGCACACAAGGCAAAGATTGAAAACCATTTTATCAATAAGATCCGAAGCGTGTGTGGCAGGGCATCCAGCAGATCACAAACCACAGAGGCACCCGTGAACCATCTGTAGACATTAATGTCTCCCTGGCTGAGGAGCTCAGTCATTTTTATGCCCGTTTTGAAACAAAAGGGCTTAACAACGGAGCTATTCCCCACCCCTCTGCTGACACAGACTATCCACTCACTGTTTCGGCAGAGGAGGTGAGGCACGTCTGTGAACACTAGAAAGGCAGAGGGGCCTGATCAAATTCCAGGAAGGGTGGTTAAAGACTGCGCCCACCAGTTGGCAGATGTCTTTGCAGATATTTTTAACAGATCTCTCTTCAAAGGTACTGTACCAACTTGCTTCAAAACAGCCACCATCATTCCAGTGCCCAAGCAAAGTAACATCACAACCATGAATGACTACAGACCGGTGGCCCTTACTCCTATTGTGGCTAAGTGCTTTGAGAGGCTGGTGATGAAGCATTTAAAATCTGTCCTTCCCCTCAATCTGGACCAGCATCAATATGCCTATAGGGCAAATAGATCCACAGAGGATGCTATCATCACAGCTCTCCATACAGCTTTAACGCACCTCGACAATAAAGGGGCAAGTGTGAGAATGCTTTTTATAGATTACAGCTCTGCTTTCAACACAATTGTACCCAGTAAGTTGGTCACAAAGCTCCTCAACCTAGGCCTTAGCAATACTTTATGTGCATGGATTAAGGATTTCCTGTCTGACCGCCCACAGGCAGGCAAACTGGGCCCACATCTATCCTCCAGTCTGTCTCTTAGCACCGGCGCACCACAAGGCTGTGTGCTAAGTCCGTTGCTTTATTCCGTCTATACATATGACTGTATTCCCACCCATCCCTCAAATACGATAATAAAATTTGCTGATGACACTACTGTGGTGGGACAGATCTTCAACAGCAATGAGGCAGCCTATAGAGATGAAGTTGAAAGGCTAGTTGAATGGTGCACAGAAAATAATTTGACCCTGAATGTTAAGAAAACCAAAGAGATTATAGTTGACTTCAGGAAGTGCAAGGATGACCCCTCTCCCTTAACCATCAAAGGTGAGGTAGTAGAGAGGGTCTCTTGTTTTAAATTTCTGGGCACCTGGATCACTGAGGATCTTAAATGGGAAAATAACACATCTGCTGTGGTCAAAAAGGCGCATCAGAGGCTTTATTTTCTACGAGCATTGAAGAAGAACAACCTGTCAGCTGAGATGCTCAAGGCCTTTTATCATTGCTCCATCGAGAGTGTTTTAACCTATTGCATTACAGCATGGTTTGCAAACTGCTCTGAAAACAACAAGGAATCCATCAGACGAGTCATAAGAATGGCAGAAAAGATCACTGGTCTCCCTCGGCCCTCATTGGATGATGTTTTTAGGACTAGCTGCCTCCGCCGAGCAAGCAGTATTCTGCAGGACAGAACACACCCCTCACACCACCTTTTTTCTTTGCTTCCATCTGGCAGGCGTTATCTGGCCTTTAAAGCCCATACCACAAGGCTGAAAAACAGCTTCTTTCCTAGAGCTGTTACAGAACTGAACAGACATGCCCAAGCTCCAGATGGAACACTTGCATTATTCTAATTAAAACAAGGGCGGACATGTGCAGTAATTGTTTTTAACTATTTTTAATTTTAGGTATATTTATTACTGTTTTTAAGCTATTTGAGGGGTTTTATTAAGTTGGGTATTTTTACTGTTAATTGATGTTTTAGAGGGAAGTGCAATATGGGACATGTGCAGCATGGGATAGTGTAAAATGGGACAATGACAATGTGGGATCAGTGCAATACAAGTTATGTTTGTCTCCGAGCTTGCCCCCCCGCCCCCCCAATCTCCTGATGTTTTTTTAATATTTATTGAAGTACGAGGTCTATTAGAAAAGAAACCGACCTTTTTATTTTTTCAAAAACTATATGGATTTGAATCACGTGTGATTGCGTCAGACAAGCTTGAACCCTCGTGCGCATGTGTGAGTTTCTTCACGCCTGTCGGTTGCGTCATTCGCCTGTGGGCAGGCTTTGAGTGAGCACTGGTCCACCCCCCCCGTCGAAATTCCTTTGTCTGACTTCTTCCTGAGAGACTGGCGCTTTGCTTGATCAAATTTTTTTCAGGAACTGTAAGGCACATCCAAGTGGACACCATTCGAGAAATTCAGACGGTTTTCGGTGAAAATTTTAACGGCTGATGAGAGATTAAGGAGTGTTACTATCGCTTTAAGGACAGCCCACGGCGCTGGACGGCACGCCGCGCCCAAAGCCGCTGTCGTCAGCCTGTTTCGAGCTGAAAACTTCCAAATTTAAGCCTCTGTTGACCCAGGACGTCGTGAGAGAACAGAGAAGTTTCAGAAGCGGTCGGGATCAGCAGTTTATCCAGCCATTCCACTGTTA
The DNA here is from genome assembly GCF_902500255.1 of Thalassophryne amazonica. NCBI lineage: Eukaryota > Metazoa > Chordata > Actinopteri > Batrachoidiformes > Batrachoididae > Thalassophryne > Thalassophryne amazonica. The sequence goes on from NC_047106.1 coordinate 50,639,909, forward strand.
AAGGAGATTTTGTAATGAAAGACGTGTGGACGGATTTGCGCGTTGGCACCCAGCTGCTCATGGCACGGCGCCACAGCAAAACACCTCCGTGTTGATAACCATTCGTAAGATTCAGGTGGTTTTCGATGGCTTTCAGTCGAGTGAGTATCCGAGAAATTGTTTAACAGCTGGGCATGTTCAAAGTTGTCTTGTAATGCTTCCAACGGAGGTGTTTGTCTGTCTGTCTGTTTGTCTGTTTGTCAGCAGGATAACTCAAAACGTTTTGAAATTTTGTGGAGTGGTTGGAAATGACAAGAGGAACAAGTGATTAAATTTTAGTGGTGATCTGGATTACGATCCGGATCCAGGAATTTTTTAAAGGATTCTTCACCATTGCGGGATAGGGGGAATTTTGACATTCTAGTTTCTAACTCCACAAAAACAAGGCAGAAAGGCTTGAAAAAAATTTGGGTGTAACATAGTCAAATGTTCTATCAAACAACAAAGTTTGGTGATGATCGGATCCAGATTCCGGATCTGGTGATCCAGAATATGCAAAAATATAGGGGAAATAGAAAATGTGTCAGTGTGAGGTGACAAATGAAGCTAGAGATGCACAACAAACACAAAATTGTAACTGAATCTGTACTGATTCAGTAAGGTGTCATGAGATTTGATGTAGCTTCAAATGTTATGGAGCTAGATCCAGAAGAAAACCGCCATTACCGAAAAATCATTTTTATACAATAACTTTTTTAACTAATAAAGACATAAAAGTGATTCCAAGTTCTAGTGGTATGTTTTCATGGTCAAGGATGTCAAATATAAAGGAAGGAAAAGTGTATGTATCATAGTTTGGTTGTAACACTGAATTGTTGAATAGATCACTGCGCCAAGGAGGGAATCTCTTTAGGGTCAGTGACCCTATGGCCTTGTTTAGAGAAGTGTTTCATAAATGTTAAAAAATTCATATATTTGCAGTTTAGTTGAATAATAAATTGAATTTTGTCCTTATTTGTTTTTGTCTATAAGCACATGCAATATCAATATCAGTGCTCAGATGACAGTAGCTTCTGGGAAAGGTGCAAGTTGTAATAAACTGTGATGTCAAGCGTTAAGGATACATGCTATCCAGTCACGGCAGATGAAACTTTCTTACTACTGAGCAAACGTCATTGTTAGACTTTTTTAGGTTCAATGATTCCACGGCGTGTAGATGTTATGGCGTCAGTGACCCCATGGCCTTGGTGGAGGTTTGCACTCTCTGAGTGCTTCTAGTTTAAAAATGGTACCAGTTTGTTCCCCATGTCATGAGGATTCAGAATATATATAGTTTTTAGGGCTACATATTATAGTTTGAGAGTTTATCGCACATGGTACAACACTGTATGGTCTTACATAAATGGCTATTTTGGGGGTAATTTTCAGTTAAACTTTAAAAAAAAAAATGGTACCAGTTTGTTCCCCATGTCATGAAGATTCAGAATATATATAGTTTTTAGGGCTACATATTATAGTTTGTATGTTTATGTGACCCATTAAAGTGGGTCACGTAATGATGTTATCGTGCTTGACCAATCACAGCGTGTTCCGGACAAATAGTCAAAGTAAGTCCTCTTCCGGGGGACATCCCCCCATTCAAAAGATGAACACGGAGAGAGATTTTATTTCAGTTTTTATTTATTTCATGCAATATATTTTTAGCCTCATCTTTTTTTTTGTCAACACTAATGCATGCTAATTTCTTAGCATTTAGAACAGTGACGTAGCGTCATCATTGTCTCACTTTCATCATGAAAAAATGGTTGTTGACAAATACATTTCATCTTGTCTAGTCTGATGAAATTAACACTACTTTCGTGTGTTGTCGTTCTGATGATAATAACTGCTTTGTAGTGCCGTGTGCTCCGCTCCCTGTTAGTCCACCAAAAATACAACCTTTGTGATAGTCCCAGTTACTCACATTTTACACTGAGTATTTGTGTGCATGCACACACACACACACACACTTGCATACAGACCCTGACCGTAGAAGGGAATCTCTGGAGCTGTCTGTAATCTCACGCAAACAGTGAGTGTTAGATTCCTGCTTATGTCTCTGTGAGTCATGATGAATGGACTCGGGCCTGCAGGCTGTTGTAATGGTGGGCTCATGAGAACGCACACGGGCATTGCTTGAGGGACTGGTGCACAAACAAAACCCGTGCAACGCTTTGTTTGTCAGGAAAACACCTTCACTGGCCAGTCCATAGATCTCACAGCAGAGGGGCTGATAGGTTTAAGGACAGAGGGAGTATTAGTGTGTTTATAAAATTCATGTCAGCAGTGACCCAGATTAGAGGAATTTGAGTGTAGATAAGCCAGATGTAGGGGAGGCGATGTAATAAAGTTTAAATATTGTCACACATGAAATTAATGGTATAATTAATTAGTCGAGCTTCAGATTCACAAAGGTGAGCAAATAAATACTGCCGCTAATATTTTCTGTCATTTATGAATCTGAAGCTTTGTGAAACACTTGTGTGTTCTGAGACATAAACACCAACTAGCATAAACATAAACACCAACCACATAAATAGTGCTCATCGTGTTTTTTGGCATAATATGAAATAAAACAATGAGATTGTCGTGTGTCATCTCCTTTAAGACACAAGTGGCCAATATCAGGCACATTGCTACTCAGAAGGCCAACGCGGTAGAGAGAGGTTTTCTAGTAATGAAATGACTTCACACCCACAAGACCTGGTTTTGGCTGTATGGTGCATTCACTTTCTGCTGCCAACAGATAAGAAATGCACAGGTTGTGCACAGAAATGCACAGGCTGTCAGACTGCACAAGTCCTCACTCAGGGGGAGGAGGAGTAACAGGAAGACAGAGGACGGGAAGGAGAGAAACAGTTGTAGCCAGTAAACCAGTATTGATCATTATTATCACTTTACCAAGGCGTTGCTAGGCCAGTATCGTAGATTTACATTGACGCTACCTGTCTATACCCGCCCACTCTGCGTAAACAAATGACGTCATAGCGCGCAGCCCAAGAACTGTCCGCAGAGGAAAACATAAACGCACTGCCGAATTTGGAGAGCAGCGCGCGCCAGCCGACACGACAAAAATTAAAGTGAGCCAACTTTTTGTGTACGCATTACGTGTTGTGTATCTCAGTAAAAAGTGATAACAATGCAAATAACATGCTGTTGTCATGCGGTATGCATTTTCTGAGTCCCCCCGTCCACGCCCAGTCGACCAAAATGACAGATATTCGCCCTCGTCTAACTCAGGCGAATATCTGTCATTTTGGGCAACTGGTCATGAACGTCGGGTCTCTGAAAATGCATACCGCCCTCCAAAAGCATGTTATTGTATTATTATTATCACTTTACCGAGGCGTTGCTATGCCAGTAGCGTAGATTTATGACGACGCTACCTGGCTATACCCGCCCGCAGTAGCGAACGAGTATCGGCATACCCGCCCACTGTGCGGAAACAAATGATGTCATAGCGCGCGCAGCCCAACAACTGTCCACAGAGGAAAAGATGAAAAGGCGAGAAGTGTGTGTTGGTCCCAGTATGGATATTCCGGATGATTTTATCATGGATAGTACGACAATGAACAGCAGCCAAAGCAGCCAGCTTGATGAGGACGCACTGCCGAATTTGGAGAGCAGTGCGCGCCAGCCGACACGACAAACGTTAAAGTGAGCCAACTTTTTATGTCCGTGTTTGCTGGGTGGCATGTGTTTTGAAATGACATTAAATATTGTTAATGTGATTCCACGTGTTGTGTATCTCAGTAAGTGATAATAATGCAAATAACATGCTGTTGTCGTGCGGTATGCATTTTCAGAGGCCCGCCGTCCGCAATGACAGATATTCGCCCTCATCTAACTTGGGCAAATATCTGTCATTTTGGGCGAATGGGCATGGACGGCGGGCCTCTGAAAAGACATACCGCCCTCCAAAAGCATGTTATTGCATTAGTATGTCTGGTATTTACATTTGTGTATTTATATTTATATTGGCAAACTGTTTTTACTTTCACTTTTGGTACTCTGTGCTGCTATAAAATGCTGCTGGAACTTCAATTTCCCTGAGGGAGTCTTCCCAAGGGATCACGTTCTATCTAATCTAATCTAATCTAGGTAATCTGAATCTAATGACAGACATGTCGCTGACCTGAAATTTCTTCTCATCTGTATATAAAGATATGAATAGCAAAGACAAACACTCATTCTCAGTTTCTACATTAGAAAACAACCAACTCATTGGACGATGGAGAGTAAATGCACTGAGATCAAAATAATGAAACTGCATATAGACAATGTAAAAGGATGCATACGCGTGAATGCATATTTTGACAAACTGATAGATGTGTTCCTGTCATCTGAACATTCCCACTATGTGGTCAACCTGTACCATCTGTTCAATGATTAAATAAAGCCTTTTTGTGAAGTGTCACGACACGCAGCATCTCGTGACGAGAAGGTCCTGTTGGTTTTCTATCAATGCCCTGTGACTGAAGCCATGTGTCTGTCTGCTCACTTGTCTGTGAATAACTGATGCTGGCTCCCTCTCTCCTCACTCTTTTTTTTAACTCATTCTCCATCATCTGCTTTCTGATGCTCACATATTGCACTCTGACACTTCTGCTCTTTTCCCTTCTACTTGGCCATCAAACAGGCTCGCTAGTTCTGCTTTTTCTCTCCTTTGGTTCCTCGATTGCCTCTCTGGATTCTGATTTTACTTTATGCTTTCCTTTGTGCTTTTGCCTCCTCTTTCTCTCCTGTCTTTCTCACTCTCGCTGAGACCCTGGAGCCAGTGTGACTCCTTCTCCAGCTGATGAGTAAGACAGTGCTTCCAGTATCTCATGAATGAGGGAAAACAAACGCTGGCCAATCGTATTTACTGACACCAACAGAAGCAGAAAAACACCAACTGCTCTGTGAACAAAGGTTGAAAATATGATACAAGAACACATATTTTGGCCAAAAACAAAGTGTACTTATACACATCATTACTCTCATAAGCTGGCTGACATTCATTCACTCACTCAATAATTCAAGACTAGCAGTAGGCGTAGTGAGTCAGTGGTTTCAGGGGATTAGTTTATCTGCTTATTTAATGGTCTAGAATTAACCTGTAAACTTACTGTTTCATACATATCCCAAGAAAACCACAACCTGAGCAAAAACAAATAAATCAATAAAAATCACATTTCAAAATTTGAAAGCCAGTGAAACATTTTGGTATTTGGAGCTACAAAGTTAAATTGGTGTGAATTAAATTGACCGAAACAATCAGTTCTTTAAGTTGTGAAATTCATTCATATTTAGCAGATGTGATTAGGGACAAGAAATTCTCCCCAGCACATATAGGAAAAATTGATCCAGAATACATTGCTTTGTCAGTATCAGTTTTTTTGTTTGTTTGTTTGTTTTTGTTTTGTTTTTTTTGGGTCGCCCCTAGTCAGACAATTGTCTGATCCCATTGTTTGCAATTCTTGATGTCCACATTTTGTTTATTTGTATTTTTTAAACATGTCCATGAGAAAGCCTCGCAAGTTTATGCAATTTTGCAAGAGTGTGACCATGAAGACTTTGAGAGGAAATGACATTGCATTAGGGATCTCAAAAGGACAGCCGTGATGTGGACACAGACTTTAAAGGGGAACTATGCAAAATTTTTACCTTAATTTTACAGTTTTGGAGTGATTATAATCACTAAATGACTTCTTTTCTTTTAAGGGAGAATGCCCCCCCCCCCCCCCCCCCAAGCATCTCATAACAGAAAACCAGCCTGCCAACTTGAGAGACACCGACCAACTGTCCTTTTAGACAGCCTTGGGTCTCACAAGAAACACAAACTGCTTTACAGTCCTACAACACATAAACACCCCCTATCAAGGCACCAGCAAGCTAGCAGCTATAAGAACATGCCAACGATGGCTTTATTTTTTACATGTTCATCGTCATGGCAGAGCTGGTGAAAAAGCAATGAAAATTGCTGTTGGAGGAAGCGAGAAAGAGAAAAAGAGCGTGTGAGCGAACGAGGGGTCTCACACACACACACACACACACACACACACACACACACACACACACACACACACACACACACACACACACGTGTCACCCTTGGTAAGGCTTTCTCAGAATAGCAAGAGCTGAAAGATAAAGAAACGTGCAAAACGGATGCAGACCTGCTGTTTTTACTGTTGCACTTGCAAGTATACTGTTATAAACTCTCTGTTCTCTATGTCTTTCTGTGTATTGTCACTCCATGGATTGCATTCGCCTGCTTCATTGGAAATAAATGCAAACGGGCAGCAGGGGAAGAGGAGGGCCGGCAGTGAGTTTTTAACGACAGTTTTGTGACATATGTAATCAGAGCTGTAGGGGGAGCTCCATGCAACCAATAAAAAGAAAAGGAGAAAATAGTGAAAAACTGACCAGAGTTGCATAGTGCCTCTTTAAAGCAGTTACCACTGCTGGCGGTTAGTCACGTCTATGTTTACTGGCTTACTGACTATGGCTGGATAAATGAAAGAATCTAATGATGTAAAGGTGATGATGGCAGTTGGATGTTTAATGACCATCATGTGGAGTTTGAGGAACGTTGAAATACTGTGTGTAAGGTTATGAAGCCCTGTGAAGCAGGAAGCAGCGTCACACAGCAGGATGATATTCTACGTGGCTGCTGTGTGCCACTTAAGAAGTAAAATCAATGCCATGCAGTTGTGTTGCAAAGTATTTATTTGTTACTTAGTTTGTCCAGTCTGGTTTACACTTACTGGCCCCATTAGAGCACAACTGGAAAAGCGGCTGACTGCAAATCTCTTCAAGATACCTCTACGGTGGCCTGGATGTGACTATATGTAGTTGGGAGAATTGTGTGGAAATTGTCGGTAATTTGAAATGAGGCTCCTTGGTTTAATGAGAGCAGGAGAAGGGACTGAAAATAACTGTGGTGAGTTACACCAAAATGAAAGCATTGTAGAGTCTGGTTCTACAGAATCCAAAGCTTCTGCACAGGCTAGCAGTGTCGCTGCAGGGTACCTACCCCTCCCATCATGTCACTCAGAGGGATTAAAGAAGCTAAAGCCCCTTCACTCTGCCATCAGCCAGTTTGGACCATGAAGCACAGACTGGAGTCTGGGAAAACATGCTTTCTCCCTGCACATCACAACATGATGTACGGGCCTACTTGTAAATTTAAATGGCGTATCTACACACAAATATTTGTTCAGAACACACACTGTGCATACGGAAGAGAACGAAGTGTTCTCATCAACTGATTTCACAACTGTGCATGATCTTAAAACTCCTAAATTTTCTCCACATGCAAGTTTCAATCTGCACATGAAAACTCACCTTCCGATCATAGTAGAGTGCTGCTGCACAGCGGCCTCTAGGAGGCGCTCCAGAATGGTCCATTCTCCCATGATTGGGGTTAAAAGACATCCACTAGACACAGGAAGTCAAGGTTGACCTCACTCTGCGTAGGCTTCCAGAGGTTAATGTCTGTTTTGCCAAGTTGTCAAAGTCCACCTGTTGGGTCAGGTGAGGCAGCAGGTGTCTTTAGGTCGGAGGCTAAGGGTTATACACTGCAAAAGGGGGTGGGGAGGGGGTACAAAAGGTGACAGATGTGCAAAAGGAGCTCAGTTACACCACATTGTTGCTGCTGTGTTGCTCTTCTTTCCTTTGTTGTGGCTGCTGGCTGCTGTCACCAAAGCACATGTGCACGCATACACTTGCCTGCATGCCCCAAAGTACGTGCACGATACAGCGACTGAAACTTGCCTCTGTGCACCTGCTTCATCTGAGTTTGTGTTGCTCCACCAGGCTGCACCTGAGCCTCGTTGAACAGAAACAGATCCTGGCTCTCCTCCAGCTCTGGCGTTTGGGTTTCAGTCCGTCTGAGTTTCGAGGAGCATCTACAGTTTGTGCAAACAGACATGCATCCCTCACTCACTCACTCTTTGACAGCATCCTGAAGCACTGGATCAGGCTCAGGTCCATACACTCATGGGTGCCAGAGGAACCGAGGTTCTTTGACTGTGCTCCTTCTCCATCCTCTCAATTCTTTCTCTGTCCTATCTTCTAGCAGTTCTTCCTCCCTTCCACCACTCTTCCCACCTCCTCTTCTCTATCTTTCTCTCTGTGGCTTGTTTCTCCTGGTTTGATTCACGGTGTACTGGTAAGAAACATCGTACTCCCTCTCCTCCTTCATCTCCTCCTCTTCTGCTCCCTCCAAGAGGAACTGTGCAAGAATATCTTGGTTCTTCAGCACTCCTTATCTTCACTGCTCTCAGTTTGGCTTTGGAGATGCAGCCCTCTTTTCCTCTACTCCTTTCATCTTGTCTTTCTTTTCTCCTGTTCCCTCTACCTGCCTCTCTCTCTCTCTTTCTCTCTCTCTCAACTCGTCAGACCGTGTGTCTGGAGGGTTAGAGAGGAATCATCTCTCTGCTCCTCCCCTCTTTCTCTCTCTCTCTCACACACACACTCTATCCTCCTCCCGCTTGCTCTCCTCTTCATCTCTTACTACTCCATCACCAGTGACACAAAAAACATTTTCCGCTCCTCTCCCACCATTGCAGTCCTCATTCTACCCTCCTGCTGCTTTTTCATTTACTTCATCTTTTCCATCCATGCATCCTGCCTCTTCCCGTATGGGAAGAACACAAAGATGAGCACCGTCCAATACTTAGACATAGCAAATCTGAGATCAACAATGCTGAACAGAAACAAAATGCAATGGAATTAGTGTGTACAGTGCATATGGACACATCAAAATTTTAGGAATTTTCAAGCATACACTCAACTCCGGTGTTATTTAGATGTTATTATATTGGTTAATATAATAATAATATCCTTTATTTAACCATATAATACGCCCATTGAGATCGAAACCTCTTTTACAAGGGTGACATGGCCAAGAAAGGCAGTAGCACACGTCATAATAAAATACAAGCAACGTACAGATAAAACAATCAGCTTGGTCATTATAACAATATATAAGATGAAACTTAAAAATTTAGAAACATGGGCACTGTGCACAAGAATTCCATTCGCGGTCTCTTAAAATAGAGCGGAAAGCATTAAAAAAAATCAGCCTAGACAGTTTCAATTCAGATTGGAGGACATTCCAGTCAGAGGGAACAGAAAAACTAAAAGCTTTCTTTCCCGTTTCCGTGTGAACATGAGGTCCACAAAAGCACAACGTCTTTCAAGCACAAAGCATATCGGCTTTCAAATCTTCACAGTAAACTGGATAAATAAATCTGAACCAACCCAATAAGAGGCTTGTAAACCAGAGTCATCCAGTGTGTATATCTCCTTGCATTCAAAGAAGGCATGCCAGCATTAGCATACAACCCACAGTGATGGGTGAGATGGCTACAAGCAGTGATTAATCTCAGAGCACAATGGTACAGCAGGGTAAAGAACTGTAGATAACTGGTCAATATGATCTAAAAGCTGAGAATTTCATTTTTGAGGGTTTTTGCAAATAAATTGTATGGTGTACCATACAGGTATACAGTAGTGTTCAGAATAATAATAGTGCTATGTGACTAAAAAGATTAATCCAGGTTTTGAGTATATTTCTTATTGTTACATGGGAAACAAGGTACCAGTAGATTCAGTAGATTCTCACAAATCCAACAAGACCAAGCATTCATGATATGCACACTCTTAAGGCTATGAAATTGGGCTATTAGTAAAAAAAAAAAAAAAAGTAGAAAAGGGGGTATACACAATAATAGTAGTGTGGCATTCAGTCAGTGAGTTTGTCAATTTTGTGGAACAAACAGGTGTGAATCAGGTGTCCCCTATTTAAGGGGGGAATTCCTCCGCACGTCTGTCTCAGTGTGCCGAAAAAGTGCTGATGTCCACGTCTTTTCACAATTCCTGTGCTAGTCAGACAATGTCCCGGATAAAACACAGCGTCCAGTTTGGAAATGAACGGCACATTCCACTGTTACAGGAGTTTTTGTCATGGAAAGAGGAGTGGAGGCTTCGCGCGTCGCGGCGGTGCCGCACGGCGCAAAGCAATGCCGTGATGAAGCCTCATGGGACATGTTCTGGCATGTCCAGGCACATCCACAATTTCTCGGATAATCACTCGATAGAAAAACCACCGACAGCTGTCTGAACGCCATCTCAAAGCCATCCTGTGAGACCAAAACGGAGGTGGTTTTGTCTCGCTCCAGTAGCGAATCCATCGTGACGCGCGAAGCCTCCGCTCGGCTTTCCATGACAAAATCTCTTGTTAAAAGTGAAATCTGCCGGAAAATGGTTGATGTCCAGCTCTTGTGATAACCAGAGAAATGGCACACGATGGTCACGGATCCAGACAGCCATCCGTTTAGAAATGAAATGGTCGTTCAGCCTGTTGATGGCGGCTTCGGAGCGCGGCGCACCCCACAGCCGCTGGGGGCTGTCCTTAAAGTGACAGTAACACTCCTTATTCTCTACCAAGCCCGTAACATTTTCACCGAAAGCCAGATAATTTTTTCTAATGGTTTCCAGCTGCCAGTCTCTAACAGTTTCTGAAAAAATTCTGATGGAAAAAAAGCCCAAATAATTCCACCATTTCCTGGCAATGAAAATCCGATGAGGGGGCTGGACCACTCCTCACTCAAAGCCTGATCACAGGCGAATGACGCAACCGACAGGCGTGGAAAAACTCACGCATGCGCACGAGGGTTCAAGCTTGTCTGACGCAATCACACGTGATTCAAATCCATATGGTTTTTGAAAAAAATAATAAGGTCGGATACTTTTCTAATAGACCTCGTATCTCCTTGCATTAAAAGAAGGCATGCCAGCATTAGCATACAACCCACAGTGATGGGTGAGATGGCTACAAGCAATGATTAATCTCAGAGCACAATGGTACAGCGGGGTAAAGAACTGAAGATAACTGGTCAATATGATCTAAAATCTGAGAATTTCATTTTTAATTTGAGGGTTTTTGCAAATAAATTGTATGGTGTACCATACAGGCATATTTTCCTAGGATATGTGACTCGATATATCACAAGTCCCTATGGTATCAAATTATATCTTACATTCAAAATCATTATCATAATCGTAGGTTGCCTCCGGATACTCCAGCTTCCTCCCACTTCCAAAGACATGCAGGTTTGGTGAATTGGTGACTCTAAATTGACCATAGGAGTGAATGGGAGTGTGAATGAGTTTGTCTATATGTACCGTACCTGTGAAAGACTGGCAGCAGAAGGACCCCCCCGCCCCCACCCCAAACAGCTTCAGTGAAAAAGCTTGAGACCCACCAAATGAACCTTACACATAAGCCAAGTCTTCATCCTAAAAATTACAAGTTATTAACCTTGTTGGAGTCACCTTTCATTTTGACCATACAAATGTGACTGAAAACACATTTTTGTCACCAGTCAACATAAATAAAACACCAACACAAATATGTAGTGGTCAAGCGGTTAGTGTACTTGTTTCCAGAGCGGAAGGTTCCCACCCCTATTCTCCATGTAATGCTGAGTTGCATCAGGAAGGGCATGCGGCATAAAACTTGTGCAAAATCAACATGCAGATCCATATCAGATCTGCTGTGGCACCCCCAAGTGAAAAAGGGAGAAAGACCTAAAAGACCTTACTATAGCCCGTGCGTTTTCATTTTGTCAGAAGAGTAGTAAATCTATTCTGAAGAAAGTAATGAGTGACTGAACACACATGCATAATCCATCGCAACCCGTGCCAAGACAATCTGGTAGCACTGTGTCTACCACGTGAAGGGAGTGAGGCAAATGGGGGAAATGAGCAAACACACAGACAGTCTTCCGTCATTCTCTTGCTTGCCCTCTGTGTTTGTTTGTTTTTTTTAAAGATAACAGCATTCTCTTGTACTGATTTATCTTCTCTTCGACCGACTTTGGTTGACATCAACAAAAGCTGCCACTGTGTTTCACTAACTGGGTGCTTCTCATCTTACAGGGCAAACTGATATGTTGATATATTACAAAGCAAAACAGAGATACATTGTGTTTCCTTGATGATGCAAAATATATTTCAAACTTAATTTTATTATTTAGCGTGTTTAATGTCGAATACCCTTCCTGATGCAACTCCAGTTGGAGAAACGCGGCTCTTGGTCTTTCCAGTCTGCCAGCCAAGTACTACTCTGCTTCACTTCTAAGATGTAACAAGATCAATTTTTGAAATTTTATTTTGATAATACTACGGGGGAAACAAACTTAAACAGAGAAAGGTGCAAAAATAACTTTGCATTCTGTTATCTTGGCTACCAAAGCCTTTCAAAGTTTTCTCAAGACCCCTGACTAATTATTCTCTGCTTTTTCCATTTAAGGTTTTACTGAAGCAACAAAGCAGAATTTGTATTTATTTATTTTTACTGACTTGTGTGCCTGTGTGTCCGTATGTCAGTGGGCAAGATTAATCCAAAACAGACTTGAGTGGAATATTACTTGGTTAGATATCTAGAGGTGATTAAATTTTGTGTACAGCGCAACAACACAGAAGCCTAGGATCAAATGTCATGGGAAAATTACTCCATCATCTAATCTTGAGGTGATTAGACGATGGAGTAGTTTGGTCAAGGAAAACATGGTCAGGAAAAAAAAAAATGTCAACAAACAATCAATCAATTTTTTTATATAGCGCCAAATCACAACAAACAGTTGCCCCAAGGCGCTTTATATTGTAAGGCAAGGCCATACAATAATTATGTAAAACCCCAACAGTCAAAATGACCCCCTGTGAGCAAGCACTTGGCTACAGTGGGAAGTAAAAACTCCCTTTTAACAGGAAGAAATCTCCAGCAGAACCAGGCTCAGGGAGGGGCAGTCCTCTGCTGGGACTGGTTGGGGCTGAGGGAGAGAACCAGGAAAAAGACATGCTGTGGAGGGGAGCAGAGATCGATCACTAATGATTAAATGCAGAGTGGTGCATACAGAGCAAAAAGAGAAAGAAACAATGCATCATGGGAACCCCCCAGCAGTCTACGTCTATAGCAGCATAACTAAGGGATGGTTCAGGGTCACCTGATCCAGCCCTAACTATAAGCTTTAGCAAAATGGAAAGTTTTAAGCCTAATCTTAAAAGTAGAGAGGGTGTCTGTCTCCCTGATCTGAATTGGGAGCTGGTTCCACAGGAGAGGAGCCTGAAAGCTGAAGGCTCTGCCTCCCATTCTACTCTTACAAACCCTAGGAACTACAAGTAAACCTGCAGTCTGAGAGCGAAGCGCTCTATTGGGGTGATATGGTACTACGAGGTCCCTAAGATAAGATGGGACCTGATTATTCAAAACCTTATAAGTAAGAAGAAGAATTTTAAATTCTATTCTAGAATTAACAGGAAGCCAATGAAGAGAGGCCAATATGGGTGAGATATGCCCTCTCCTTCTAGTCCCCGTCAGTACTCTAGCTGCAGCATTTTGAATTAACTGAAGGCTTTTTAGGGAACTTTTAGGACAACCTGATAATAATGAATTACAATAGTGCAGCCTAGAGGAAATAAATGCATGAATTAGTTTTTCAGCATCACTCTGAGACAAGACCTTTCTGATTTTAGAGATATTGCGTAAATGCAAAAAAGCAGTCCTACATATTTGTTTAATATGCGCTTTGAATGACATATCCTGATCAAAAATGACTCCAAGATTTCTCACAGTATTACTAGAGCTCAGGGTAATGCCATCCAGAGTAAGGATCTGGTTAGACACCATGTTTCTAAGATTTGTGGGGCCAAGTACAATAACTTCAGTTTTATCTGAGTTTAAAAGCAGGAAATTAGAGGTCATCCATGTCTTTATATCTGTAAGACAATCCTGCAGTTTAGCTAATTGGTGTGAGTCCTCTGGCTTCATGGATAGATAAAGCTGGGTATCATCTGCGTAACAATGAAAATTTAAGCAATACCGTCTAATAATACTGCCTAAGGGAAGCATGTATAAAGTGAATAAAATTGGTCCTAGCACAGAACCTTGTGGAACTCCATAATTAACTTTAGTCTGTGAAGAAGATTCCCCATTTACATGAACAAATTGTAATCTATTAGACAAATATGATTCAAACCACCGCAGCGCAGTGCCTTTAATACCTATGGCATGCTCTAATCTCTGTAATAAAATTTTATGGTCAACAGTATCAAAAGCAGCACTGAGGTCTAACAGAACAAGCACAGAGATGAGTCCACTGTCCGAGGCCATAAGAAGATCATTTGTAACCTTCACTAATGCTAAACAAGACACTTAATGATCCACACCACATATTTAGATTTTAGAGTAGTTTATTAAAGGTCAAGGAAACATGTCTACCCTCAGTTCTGTGCACATGAAACTGTCTCTCTTGTGTATTCTTGTTGTACATACGGCAAAGCTCTCTCAACCCCCCTCCCCGTGGTGCTTCCTCTGGCAGGACTCCAGTGAGGTAACAGCCCGGGCTGTATAAATGTAACTTCTGTGAATAAAACAATATGACCATGACAAAGTGATTGAGATGTAGAAAGAAAGTGAAAAATAAATGGCATGCACTTGCGTTGCCAAAATGGTGAAATTGTCTCCTTCATTCATCACAACATCTACAGTACAATCTCTCTCAGACAGACAGATAGATAGATAGCGATGGTCTATTGGTTAAGTGTTGGTCTTCAGACAAGCGGATCCTTGGTTCAAACCCCAACCTGACTGGAAAATCACCCTTGGGACCCTTGGGCATGGTCCTTAATCCCAGAGTTGCTGCCGCTGTGTAGTGATTGCTTTGCATGGCAGCACCCTGACATCAGTGTGTCTGTGTGAATGTATGAATGTGAGGCATCATTGTAAAGCGCTTTGAGCATCTGATGCAGATGGAAATGCACTATATAAATGCAGTCGATAGATAATTTCAACAAGCAAGATATCGAAGTGAAACTGATACACTGATAAATGACACTCATGATGCAGATAATTTCTTCAATGATCGGATGTAAAAACATCTGATATAAAACATGTCCAGCACTGGTGCAAGTGTATGGAAAAGATTGCTTAGGAGGAAATTCTCAGCCTTATGTGGCCATTTAACATGTACTTTTTTGCCATTGCAGTATCCCCTATCAAGACTGTTGGGCTAATCTGCACCCTGTAGCACTGCAAGGCAGATCCAAAAAAAAAAAAAAAAAAAAAACATTGCCAAATGCTGTTTTTTGAGCCCTCTATTCAGCAACAAGTGAATTAGTTAGATACATTTTATACCAGACCATGACTCAGCACGGTGTCGTAAAGACGTTCACTTTTTCAGCCACAGACATTTCAAATGCTCTGTTACTTGTCATCACACCATAGCATCACATTCAAGATTGTACAATACAAGTTCCAATGAGTAAACAACAGATTATGAAGTTTTTCTCTGTAGTGTATGTTGTGGTGAAGTATGTGCCAAAATGCAGGAAAGACACCAAAAAAAATTAAAATTTATTTATTGCACAAAATCCTGGATCTGCCACTGTATTGCATATTTCACATAAATGGTTTCAACTCTTTGGCTGTACCAGCTTACAGAGGAATGAAAATAGTCAACTTCTACAAACTTATGGCTCTTTCTGCTGCACACGGCAGATGACAGCACCACCCGGACAGAAGACTATGCTATTGTGTTATGCCATGATGGTGGATATCTCCGGTGGTAAGGTTTTTAAATCTCAATAAGATCACAAAGGTGATGAAACAGCTGAGAACGGATAAAGTTACAGGGCTTCGTGGTACCAGGACTGAACTTCATCAGGTGGGTGGAGAGGCTCCCCGTGTGGGACGCAATCTCTGCTTCCATTTGTCAACCAGGCATCTTCCCAACACACTGGAAAAAAGGACTCGTCTTTGAAAAGTAAATGATAACCACCTGGATTGTAACTACTACAGGGTACTGCAATGCTCGCTGCTCAGTGACAAGAGCAGTGTGGCTTTTGTGCCCAAAACCTCAGCCATTAACCACAAGTGAACATTTTAATTACATTAGGTTGTTTCTCTTATAAAACAGTTGATCATTATATCTGCATTAGATTCTAAGCCTGGGGGTTAATAGAGCTATCACAAAAACTACAAGCCCCTGAATGGGACACACCCAAGGTTCCACTACACTTGGTCTTGTGAGGGCAAAAGAGATCAACTAATTTACGCAGCAGGTATGTGGGGGGGGTTCCTGTGGAGTCTGAACTTAAAAGATTACATTTCCACACTGATTAACAGATAAGAAGCTTTGGAGGACATCCAGGCACCATGACACAGTGTCTGTGTGCCCACACTGATACCATCAGGACACTGGAGGTAATTATGTTTTTAAGCAAGCAGGTATTAATAATTATCAATTATCACATACCAACTTCCACTAACCCATCTGCATGCTTTTATTGAAGTGACAAAGAAAACATTATTCTGAAAAAGTTCTGTTATGGTTACAGTACGTATTAACACACCTCACAATTAGTTGCATTGAAGCAGGAAAAACATAACCTCTAGGAAACTGGTGATAAAAAAAAACTCAGTTATGAATGTTTTACAACTGTTTCAACCTGTTTCAAGTGTTCAGTTTTGTCCCTAATGAAGCCCTGACAGAAGGCAGTGGTGAGCAGTTCAACGAATCACCTAATTACGGACGCTAACGTCTTCATTAGCTGATTATCTTTTCAGCTAACTTTGAAAACATTACCGGGTCCACTTAAATTTCATGAGGCTAACTTCGAGTTAGCATAACAAGTTGAGGTATCTGAATAAAGTTAATATTCAAAAACATTTCTAAACCCTAAAATCTTATTTGTTCATGCTACAGCTTATACCCTAACCCAAAAAGACATCATGCGTAAAGGCAATAAGCATCACCTCCAGATGGAGGAGCTGTAGGTCAAGTCAAAGAAAATCCTTTAGACTATTATGTTCCATGTATTTTTCTTAATCATTTAATACTTCTGTATAAACTGTATGTTGACTGTGAAATGCTGTTTAACATCATTTGCTGTAACTATTTATATACACCTTGAGATCGCCATCTGGTCTTGGCATGCTTATATATACATACACACATATATATACATACACACATATATATACATACACACATATATATACATACACACACACATATATATATATATATATATATATACATACACACACATACATATATACACACACACACGAGGTCTGTGAGAAAAGTATCCGACCTTTTTATTTTATGCAAAAAATATATGGATTTGATTCATATGTTTTTACGTCAGCCAAGCTTGAACCTTCATGCGCATACGTGAGTTTTTTCACGCCTGTTGGTTGCGTCATTCGCCTGTGGGCAGGCTTTGAGTGAGCACTGGTCCACCCGTCTCGTCGTTTTTTCATTGCGAGGAAATGGCGGAATGATTTGGGCTTTGTTCCATCAGAATTTTTTCAGAAACTGTTAGAGACAGGCAGCTGGAAACCATTCGGAAAATTCACATGGCTTTCGGTGAAAATTTTATGGGCTTCACAGAGATTAAGGAGTGTTACTACCGCTTTAAGGACGGCCCACAATGGTGCACGGCGCACTGCACTCCGAGCCGCGATCGACAGGCAGAAGCAACCATTTAATTTCTAAACGGAGGGCTGTATGGATCCGGGACCATCGTATGCAATTTCTCTGGTTATCACAAGAGCTGGACATCAGCCATTTTCCGGCAGATTTCACTTTTAACAAGAGATTTTGTCACGGAAATCCGCGCAGAGGCTTCGCGTGTCACGACGGATTCGCTGATGGAGTGAGACAAAGAACACCTCCGTTTTGGAGTGTCAGAGGACAAGTTGGGACATGCCCAGCTCTCCACAATTTCTCTTATACTCACTCGACTAGTAAGCCACTGAAAGCTGAGATAGGATATACAGAATATAACACAATAGTTTGCAAATATAGCTAAATCTTGATGAAAACTTTAGTTTGTTTTTGATTGGGCTCAAAGACTAGGCAATTAAAAATCATGACTCTCAACTAACATCAATCAATCAATCAATTTTTTTTATATAGTGCCAAATCACAACAAACAGTTGCCCCAAGGCGCTTTATATTGTAAGGCAAGGCCATACAATAATTATGTAAAACCCCAACGGTCAAAACGACCCCCTGTGAGCAAGCACTTGGCTACAGTGGGAAGGAAAAACTCCCTTTTAACAGGAAGAAACCTCCAGCAGAACCAGGCTCAGGGAGGGGCAGTCTTCTGCTGGGACTGGTTGGGGCTGAGGGAGAGAACCAGGAAAAAGACATGCTGTGGAGGGGAGCAGAGATCGATCACTAATAATTAAATGCAGAGTGGTGTATACAGAGCAAAAAGAGAAAGAAACAGTGCATCATGGGAACCCCCCAGCAGTCTACGTCTATAGCAGCATAACTAAGGGATGGTTCAGGGTCACCTGATCCAGCCCTAACTATAAGCTTTAGCAAAAAGGAAAGTTTTAAGCCTAATCTTAAAAGTAGAGAGGGTGTCTGTCTCCCTGATCTGAATTGGGAGCTGGTTCCACAGGAGGGGAGCCTGAAAGCTGAAGGCTCTGCCTCCCATTCTACTCTTACAAACCCTAGGAACTACAAGTAAGCCTGCAGTCTGAGAGCGAAGCGCTCTATTGTGGTGATATGGTACTATGAGGTCCCTAAGATAAGATGGGACCTGATTATTCAAAACCTTATAAGTAAGAAGAAGAATTTTAAATTCTATTCTAGAATTAACAGGAAGCCAATGAAGAGAGGCCAATATGGGTGAGATATGCTCTCTCCTTCTAGTCCCCGTTAGTACTCTAGCTGCAGCATTTTGAATTAACTGAAGGCTTTTCAGGGAACTTTTAGGACAACCTGATGATAATGAATTTCAATAGTCCAGCCTAGAGGAAATAAATGCATGAATTAGTTTTTCAGCATCACTCTGAGACAAGACCTTTCTAATTTTAGAGATATTGCGCAAATGCAAAAAAGCAGTCCTACATATTTGTTTAATATGCGCTTTGAATGACATATCCTGATCAAAAATGACTCCAAGATTTCTCACAGTATTACTAGAGGTCAGGGTAATGCCATCCAGAGTAAGGATCTGGTTAGACACCATGTTTCTAAGATTTGTGGGGCCAAGTACAATAACTTCAGTTTTATCTGAGTTTAAAAGCAGGAAATTAGAGGTCATCCATGTCTTTATGTCTGTAAGACAATCCTGCAGTTTAGCTAATTGGTGTGTGTCCTCTGGCTTCATGGATAGATAAAGCTGGGTATCATCTGCGTAACAATGAAAATTTAAGCAATACCGTCTAATAATACTGCCTAAGGGAAGCATGTATAAAGTGAATAAAATTGGTCCTAGCACAGAACCTTGTGGAACTCCATAATTAACCTTAGTCTGTGAAGAAGATTTCCCATTTACATGAACAAATTGTAATCTATTAGACAAATATGATTCAAACCACCGCAGCGCAGTGCCTTTAATACCTATGGCATGCTCTAATCTCTGTAATAAAATTTTATGGTCAACAGTATCAAAAGCAGCACTGAGGTCTAACAGAACAAGCACAGAGATGACTCCACTGTCTGAGGCCATAAGAAGATCATTTGTAACCTTCACTAATGCTGTTTCTGTACTATGATGAATTCTAAAACCTGACTGAAACTCTTCAAATAGACCATTCCTCTGCAGATGATCAGTTAACTGTTTTACAACTACCCTTTCAAGAATTTTTGAGAGAAAAGGAAGGTTGGAGATTGGCCTATAATTAGCTAAGATAGCTGGGTCAAGTGATGGCTTTTTAAGTAATGGTTTAATTACTGCCACCTTAAAAGCCTGTGGTACACAGCCAACTAACAAAGATAGATTGATCATATTTAAGATCGAAGCATTAAATAATGGTAGGGCTTCCTTGAGCAGCCTGGTAGGAATGGGGTCTAATAGACATGTTGATGGTTTGGATGAAGTAACTAATGAAAATAACTCAGACAGAACAATCTGAGAGAAAGAGTCTAACCAAATACCGGCATCACTGAAAGCAGCCAAAGATAACGAAACGTCTTTGGGATGGTTATGAGTAATTTTTTCTCTAATAGTTAAAATTTTGTTAGCAAAGAAAGTCATGAAGTCATTACTAGTTAAAGTTAATGGAATACTCAGCTCAATAGAGCTCTGACTCTTTGTCAGCCTGGCTACAGTGCTGAAAAGAAACCTGGGGTTGTTCTTATTTTCTTCAATTAGTGATGAGTAGAAAGATGTCCTAGCTTTACGGAGGGCTTTTTTATAGAGCAACAGACTCTTTTTCCAGGCTAAATGAAGATCTTCTAAATTAGTGAGATGCCATTTCCTCTCCAACTTACGGGTTATCTGCTTTAAGCTGCGAGTTTGTGAGTTATACCACGGAGTCAGGCACTTCTGATTTAAAGCTCTCTTTTTCAGAGGAGCTACAGCATCCAAAGTTGTCTTCAATGAGGACGTAAAACTACTGACGAGATACTCTATCTCACTTAGAGTTTAGGTAGCTACTCTGCACTGTGTTGGTATATGGCATTAGAGAACATAAAGAAGGAATCATATCCTTAAACCTAGTTACAGCGCTTTCTGAAAGACTTCTAGTGTAATGAAACTTATTCCCCACTGCTGGGTAGTCCATCAGAGTAAATGTAAATGTTATTAAGAAATGATCAGACAGAAGGGAGTTTTCAGGGAATACTGTTAAGTCTTCTATTTCCATACCATAAGTCAGAACAAGATCTAAGATATGATTAAAGTGGTGGGTGGACTCATTTACATTTTGAGCAAAGCCAATAGAGTCTAATAATAGATTAAATGCAGTGTTGAGGCTGTCATTCTCAGCATCTGTGTGGATGTTAAAATCGCCCACTATAATTATCTTATCTGAGCTAAGCACTAAGTCAGACAAAAGGTCTGAAAATTCAGAGAAACTCACAGTAACGACCAGGTGGACGATAGATAATAATAAAACTGTTTTTTGGGACTTCCAATTTGGATGGACAAGACTAAGAGTCAAGCTTTCAAATGAATTAAAGCTCTGTCTGGGTTTTTGATTAATTAATAAGCTGGAATGGAAGATTGCTGCTAATCCTCCGCCTCGACCCATGCTATGAGCATTCTGACAGTTAGTGTGACTCGGGGGTGTTGACTCATTTAAACTAACATATTCATCCTGCTGTAACCAGGTTTCTGTAAGGCAGAATAAATCAATATGTTGATCAATTATTATATCATTTACCAACAGGGACTTAGAAGAGAGAGACCTAATGTTTAATAGACCACATTTAACTGTTTTAGTCTGTGGTGCAGTTGAAGGTGCTATATTATTTTTTCTTTTTGAATTTTTATGCTTAAATAGATTTTTACTGGTTATTGGTGGTCTGGGAGCAGGCACCGTCTCTACGGGGATGGGGTAATGAGGGGATGGCAGGGGGAGAGAAGCTGCAGAGAGGTGTGTAAGACTACAACTCTGCTTCCTGGTCCCAACCCTGGATAGTCACGGTTAGGAGAATTTAAGAAAATTGGCCAGATTTCTAGAAATGAGAGCTGCTCCATCCAAAGTGGGATGGATGCCGTCTCTCCTAACAAGACCAGGTTTTCCCCAGAAGCTTTGCCAATTATCTATGAAGCCCACCTCATTTTTTGGACACCATTCAGACAGCCAGCAATTCAAGGAGAACATGCGGCTAAACATGTCACTCCCGGTCTGATTGGGGAGGGGCCCAGAGAAAACTAAAGAGTCCGACATTGTTTTTGCAAAGTTACACGCCGATTTAATGTTAATTTTAGTGACCTCCGATTGGCGTAACCGGGTGTCATTACTGCCGACGTGAATTACAGTCTTACCAAATTTATGCTTAGCCTTAGCCAGCAGTTTCAAATTTCCTTCAGTGTCGCCTGCTCTGGCCCCCGGAAGACAATTGACTATGGTTGCTGGTGTCGCTAACTTCACATTTCTCAAAACAGAGTCGCCAATAACCAGAGTTTGATCCTCGGCGGGTGTGTCGCCGAGTGAGGAAAAACGGTTAGAGATGTGAACGGGTTGGCGGTGTACACGGGGCTTCTGTTTAGAACTACGCTTCCTCCTCACAGTCACCCAGTCGGCCTGCTTTCCCGGCTGCTCGGGATCTGCCAGGGGGTAACTAACGGCGGCTAAGCTTCCTTGGTCCGCACCGACTACAGGGGCCTGGCTAGCTGTAATTTTCCACGGTGCGGAGCCGAGTCTCCAATTCGCCCAGCCTGGCCTCCAAAGCTACGAATAAGCTACACTTATTACAAGTACCATTACTGCTAAAGGAGGCCGAGGAATAACTAAACATTTCACACCCAGAGCAGAAAAGTGCAGGAGAGACAGGAGAAGCCGCCATGCTAAATCGGCTAAGAGCTAGTAGCTGCGCTAAGCTAGCAGATTCCTAAAAACACACAAAGTGAATAATGTGTAAATAATTTAGAGGTCATTCAGCAGAGGGAGTGCTTTAGTTAAGGCACGTTAAGATTACACTGGGGAAACAAATCGTAATCTAGATAACTAGATCAATCTAACTGCGCAGATTAAACAGCTAACAGATACAGAAAAACACCGCTGTGCTCCGGAACAGGAAGTGATACAATACCGCAGTGAGAGCCAACCACCAGTAGAGGAAAGCAAGAGCGTCGGCAAGATGTTATAAATAACTTCATAACTGCTTTCAGACTAGGTAAAGAGATATTTAATTTTTCAACAGTTTACCACCCCCACCCCCCACAACCGTGTGTAATTTGTTTCACATTTTTCAATACAAGCTGTATTTCTCATGGAAAGAGGCTATATAGGAACTATTTAAGCTTGTATCAAAGATTCCATTGATTTGACAGGCGATTTAAGTTTAACAACCAAAAAAAAAAAAAAGAGACATGGCCACATACTAAAATGCGTGGTGGATGGTGCCATTGTGAATAACAAACTTCAATGATCGCCGTGTTTTACTCCCTAAGCATTACATTTATCATACAATACCAAAATGTCACAGAAATTACTTTTTTAAATATCAGCATTAAATTATTGCCATACCTGCATTTATCTTGTGTAATATTGGAAATAAACGATGAGAAACCGACAAGGTAGAAAATTTGTTTAACGATGCTATGAGATTTGGCGCGGGAAGCAGGCAGGATGTTGTCTGGAACATTGAGACATTGTTGCGCATTTACTACCTTCACAAGAGCATACTGCAAAAAGCGATTCCTCGTGGAGAGTCGTCATTTTTCAACAAATGAGAATGCGCATTGAACTGTTGTCCGTATGGCGGCCTCCTTCTCCGGTAAACAAACCACTTTATGATGACCGATTTCAAAGGAATTTGGGCGTTTTATGGCAACATATTAGTTCGCTGATTTGAAGAAATAAAAAATGTTCCCCCATTTCTTTCAGACGTCAAGAATTTACAAAAAGACGGAAAACCGTCCAATTATGGCGAATAAGCATCCCTACAGGAGGTTACCAGCTTTCCTTTTTGGCCTTTACATTTTTAGTATTTTGCTTGCGCCACTCACTCCATTTCATATGCATAATCATACAAAGTTTCCTCACGATATGAAGCTTTGACCCATCTGTCAGGTTTTTTACAACAAAGCCACATCAAACACTTCAAGTTCTGTACATAACTTCTGAACAACAACTCACTAACTTTGAGGTGTTTACACCCCTTTTCCACAGGGTGCCGTTTTATTACAATCACCTGCAATCCAAAAAAAAGTGCAAAAATGGGATGAAACTGCTCAGCCTAGTTTGCCTCCTTACAGGCTGGCTTACAAAGTACAGACCTGGCAACCCGCCTGAAAATAAAAGTAAAGCCACCTAGACACTTGCATGAATTTGATCCCCACACTGGCATGCAATCTCGTGTGCCAATGAGTAAACTCAAACTGTGTGAGGCCCTGTGCGTAATGACACACACTGACACGCAGTGATTGCAAATATGTTGCGCAATGTTCACGACTAGTTCACGTAAATGCCACACAAATTACGCAGTTTACAACAGTTTACAATGAGTTTACAGTGCGGGGATCAAATTTGTCCAAGTGTCAAGGTGGCTTAAGGAGCTGCGTCCAAATGCACCCTCAGCCAGAACCGCAACAAATGCTGCCTCTGTGTTAAATTTTTACCCCGATGGAGCACAATCAAACAGGTTTCAAGCCATACTCACAAGGAATACCTCATTTAAAGACTTTCAAACATTCTTAGAGCTGCTAAGACTATGAACACCCTGAAGTTACCACGCACTAGTGACAATTTTGCGTGGAATAGCCCCATAACACACATGAGCACAGTGATGACACAATGAACCATCACCTCAGCAGACACTACAGCCTACTATCAGTCTTTATCTGATAGGGCGGTGCTACATAATAGACACTATATAATGACCTTCTGGACACATCTAGGGGCAACGATTATACCCATGCAGGAAACGCATGCCAGCTCTTTGCATTTATACATGAAGACATGAGAATTCCATTTCAGCAAGTGACAGTTTATTAGCAGTAGCAAATTATTACTGCAGCAAAAATCTGAAACAGTTATATACACAGCTCCAGTCCCTGTGGTCAGGCACTAAGTGATCTGCCTAAAAGCCCTTTTCTCCACATATTTCAGCTTGTGTCTTCTCTTAAACCTAAGAGAAAGGGAGGAGGGAAGTAAGAATTAAATAGTCAGAAAAAAGCCTTTCAATCAGTTCACTGTGACGCTTTGATGAGATGTTATGCAACAGGAAAGCAGAAGTTCTTACTTGGCTCTCTCTCTGGGTTCAATCAGGTTCCTCTTCTGCATGCTTTTAAAGCGGTCCTTCACAACACTGCCCTCTGGCTGCAGTACCAAAGCATCACATGAGATAAGAAGTCACGCAAAGATTAATTCATACTATAAAATCCTAAATTACAATACAAAGGATCTTGAAGTATTATTCAGACATAATTGCATGAGATAAAAGCCAGGAATATTTGTAATCACTAATGAGACAAGATGAAAGAGGAACATCTTCTGTATAGAAAGTAGGTCGCTGCAGCAACAGCAGCTAAGGGATAAAGCTTACAACAATACAGATAATACCACAACACTCAGAGATAAAGCCACTCTGTCCTCATTTGCTAATTTTAAGTTCAAATCGAACAAGAAAGCATATATTAAATTAGTAAGTAGACTACCTTAAGTCGCAGAAGGGAGTTAGCCAGCTCGTCACTCAACTGAACCTCCAGATCCTGAGCTTGGAACCTACAAGTCCAGATGAAAAGCAGCCATTTAGCATGTGGAAATTGATCAATCCATTCCAGCTGGCACATCAAGGGTCATGATACAGTCTAGCATAGACAAATGGATCTCTGGTCCAATGTGGGCTGTTCAAAACAAGCTCTTCTATTCTCCACACAGCATCAGAATAGCCTTTATTTGCCAAGTATCCACAGAACACAAGGAATTTGACTTTGGTTTAAGCTGCACTCTCTCTGTACGGCATGTACAAATATGCACGAAACACTGAATAATTCACAGTAACAATGCATGCAAATGAAATGTGCAAGTAAAATAAAATAAAATATGTAATAAGAGAATAACAAAATGTGTGAAACAGACAAACAGATTGAAGTTAAGTTGTACATGAATTAATGAGTTTTTTGGCAGGTTAAATTGTTCATATAGCATATAGGAAAGAAGAAAAATCAACCTGCAATGCATTGTATTGTCAACATCTGTTTTTCTTTTTTAAAAATCACTGGTCATCTGTATTTCCAGTTCCATTCTTAACAGTACTGCACATCCATATTTCATTTCTGTGTCTTTCAGAAAGCCATGCAAGTTTATCTGATTTTGCAAGGATATGCCCATAAAGGCTAGGACAAAAAGACATTTTGTTAATCTCAACAGGACTGCTGTGCCGTGGGCACGGGACTTTGAAACAGTCAGCACTGCTAGCTATTCGCAATGTCTGTTTACCAGCTTATTGACTCTGGCTGAAAAAGATTCAAGAAACGCAAATGTGTCGATGGCTATCAGATGTTTAATGAGTCATATAGAACTTGGAAATATGGAACTTTACAAGCTGTGTAAAGCCAGAAGCAGCTTTGAGTCCCTCTACTGAAGTGAACGGCTCTAGAATAAATCAAAGAATTAAGAAAGACAAAAGGGGACGATCGCAACCGGCTGTTTAATGATCATCCTATCAATCTTTGGGAACTTTGAAATATTGACATACGACACCAGTTACAGTGCAACTGAACATGTGGCTGACTGTAAATTGCTTCAAAGTAAGGCAAAGACTGTGCCCCCCTATGGTGGGGAGAATGAGGCGAAAACAGAGTTCATACTTGAGTCTTCCAAGACGCCTGGGTTGGCTTTTCTGTGCTTCTTGCTTGGCTTTGCGTTGCTCCCGTCTCTTCATAGTAATTTGTTCCTTCTCTTTGATGGAAGCCTTGATGGATCGAAGCTGGAAGAGCTGCTGCCGCTTCTCAATCTGCCGTTTGATGGCCAGCTGCTGCTGCTCCTGGGTTGGGAAAAGAAACAGTAGGTGGGATGGTCAGTTCTTCTAAAGCAATTCTAGCTAACTGAAATACAAGTTTCCATAAAATGTGAAGTTCACCTTGGCCAGAAAGCTCGTGTAAATGTTTTAATGAGCTTTCTTAAATATATAAATACAGTTATATTCAAAATAACAGGAGTGTATTTAAAAAAAAAGTCAGTAAAGCTCAAAATCCTTAAAAAATAGCTTATTACCATACACACAAATGCACTGGGAAAACTGCAATTCTACTCCAAATCAAAACATGAACATTTATCAAATGTTGTTACTTTTTAGAAAGTGAAGAAAACAGAACAGACTGCTCAAAAAAAAAAAAAAGTCTCTGCATTTTTCTTTCTGTGACCCTTATTACACCCTTACAGGTGGTCCTTTATTAAGGACGAAGGCAGAAAATGTTGTACATGCTGGCTGTAGTGCATTTCTCTCTGAAAATCTGAGTAAAATGGTTAATTCCAGACATTGTTAGATGAACAGTGTACACGTTAACATACCACGTTTGCATGGAGACGGTTTGAGGTAAATTCATTCCAAAGACAGAGTTTGATTTGTGTGAAATAACTTGAATAACGTCAACTGACAAGAAATTCCATAAAAACGACTTACCGGCAGTGTTAATGTTTCCGTATAAATGATGATTTAAAAAGTCAGGTTTTGGTCCTTTTGGTGGAATCAGCCCCATTTGAATTTATTCATGATGAACTTTAAATAGTCTCCCTGCAGCATAACAAGGTTTCATCCATTTCCTTTGTCATTTCAACACAATGCGGAGTTCACGGTAAAATGTGTAATGTCTCTCACTCACTGCTGTGTGGCTGAGCGGCGCGCTACATTATCCTTCAGTGTCGGATCATGACGTGACAATGTGAGACATAATATCCACTGTGACATCTCAGAGACGTTTCCAAACACAGACCACAAACTAAATCTGACGTGCGCAAGGAAACCAAAAATAACCCTTCTTCTTTTGAGTTTATTGCCAGTATGCAAAAAAAAACATGGTGCATTACCACCACCTACTGTTGGGGTGTGGAGTATTAATGGATTCTGACGCATGCTATCAAAAATAATCTGGAAACGTTCACTACGTAAGTAAAAACACGTATTTCTGTGAATTTCCGGAAAACTTTCATCACTTTTATGAGTCACAACTCCATGCTCTGGATCATTTCAATACAGTCTTGAAAAAGCTAATTTCAAATACTTCTCTTAAAGGCCCATTTTCCAAATTGCAGTAAGTATCATTTATTATGTTTTTGCAAACTGAATCGACAACTACTGTTTTTTTATTGTCCACCTGTTTTGTGGAATGATCTCCCTGCGTCAATAAAATAGTCAGATTCTGTGGAGACTTTCAAGTCCAGACTTAAGCCACACTTATATAATGGCTGAGTAGATCCTTGTCATTTGATTGGTGAGTTGTATGTAGGGATGGGAACTGATAAGATTTTATTGATATCGATGCCATTATCGATTCTGCTTATCGATCCGATTCCTTATTGATACCTCTTGTGAATTTTGTACTAAAAGTAGACTTTACAGGTTTTCTATGTATTTCATTGAGTCTTAAAGTAAATAAATATGAAATTGGTCACTGTACCCTTGATCTCTGGACATAAATAAAAATAAACAAAACAGTGTTTCGCTTTGAAGTTATTAATTCCAATTGGACACTATCGTTCCAACTTGACTTGGCAGAGAGCCGCGCAGCATTTGGAGCTGTGTGAACAGAACGGAGGACGATTCTCGTTTCTTTCTCGCAATAAGACAGGAGTCCCAGTTAGTAACTTTAATCGCACAAAAGTGACTCACGATTTCACATATTCAGGAATGAAAGTGGTGAAAAACAAAAAAGCTGAAACCAAAAATTACCCACCAACACCACGTGCATGAAAATTTTTGAATTCTAGAAGCTCTGAAATGCAATCTGGGACTATTCCAGACAATAAACTGCAGTGAGTGCAGCATCCATTTAGTGAGGAAAAAAAAAAAAAAAACAACTTTCCTTATTCAAATTCATTCCAGTAGTATTCTGCTCTTACTGGGATGCAGCAGTTTTCTAGTTTGGCAGATAGTTCTGGAGGAAATCACTGAAGAAATTAACACATTGAAAATATGGTTTGACCGAAACAAACTGTCATTAAACTTAAATAAGACAGGAATGAAATTGAGGCGTTAGAGTCACTAGGTGTTCACAGGAAACACTTTTTATTTCTGTATGTATGTATGTATTTATTTATTTATGTATGTTCATTGTTAGTTGGTTTTATATTTTTTTTCTGTTGTGTTTTTATTCAGGTTCTTTTTGTCTCTCTCTCTAAAATTGTATATAATCATTAGATTAGTTATTATAACTATTATTGTTGTGCTTGCTATTAATATATAAACAAAATTAAATTTAAAAAAATATTACAATTTGTAATACATTTGACTCTTTTACAACAACAAACGCTTGACAGCTGCAACTGCTTAATGCTAACTTTAACATTGAAAATGCCATAGACATGCTAACATGTTAGCGTCGGCCCCGTTTTTAAGTTATAAAATAAGACCATAACAGGTCGGTTTAACATAAAAAAAAAGGTAAAAAATACTCACGGCCATATGCTCTTTAGGGTTTTAGCGGGGGAAAGCAAAAGAAAAAAAATTAATGAACGAAGCAATGATCAAAGCACTGCTTGAATCTGCAAATCACTGCAAGGTTCAAAGCAAAGTTGCGTTGCAGAAAAGTTGATTACGGACCCGCTGCAGGGTCTGTAATCAATGTAGAGAAATTAGAATTTTCCTGACAAACACTCCCAAAAACAACGGCCACTCTGAAGGACCGATAAGGGAATCATTAAGTAAAAAGGTTATTGATGTCGGTGGAACGAATCATTTCTTAACGATACCCAAAAGGAACCGGTTCTCGATACCCATCCCTAGTTGTATGTCACGTGACATGGATTATTCATACTATTTGCCGTTGTGTTTCATTGACTGTGCAATAGTTCTTTTTTAGCATGCAATTTTGGTGCTGTATGAAATTTGTTACTGCACGCCTGACCATTGCGCACACTCACACTACCGGGGACGGCATTTGTTTTGCTGACAGACGATTTGAAGGAGCTAATTGACTGCGCTAATTCTTCTAACACACACACAACTCCACTCCACTGTAAGCCGCCTGGAGGCAAGTAGAGCTGAAAAACTGGACAAATTTTTGACGTGATTTTTCACTGGACTGAAGAACTAGTCTTTTTTTTTTTATTCTGTGGAATGATGTCCCTGCATCAATAAAACAGTCAGATTCTGTGAAGACTTTCAAGTCCAGACTTAAGACGCACTTATTTTCCCTTTCGTATGGCTAGCATACTGGTATAGTTTTGTTTTACGCTTTTTACTCTTTTAATTAATTTTATTAGGAAACGGAGCAGGCCGTGGCCTCAACTTTACCTAAATTCTGGGTCTTTTAGTGAAGCTTAAGTGCTAGTGGCCGGCTATCACCTTAGTATTTCTTCTGTTTTTCTTGTTGATTAATGCTGGCAAATTTTACAGTATTTCTTGTCTTTCTGATGCCTGATTCTGTTTTTTTCTCTCTGTTTAAGGTGCAGCTCCATCCAGAGATGGGAGCTGTATTTGTGCTGGTGACCCTCCTGTCCTGTGCACCAACAGCATTTCCTGTATATTTGTTTTGTGAATTGTCCTGTGAATTGTTCTGTAATTTATGTCCGTAGCATGGACCAAGCAGAGGGTCACCCATTTGAGTCTGGTCTGCTTGAGGTTTCTTCCTCAGAGGGAATTTTTCCTTACCACTGCTGCTCTGGGGGTTAGTAAAGTTAGACCTTACTTGTGTGAAGCACCTTGAGGCAACTCTGTTGTGATTTGGCGCTATATAAATGAAAATCAATTGAATTGAAAAATTTTTTGGAAGTATACAAAGCCAGTGCACGGCATCACGGACTACATGGTCATAATTTTACACTCCAATTTCAAGATGCTGTTGGACTGTTAAGCACCAGTGGAACACCAACATATAAGTCCCTTTTCTGTGGTTTCTAAATGAATAAACTATCAAATGACAAGGATTTAGTTTAGCTGTTATATAAAACAAATAATGAATTTTTTCCCATTCTTTCAATGGAATGAATATTTCATGAGCTAAAACATACCATTCAACAAGGTGAATATTCATTATTTGTATACTATTCTCCCTCTCGTATGGCTGCCATACTGGCATAGTATGGTACTATGCTACCTATCTTTTTAAAGTCATTTTATTAGCAACAGAACAGGCCTCAGCCTCAATTTTATCTAAATTTTGGGTCTGTGAGTGGAGCTTAGGGCTAGCAGCCACCGATCACCATAATAATTTCTCTGTTTTCCTGTTAATTCACTCTTCTGAATTATACCTTTGGTGTAGTTTTTTTCCGGCTGACTGATTCTGCTCTTTTTCTCTGTCCGCGGTACGAACGACGGATGGATCTGAACTGAAGGGCCAGACAGACTATAGGGTGGAAGACCTGAGGCGGGTGCTGCAGTCTTCATTTGAAAGGCCCACTGACTGCGTGGATGACCCCTGCCTGTGGTGCTGACACCTATGCGACTACACCCATGAATGCAAATGAAGGTCGACTACGGCAGTTGCAAAACAGACTATGCTAGAAGACTGGATCTGAAGACCCAATCCCCCCCAACCAAATGGTGCTGTTCTGGATTTCTACGTGGACTTAATAACTCTCAAAAAATTGATATTTCTCTGTATTGTTAAAAATGTTTTTTATTAGTATGACCTAAGCAGTGGGTCACTCCTTTGAGTCTGGAATGCTTGAGGTTTCTTCCTCAAAATTATCAGAGGGCGTTTTTCCTTACCACTGTCGCCTGTGTGCTTGCTCTAGGGATTGGTAAGGTTAGACCTTACTTGTGTGAAGCACCTTGAGGCAGCTTTGCTGTGATCTGGCACTATATAAATGAAATGAAATCTGCAAGTGCATCTGAACAACTCAGTTTCTTTTTAATTCAATTTATTTAGTGAATGGATCCTTCAAACTGCCAGCAGTACTTTCTGACATGGACGAGAAGTACATCAAACCGGCTATGAGATGTACTGTTTGTACATACCTTAATTTTCTCAGCTTTCTGTTTTTTCCGCTGTTTCTCACTTTTCTTCTCTGCCTGTGCGATGGCTCCCACTGGCACGTCCTCCGCTTGCTGATCAACAGTATTTTCTTCTTCGTTCTCCTCCTCCTCCACCAGGCCTTCTACCTGCTCCTGGAAGACTGTCTCCTGAAGATCACAGAGTTCACATTTTCCAGAGGAAGTCAGATAGGGGACATCCTCATGAGACACTAATCACAGTCTCATTTCAAATTAAACAGCTCTGATCTAAGCTCCTTCTGGATGTCAGTACTCTTCCACCCATCCCTAAGGGTCAGTCCTGCCACACTGCAAAGAAGTTCATTCCAGCTGCTGATATCCCTAATCTCAAAAGTAAGTGAGGGCTGGATTATCAATCCTCAAACCCCCAACAAGACACTCAAATCCAACGTTTCCCAATCCTGGTCCTCAGAACCCAAAATACAGCACATTTTCCATTCTTCTGTTCTCCAACTGTGTATAATGAGCCAAATCAGGTGCATTCTTTATACAGTCAGTTGCTGACTGGCTGGAGACACTTGACTGAGCTGATGTGCACAGTACATCAGGCACAAATGGGAAATGCACATTACTTTGGGTCTCGAGGACCAGGATTGGGAATTGCTGCCAATCAACCAGATCACAAATCTTCTCCAAATCCATAAACATGTAAAGACTGACTATGCAGAGTACCAGGATCCTCTCAGGTCCCGAAAAGGATTAAATGTGTAAAAGCTGGTCCAATGTTCTACTGGCTGATAGAAATCTATACTGTTCCTCTTGAACCCCAGATTCTAATTTTCCTTCACGCAGAAACCCCCCACGCCTGCAGATCCACCTTGGATCTGCTGTGGCAACCCCAAAACAAGGGAGCAGCCAGAGACTTACATCTTCATATTAGAGGTGTGAGGGATCACAAAACACATAGTGCACATCAGATCATTTTTCAAATGAGCAAAGAAAAATTTACTGGCCATGACCCCGAATGAAAATAAGATGTCCAATGTTTAAACAATATTTAAAAAAAAAAAAAGAACACCTTCTCACTAGGTACAGAAGTGCCAGGCACAACTCACTGCATTGCACCTCATATCATTGCTGCAGCCCGGCCACCCAGAGTCCTCCCAAGCAGCCACACTGCCCACGCAGGAACACCACTCAGGAAAAGTTGTCCCCACCCACCCACAGCTCCACCCACACTTAGCTCAGCTTTAATGGAGAAAACAGATTGTATCAGTAGCAAAAACAAGAAAAGAGTCACCCGGAGATGACATATCCGCCCTGGTTCCCACAAATCAATGATAAAAAGTTCTGGGGATCACCCAAGTACACATTTATGCTAAATATGAATGAAATTGGTCAACTGGCTCTCGAGATATCATGCTAACAAGCAAAAATGGACAGACGGACAGAGTGATCGCTCTATCCCCCCGTATTTCATACTGCGGGATAAAAATGACACACACACACACACACACACACACACACACACACACACACACACACACACACACACACACACACACACACACAGCTCTCAGTTCCTGACTGACCGGAGCGACTCTTTCCATGTTTGGACAGAACCTGGAGGCCAACACACAATGAGCCTCGGGTGCTTTCAATGCAGCACAAGCAGGTAGCATTTATATACAACCTTTGTGCACCAGAGGCTTTTAACACACTCCGCTCACATGGACACACAGCT
This sequence comes from Thalassophryne amazonica, assembly GCF_902500255.1. Classification (NCBI taxonomy): domain Eukaryota; kingdom Metazoa; phylum Chordata; class Actinopteri; order Batrachoidiformes; family Batrachoididae; genus Thalassophryne; species Thalassophryne amazonica. The sequence continues at coordinate 50,673,236 of NC_047106.1, forward strand.
ACTTTCCCTCCACATACAGTTGGATTTCACTGCAAATCTGCATTGACATTTAGACAGTTAGTACTATAAAAACTTTTTTTCTGTGACAACAAATCTATATTTCACACTGTTAAGTGAATTTTAGAATTAATCCGCGGTTTATGCGCGTGCTGAACCATGGGTGGGCAATATGTACAGATCAACTATGAGTCGTTACACACCACTACTTCATATGGCGTGCTACCATTGTATGACGTTTCACTGAAATCCATAAACCAGTTAAGGAGTAACTGGGCTTACATGAGGTCATGGCGAGTCTAATTTACCACCCACATCCAGGAGTTTGGCTTAAGAGCACAAACTGTGCAGTGAGATGAGGCAAACCCAGCTGGCACCACCTCACTAGCTCTGGCTCCTTCCACACCAGAAATGTTCAATTCTACACCTGCAGAACTAGTTTTTGTGTAAATTACAATAAGCACATTTAAGTCCCAGCCTGGATGTGATGTGCAAACTGGTTTGAACCGGACCTTTACTTCCATCCTTCTCAGTGGTGGATCTACATAACAGTCATTACAGTTTCCTTCTGAACACGACTGGACAAGGTTAAGAAGAGACATCCAGCAAGCGCTGTGGTCCTCCCATCACCACACACACAGTCACACACACACACACTTTCAGGGAATTATTGACAAAGACCACTTCGATGATCATTTATACCTCTGTAGCAGCGTCATCTTTGTTGAAAGCCAGCTGTCGTTCTACTTTCTCTTCTTCCTTTTTTTTCTTTACCTCCACCTCATGGGCCTCCTGCAGCAAAGCCTGTAGTGACAGAGCGTGATGGAGCAAAAGCCAACAGCTGCATCAGTGGAAGCAGGTCACTGCTGAGTGACATATGAGGTACAGTCACACAAATCTAATGAAAAATACTGATAGTAGGAAGTTTGTTACATCTTCTCTTTTTAATGCTTCGGATTAATCTAATGACACCAAATTTACAACACAATGAAACATCTCAACAATTTATCAAATTATAATCATTGTGAAATCACTGATTTTTCAACACATATAAAGCAAAAATAAATAAGACACTGAAGACCTGAAATAAGGAAATCAGGTTACCTGCTCATTTGGTTAGTGTCACTGAAACAAACAAAAATCCACAGAGTTGAAAAGAATGGCTATTTATTGGCATGTCAAATCTGAATTTTAAAGAAACCCATTAAATTTGTCACCCTCACTGCATACTTAGAGCTGAATTTGTCCCGTCTGAACACAGAGTGGCAGCTTACCTGATGTGAGAAGAAATCTGGGTTGTAGGATCCTCCAGGAGCGATGACTTCCACAGCAGGAAGCACAGACGGTTTCTCATTCAGCTTTTCTGGACGCTGAAAAACAGTGATGCTGCCACATCAGTACAATGTGGCACACACAACCAGAACAACTAAACAGACTAGCGAAGGCTATCCCTAAGGAACCTGCTCCAGAAAACTACTTCACGTAACCAAGTACACTGGGGTTTGTAAGCAGTTGGACAGTGACAACTTTTGGAGGGCAAGTGACAAGTCAGGGGATGGATACATCAACATTTTCAAATCATTTAATGTCTTCTACTTCATTTACATCAATCATTATGAAAACAAATACAACGGTACTGCATGATAAATCTGTCTAGAGTCTGAGTGATCTTCCAAAAAAAGGCAAATGAGGGAAGCCACCAAGACACTTGACAACTCCAAAACAGAGGCTTGTTTGGCTGCAATTGGAAAAATATGCATAGTGCAACTTTTGTCTGTTGCAACACCTGTCACAGATTTGTGGTGGAATACAACAGAGAAGGATTTTCATAGAAGAAACAGATCACATGTGCCTTCTAACAAATTTATGCTATTTTTAAGAAAATCCTTCCCTATTCCACTCCACCATGAAGCTGTATAGGTAGACAAAACTTGCACCAAGCAGTTTCTCCAGTCACAGCCAGAGAAGTATGTATCTCCTTCGGAGTTGTCAAAGGAGTCTTGGTGGCTTCCCCAACTTGTTTCCTGCTTGCACAATCAATCAGGTTTTGAGAACTGCCTAGACAAGATAGATTTACCAAAGAGTACCATAGTGTTTCTATTTCTTAATGCCTGATGTAAATGAAGTCCAAGACATGCTCTTAGATGTGGAAGCGTCCATGCTGCCATATACAGTCTGGTTAAGTGGTAAGGAAAAACTCGCTGTGCTTTCTGATTACTTTAAGTAATCTCAAGAAGACCAGAATCAGTTGGGTGACCATCTACAATGCCCATACAAAAAAAAAAACAAAAAAAACAAAACAAAAGTACTACCCAGAACTGTCAAAATATGCATCGACAGAAACACTGCAGCTGAGCAACCATGTAAAATCGAGAGGTAACAATGACAGATGGCTAAAAAGAAACAGGAGGTGAAGATAGTCTTAGGAAAACAGTTATCTGGTAATAACAAACCATGTAAGGACATTTTAGTTTCAATGTAACATTTAAATGCCTCACCAAAGGCATCATTAAACTTTTCTTCTCACCTTTACAAGCTTCTTGCCAGTCTGTTGAAGGTACCAAGAGTCACCCACATCTTTGGCTATCGGAGAAGCAAAAATGATTTCAGATGAGTGGCCACATGCAATAGTAATCATATTCTTGGAAATGAATTCTCTGCAACCCATAGTGCAAGTGTCCGCAAAATTTCATCTCTAATGTTCTAATGTTCGTTATTATTAATCCAGTATAACTTTAAAACCACCTCTAATAATATGTACGACAGGATACTGGATGTAAAGCAGAATTTATTGTAGTCATTCATGAGAACATTAACTGTATGCCCCACCATGCATTTTTATTTGTCCTCCAAGTTCCCAATCTTCATTTTTCTATGACTGGACAGACACAAACACACATATCACTCACATTCTTGCTGCCATATATCGTAATAATCTCTGTCAGGGTTGTTGTTGGCGTCTGTCACTGCCGTCTTGGTCGGCCTGATGACAGAACGTCTGTTCAACAGCCGTTTGTGCCGCTGTGTCACCACAGCTTTGGCTGCCAGCCGCTCAGCTTTCTCTGCAATGCGTCGGAGCTTCTTGGCATTTGGCTGCTGGTAAGCCAGCACACTGGGCAGACGGCATAATAGAAAAGAATGATGTCAAAAGAAGCCATTTCAAAAAGGAGAGGTTGACACCAAAAGCCATAAACAATAATTGAACTTCCAAACCAGTGGCTAATATGCTGGAGGCATTAATCTGCGGGAAACAGCACCAGCTACACTGCAGTGTGTCTTTGAATGTCCTCAGATCCCAGGACACCGTTCACACAACAGCCTCCTGAGCTCCTCAGTGTTGGTCTTCACATTTCCATGAAGGAAATACTGGGAGCGCAAGGATGAGATCATCACTGGACACAAAGCCCTAAAAAGGCTACCGTATGTTCCTCTAAATGGTAACCAATAGTGACACTATTTATTCAAGCTGGTGAATTGCTGTTAAATTTGCACTGCTCAGGGCACCATGACTTATATATACCACAGCCAACACATGAACCGAACACCTCCTAAAAAGACCAACAGTAGATTGCAAGCTGTAGGGTTTCCTCCAAAATAAGTCTACATTTAGGAAATCATTTTGCTATAAACAAAGATAAAAGACAAGGGCCAACGATAATGTTAACTGACTCTTTAGGAGGCGGGACGAGGGAGTCCGACTGCAGGATCAGATCTATCCTCAGAGGTCGTGATTGTTTCCCTTTCTTCTTCTCCTTCCCCTCGACTGGTTCTGCAGCTTTGCATTAAAAAGCAGATCATTCAGCATAATCAAACAGCATACATGACCAAATAGTTCCCCAAAACAAACTAGTTATGCTCTCTGAAGCATTTCATGCATACACAATTCCAACTATCACTCCCAGCAATGATTAATATTCAATTAATAACAGCATGATTATGTAGTTACCTTTCGCTGCCGTATTTCTCTGTTCTCCAACATCCAGAAAGAACAAAGTATCATCTGATTTCTCAGATAGAAGACCCCTGTTACACAACAGATATATCACAATTGCACAATTTATTTTATATATAAGAATTCTAGTGTTGATTCTAAACTACACAAAAATGTAAAGTGACATTTAATACCAAGTGAAGATTTTAGAAAAAAAAAAGAGATCTGAAAATGTGCTCATACACACACACGAGGTCTGTCCATAAAGTATCGTACCTTTTTCATTTTTTTTTTTTTTAAACTATATGGATTTGATTCATATGTTTTCACGTCAGACAAGCTTGAACCCTTGTGCACATGCGTGAGTTTTTCCATGCCTGTCGTTGACGTCATTCGCCTGTGAGCACGCCTTGTGGAAGGAGTGGTCCCGCCCCATCGTCGGATTTTCATTGTCTGGAAATGGCGGAATGATTTGGGGGTTTTTTTTCCATCAGAATTTTTTCAGAAGCTGTTAGAGACAGGCACCTGGAAACTATTTGAAAAATTTATCTGGCTTTCGGTGAAAATTTTACGGGCTTCACAGAGAATAAGGTCTGTTAGTACAGCTTTAATGACCCCTTTAAGGACGCTCAGCGCGCCGCGCTCCGAGCTGCGACGACACGGCACAAGCCAACGGATCGTTTCTGAGCTGATGGCTCTGTGGATACGAGACCATCGTGTGCTCTTTCTCTGGTTATCGCAAGAGCTGGACATCAGCCATTTTCCGGCAGATTTCACTTTTAACAAGAGATTTTGTCATGGAAAGCCGCGCGGAGGCTTTGCGCGTCACAACCAATTCGCTTTGGAAGCGAGACAAAGGAACACCTCCGTTTCTGCGTGTCAGAGGACAGGTTTGGACATGTCTATCTCGACTTTCAATGCTTACCAGTCCAGTAAGTATCAGTGAAATTGTGGAGAGCTAGACATGTCCAAACTTGTCCTCTGACACGCCGAAACAGAGGTGTTCCTTTGTCTCGCTTTCAAAGCGAATCGGTCGTGACGCGCAAAGCCTCCGCGCGGCTTTCCATGACAAAATCTCTTGTTAAAAGTGAAATCTGCCGGAAAATGGCTGATGTCCAGCTCTTGTGATAACCAGAGAAAGAGCACACGATGGTCTCGTATCCACAGAGCCATCAGCTTAGAAATGGTCCAGTGGCTTGTGCCGTGTTGTCGCAGCTCGGAGCACGGCGCGCTGAGCGTCCTTAAAGGGTCATTAAAGCTGTACTAACAGACCTTATTCTCTGTGAAGCCCGTAAAATTTTCACCAAAAGCCAGATAAATTTTTCAAATAGTTTCCAGGTGCCAGTCTCTAACAGCTTCTGAAAAAATTTTGATGGAAAAAAACCCCAAATCATTCCGCCATTTCCAGACAGTGAAAATCCGACGACGGGGTGGGACCACTCCTTCCACAAGGCGTGCTCACAGGCGAATGACGTCACCGACAGGCGTGGAAAAACTCACGAATGCGCACAAGGGTTCAAGCTTGTCTGACGTGAAAACATATGAATCAAATCCATATAGTTTAAAAAAAAAAAAAAAAAAAAAAAAAGGTACGATACTTTATGGACAGACCTCGTATAGACAGTGAGGAAAATAAGTATTTGAACACCCTGCGGTTTTGCAAGTTCTCCCACTTAGAAATCATGGAGGGGTCTGAAATTTTCATTCAAGGTGCATGTCCACTGTGAGAGACATAATCTAAAAAAAAAAAAATCCGGAAATCACAATGTATGATTTTTTTTTATTATTTGTATGTTACTGCTGCAAATAAGTATTTGATCACCTAACAACCAGCAAGAAATCTGGCTCACACAGACCTGTTCATTTTTCTTTAAGAAGCCCTCTTATTCTGCACTCTTTACCTGTATTAATTGCACCTGTTTGAACTTGATACCTGTATAAAAGACACCTGTTCACACACTCAATCAGTCACACTCCAACCTGTCCACCATAGCCGAGACCAAAGAGCTGTCTAAGGACACCAGGGACAAAACTGTAGACCTGCACAAGGCTGGGATGGACTACAGGACAACAGGCAAGCAGCTTGGTAGAAGACAACAACTGTTATGATTATTTATTAGAAAGTGGAAGAAACACAAGATGACTGTCAATCTCCCTCGGTCTGGGATTCCATGCAAGATCTCACATTGTGGGGAAAGGATGATTCTGAGAAAGCTCAGAACTACACAGGAGGACCTGGTCAATGACCAGAAGAGAGTTTGGACCACAGTCACAAAGATTACATTAGTAACACATGATGCTGTCATGGTTTAAAATCCTGCAGGGCAACAATGTCTCCCTGCTCAAGCCAGCACATGTCCAGGCCCGTTTGAAGTTCACCAGTGACCATCTGGATGATCCAGAGGAGGCATGGGAGAAGGTCATGTGGTCAGATGAGACCAGAATAGAGATTTTTGGAATCAACTCCACTTACCATGTTTAGAGGATGAAAACAACCCCAAGAAAACCATCCCAACCGTGAAGCATGGGGGTGGAAACATCATACTCTGGGGGTGCTCTTCTGCAAAGGGGACAGGACAACTGCACTGTATTAAAGGGAGGAAGGATGGGGTCATGTATTGCGAGATTTTGGCAAACAACCTCCTTCCCTCAGTAAGAGCACTGAAGATGGGTCATGGCTGGGTCTTCCAGCATGACAATGACCCCAAACACACAGCCAGGGCAACTAAGAAGGGGCTCCATAAGAAGCATTTCAAGGTCCTGGAGTGGCCTGGCCAGTCTCCAGACCTGAACTCAATAGAAAATCTTTGGAGGGAGCTGAAATTCCAAACCTGAAAGATTTGGAGAAGATCTGTATGGAGGAGTGGACCAAAATCCCTGCTGTAGTGTGTGCAATCCTGGGGAAAAACTACAAGAAACATTTGACCTCTGTAATTGCAAACAAAGGCTACTGTATCAAATATTAACATTGATTTTCACAGGTGTTGAAATACTTATTAGCAGCAGTAACATACAAATAAATTTATTTTTTTTTTAAAAATCATACATTGTGATTTCCGGATTTTTTTTTTTTTTTTTTTTTTTTTTTTTTTTTTTACATTATGTCTCTCACAGTGGACATGCACCTAAGATGAAAATTTCAGACCCCTCCATGATTTCTAAGTGGGAGAACTTGTGAAATGGCAGGGTGTTCAAATACTTATTTTCCTCACTATATATATATCTATATAGATATATCGATATATCTATATAGATCTATATATATATCTATATATATTATAGTAGCAAGTGAAGTCACCCCACTCAAGCTATCAATGCTTATTTTTAAAATTAATTCAGAATGACTGGTTTAAAGCTAGGGACCTGTCGGTGCGATGTATAGAACTGCAGTGCTCGCTGCTTCTCCCATCAATGGGCTTTTTACCTGACAATTATATTCCCATACCTTAAAGGCAAAGGCTATTCACCCAAACGATGGGCAGATAAGTCATACATTGAACATTACACGCCCAACTGTTGGGCAGATAAATTATAATGTCTTATCTTATTCGCCCAACAGTGATCGTGTATTTGACACATTTTGTGCATCTAAACTACGTTTTATTACACCACTTTTTTAAGGCTCTATTGCGGCGTGAAAAGTGGCGTATGTTTGACACATTTAACGGCGCCGTCTTTAATTACTGTGAAGAAGGTTGAAAGCAGACAAACTTCATAAGTATTTTGAACGGAAGCCTGTTATCGATGACGAAACAGTTTTTATGAACAAAATGCTGCTTGTTGCCCGTAAGATAGTGTTAGTTTGACAGTGTTCCCTGGGTGTGATAAGCCAAACAGAACCGCTTTAGATCACAGCCCCTCTGCAGGCTGCGAACCCTCCTGCAGCCGACGAGAAAATACCCCCCGTGTTGAGACCAGAAGTGAACTTACAAGCGTGCTCATAGGTCAGTTGTGTTTGGGCATATATGCTTACATATTTACTTTATTGAACCAATGGTTGAGCGTACAGCCACTCCGTACCTTAAAACATCTCACTCACAAAACTTCAGTAAGACTTAGTATTAAGTATTATCCCACTAGTGTGTATAAATAATTTATTGAATAAACATATCATAATTGAAATATTATGTTACTATAGTGGGGTGACTTTACTATGAAATATATATATATATATATATATATATATATATATATATATATATATATAAAGCACGTGGTTACCCCACTGCAAACTCGCGTATACACACACACACAATTTTACAATCAAGGTACATAAGTGGATTTTAAAGATAAGGTTTGATGTAATGTCAAGGTGGAAATGACCAACAGATCAAAGCAGATTTTTCTTGTTATACGTATAGTTTGTTATGTTTGTGGCACCTGCTGTTGACTTTTTTTTTTCTTGAATTTTCTTAAATCCTCCAAACCGTGACTATCCAGGGTTGGGACCAGGAAGCAGAGTTGTAGTCTTACACACCTCTCTGCAGCTTCTCTCCCCCTGCCATCCCCTCATTACCCCATCCCCGTAGAGATGGTGTCTGCTCCCAGACCACCAATAACCAGCAAAAATCTATTTAAGCATAAAAATTCAAAAAGAAAAAATAATATGGCACCTTCAACTGCACCACAGACTAAAACAGTTAAATGTGGTCTATTAAACATTAGGTCTCTCTCTTCTAAGTCCCTGTTGGTAAATGATATAATAATTGATCAACATATTGATTTATTCTGCCTTACAGAAACCTGGTTACAGCAGGATGAATATGTTAGTTTAAATGAGTCAACACCCCCGAGTCACACTAACTGTCAGAATGCTCGTAGCACGGGCCGAGGCGGAGGATTAGCAGCAATCTTCCATTCCAGCTTATTAATTAATCAAAAACCCAGACAGAGCTTTAATTCATTTGAAAGCTTGACTCTTAGTCTTGTCCATCCAAATTGGAAGTCCCAAAAACCAGTTTTATTTGTTATTATCTATCATCCACCTGGTCGTTACTGTGAGTTTCTCTGTGAATTTTCAGACCTTTTGTCTGACTTAGTGCTTAGCTCAGATAAGATAATTATAGTGGGCGATTTTAACATCCACACAGATGCTGAGAATGACAGCCTCAACACTGCATTTAATCTATTATTAGACTCTATTGGCTTTGCTCAAAATGTAAATGAGTCCACCCACCACTTTAATCATATCTTAGATCTTGTTCTGACTTATGGTATGGAAATAGAAGACTTAACAGTATTCCCTGAAAACTCCCTTCTGTCTGATCATTTCTTAATAACATTTACATTTACTCTGATGGACTACCTAGCAGTGGGGAATAAGTTTCATTACACTAGAAGTCTTTCAGAAAGCGCTGTAACTAGGTTTAAGGATATGATTCCTTCTTTATGTTCTCTAATGCCATATACCAACACAGTGCAGAGTAGCTACCTAAACTCTAAGTGAGATAGAGTATCTCGTCAATAGTTTTACATCCTCATTGAAGACAACTTTGGATGCTGTAGCTCCTCTGAAAAAGAGAGCTTTAAATCAGAAGTGCCTGACTCTGTGGTATAACTCACAAACTCGTAGCTTAAAGCAGATAACCCGTAAGTTGGAGAGGAAATGGCGTCTCGCTAATTTAGAAGATCTTCACTTAGCCTGGAAAAAGAGTCTGTTGCTCTATAAAAAAGCCCTCCGTAAAGCTAGGACATCTTTCTACTCATCACTAATTGAAGAAAATAAGAACAACCCCAGGTTTCTTTTCAGCACTGTAGCCAGGCTGACAAAGAGTCAGAGCTCTATTGAGCTGAGTATTCCATTAACTTTAACTAGTAATGACTTCATGACTTTCTTTGCTAACACAATTTTAACTATTAGAGAAAAAATTACTCATAACCATCCCAAAGACGTATCATTATCTTTGGCTGCTTTCAGTGATGCCGGTATTTGGTTAGACTCTTTCTCTCCGATTGTTCTGTCTGAGTTGTTTTCATTAGTTACTTCATCCAAACCATCAACATGTCTATTAGACCCCATTCCTACCAGGCTGCTCAAGGAAGCCCTACCATTATTTAATGCTTCGATCTTAAATATGATCAATCTATCTTTGTTAGTTGGCTATGTACCACAGACTTTTAAGGTGGCAGTAATTAAACCATTACTTAAAAAGCCATCACTTGACCCAGCTATCTTAGCTAATTATAGGCCAATCTCCAACCTTCCTTTTCTCTCAAAAATTCTTGAAAGGGTAGTTGTAAAACAGCTAACTGATCATCTGCAGAGGAATGGTCTATTTGAAGAGTTTCAGTCAGGTTTTAGAATTCATCATAGTACAGAAACAGCATTAGTGAAGGTTACAAATGATCTTCTTATGGCCTCGGACAGTGGACTCATCTCTGTGCTTGTTCTGTTAGACCTCAGTGCTGCTTTTGATACTGTTGACCATAAAATTTTATTACAGAGATTAGAGCATGCCATAGGTATTAAAGGCACTGCGCTGCGGTGGTTTGAATCATATTTGTCTAATAGATTACAATTTGTTCATGTAAATGGGGAATCTTCTTCACAGACTAAAGTTAATTATGGAGTTCCACAAGGTTCTGTGCTAGGACCAATTTTATTCACTTTATACATGCTTCCCTTAGGCAGTATTATTAGACGGTATTGCTTAAATTTTCATTGTTACGCAGATGATACCCAGCTTTATCTATCCATGAAGCCAGAGGACACACACCAATTAGCTAAACTGCAGGATTGTCTAACAGACATAAAGACATGGATGACCTCTAATTTCCTGCTTTTAAACTCAGATAAAACTGAAGTTATTGTACTTGGCCCCACAAATCTTAGAAACATGGTGTCTAACCAGATCCTTACTCTGGATGGCATTACCCTGACCTCTAGTAATACTGTGAGAAATCTTGGAGTCATTTTTGATCAGGATATGTCATTCAAAGCGCATATTAAACAAATATGTAGGACTGCTTTTTTGCATTTACGCAATATCTCTAAAATCAGAAAGGTCTTGTCTCGGAGTGATGCTGAAAAACTAATTCATGCATTTATTTCCTCTAGGCTGGACTATTGTAATTCATTATTATCAGGTGGCCTAAAAGTTCCCTAAAAAGCCTTCAGTTAATTCAAAATGCTGCAGCTAGAGTACTAACGGGGACTAGAAGGAGAGAGCATATCTCACCCATATTGGCCTCTCTTCATTGGCTTCCTGTTAATTCTAGAATAGAATTTAAAATTATTCTTCTTACTTATAAGGTTTTGAATAATCAGGTCCCATCTTATCTTAGGGACCTCGTAGTACCGTATCACCCCAATAGAGCGCTTCGCTCTCAGACTGCAGGCTTACTTGTAGTTCCTAGGGTGTGTAAGAGTAGAATGGGAGGCAGAGCCTTCAGCTTTCAGGCTCCTCTCCTGTGGAACCAGCTCCCAATTCAGATCAGGGAGACAGACACCCTCTCTACTTTTAAGATTAGGCTTAAAACTTTCCTTTTTGCTAAAGCTTATAGTTAGGGCTGGATCAGGTGACCCTGAACCATCCCTTAGTTATGCTGCTATAGACGTAGACTGCTGGGGGGTTCCCATGATGCACTGTTTCTTTCTCTTTTTGCTCTGTATGCACCACTCTGCATTTAATCATTAGTGATCAATCTCTGCTCCCCTCCACAGCATGTCTTTTTCCTGGTTCTCTCCCTCAGCCCCAACCAGTCCCAGCAGAAGACTGCCCCTCCCTGAGCCTGGTTCTGCTGGAGGTTTCTTCCTGTTAAAAGGGAGTTTTTCCTTCCCACTGTAGCCAAGTGCTTGCTCACAGGGGGTCGTTTTGACCGTTGGGGTTTTACATAATTATTGTATGGCCTTGCCTTACAATATAAAGCGCCTTGGGGCAACTGTTTGTTGTGATTTGGCGCTATATAAAAAAAAATTGATTGATTGATTGATTTATAAATCCTTAAATAAAAGAGTGCGTATATTTTAAGTTGCGATTGGGAGAGCATGAGCAAAACCCTCTTTTTGTGTTAGCCCTAACCTTCAAAAGCAGTGTCGAAGCAAAAATATTTCAGTTTTTGACAACAACTCTTCATGATGAAATGTGGATTAGTAGAATGTAGCCTCTAGTTTCCAAGTTGAATTTAACATATTTTCGTAATACATCTCGGTGTATTGCTGAGCTTTAAGACGCCACGAACACAAAAGCAGCAGATGCCAGTCTAAATAGTGTCTTAACATTTTTAGTTAAACATCCTGAAATCCCGTCATCGCTCCACGGCCAGTAAGAAAAACGAAGCCAGACGTGATTAAAGAAGAAATGAAATGAAAAGAAAGAAAAAAAAAAAGGGGTTATCGTTCAGAAGCAGCGTCACTTTATAACTCACCCTGTTGTCCTCTCCTGCAGTCTGACGTCTTCTAAAAACTCTTCTACATCGTGTATGTCACTATGTTTGTTCCAGTTCTTTTTCTTATTCTTGCTTACACGTTTCCTACGACTGCTGAGCAGGTCTGCGGGCTGTGTGGACGATTTCAAAGAGAGAAAACCCGGCTGAGAAGCCGCCACACGTTTCAACCTCCTGGCCGCCGCCATGCTGGAAGAAATGAAAACGTTCTGTTGTACTTTCTTCTTCTTCTGGGAGATTTAATGGTGGCTGTCGTCCAACTTTGTGCACATCATCGCCACCTTCTGTTCAAGAGTATGAACAAACTTCACTGCATCCCAGACTGCAAAATAAATTTTTTTTCGTTAATCACACTTTGTTCGGACTGCTACTTAGTTTTATGTTATGTCACAGTTTTGCACTGTATTGTGGAGGCATTGCACTCGATTAAGTATTTCTACATACCAAGAAAAAACAGGAGTTTGTCACAATGTAATGAAATGCAGTAAGACATCACAAGAAGTCAAATGAAGCAGACTCATTGCTCCACTGTAGTTTCATGAATTTAACATTTATTATCAGATTGCTTCCTTATGATGTCAGAAAGATTTTAAACCAGGATTGAGCAGTTTGGAGGTTGATTTCTTATTCAAGGACACTTCTACACTCAGTAGCATCTGCTGCTTAGACTTACCTCAACTTCTGCAAAAAGACAAATTGCTGGTCTACCACAGCCACAATCACATATGGTCATTATTACCCCTCAGGAAATGAATGCCCTGGTTGCCTTTGAAATTTGAAATGTTGTTTGCAAAATGGACCAGACTGTGTAGTCATGTTTTTTAATCTACATTTTATAGTTACTTGAATAGCAAGTCCCTTCAGTTGCTCCCTTGTTTTTCATCTGGGGTCTCCACAGCAGATCGGTGGATCTGCATGTTGAATTGGCACAAGTTTATGCCGGATACCCTTCCTTACACAACTCCACATTACATGGAGAAAGTTGAAAATATTGAATAAACCTTGAAAAATATTGAATGAACCTTGCATTCAGTGTGTTCAAGGTTTCAAGTATTCACAGTACTTCACTTTTTCCACATTTTGTTGTTTCAGTCTGATTCCAAAATGGATGAAATTCAATTTTTCCCTCAAAATTCTACTCACAATAGCCCATAATGACAACATGAAAAAAGTTTTGTTGTTGTTGAAATTTTTTTAAATTTATTAATAATAATAATAATTTAAAAAAACAGCAAAGAAATCAAATGTACCTACATATTCACACCCTTTGCCCAATACTTTGTTGATGCACCTTTGGCAGCAATTACAGCCTCAAGTCTTCTTGAATATCACAACCTTGGGGCACCTATCTTTGGGCAGTTTTGCCCATTCCTCTTTGGGTCGCGGGGGCAGCAGCTCAAGCAAAGCCACCCAGACCTCCCGATTCACACACACCTCCCCCAGCTCCTCCGGGGGAACCCCGAGTATCGGACCGTCATGGTGAAGAGAGAGCTGAGCAGGGGGGCAAAGCTCTCCATTTACCAATCGATCTACGTTCCGACCCTCACCTATGGTCATGAGATTTGGCTCATGACCGAAAGAACAACATCGTGAGTTTGTTTTTTTTTAAGATTTTTTCAAATAAAAAAAAGTTTGTTTCACATTGTCATTATGGGGTATTGTGTGTATATTGATGAAAAAAATTATCTTATCCATTTTGAAATAAGGCTGTAACATGACAAAATGTGGAAAAAGTGAAGTGCTATGAATACTTTCCAGATGCACTGTATATTGAATAGCATAAATATGCTGAAATACAACCCCAATTCCAATGAAGTTGGGACGTTGTGAAAAATGTAAATAAAAACAGAATACAATGATTTGCAACTCCTCTTCAACCTATATTCAATTGAATATACCACAAACACAACACATTTAATGTTCAAATGGATAAACTTTGTTTTTGTGCAAATATTTGCTCATTTTGAAATGGATGCCTGCAACACATTTCAAAAAAGCTGGGACTGTGGTATGTTTACCACTGTGTTACATCACCTTTCCTTCTAACAACACTCAATAAGCGTTTGGGAACTGAGTACACTAATTGTTGAAGCTTTGTAGGTCGAATTCTTTCCCATTTTTGCTTGATGTACGACTTCAGTTGTTCAACAGTCCGGGGTCTCCGTTGTATTTTGCACTTCATAATGCGCCACGCATTTTCGATGGGCGACAGGTCTGGACTGCAGGCAGGCTAGTCTAGTACCCGCACTCTTTTACTACAAAGCCATGCTGTTGTAACACGTGCAGAATGTGGTTTATGTTCCTTTCAGAATTGTTGGTGCCATCACAGATCTGTAAGTTGCCCATGCCATGGGCATTAACACACCCCCATACCATCACAGATGCTGGCTTTTGAACTTTGCGCTGCTAACAATCTGGATGGTCTTTTTTAATGCAGTGTCACCTGAGGGATCGAAGGTCACGGACATTCAGTGTTGGTTTTCAGCCTTGCCGCTTATGTGTAGAAAGTTCTCCAGATTCTCTGAATCTTCTGATTATATTATGGACTGTAGAGGATGGAATCCCTAAGTTCCTTGCAACTGAACGTTGAGAAACATTGTTCTTAAACTGTTGGACAATTTTTTCATGCAGTTGTTCACAAAGTGGTGATCCTCACCCCATCTTTGCTTGTGAACGGCTGAGACTTTTGGGGATGCTCCTTTTATACGCAATCATGACACTCACATGTTTCCAATTAGGTGTTCGATGAACATTCATCAACTTTCCCAGTCTTTTGTTGCCCCATCCCAACTTTTTTGAAACGTGTTGCAGGCATCCATTTCAAAATGAGCAAATATTTGCACAACAACAACAAAGTTTATCAGTTTGAACATTAAATAACTTGTCTTTGTTATGTATTCAATTGAATATAGGTTGAAGAGGATTTGCAAATCATTGTATTGTTTTTATTTACATTTTACACAACGTCCCAACTTCATTGGAATTGGGGTTGTATGCTGATGCAACGCGGGTGGACATTTCCGCAAGACAATGAACCCAAACACACAGCCAACTCTCAACTGGCTTCAGAGAATGAAAATAAAGCTGCAGAATGCCCCAGCCAATTATATGACTTTAATACAATAGAAAATCTATGTAATTAACTAAAGATCAGCGGTTATAGAAGAGGTCCATGGAACCTTCAAGATTTGAAGACTATTTGCTTGGAAAAAAAGGGCCTAAATCACACCTGAGCTATATATGGGACTGTCCATACAGGAGGCATCTTGAAGCTGTCATTACCAACAAAGTCTTTTGCATGAAGTATTAAATACATTTCAGTAACCTTGTTCAATACTTTTTCCCTGTGTCATTCCATTTTATTACATATAACTTATATATATTCATGGGGGGGGGGGGGGGTGTTAATCAGTTGCAGCTGATTTGATGTTAATGAAATTAACAAAGTGGTGTACTAGAGGGTCAACAATGAGGCAATCCCCAAAACAGGAATGCTTTTACAGGTGGAGGCCACTGACATTTTTTTCTGACTGATTTTTCACTAGTCAGTCAGTGTCACTACTGGCTGCATAGTGTAATACCTGGACCCTACAGAGGTTGCACAGGTAGTTTAACTCATCCAGGATAGCACATCATTACGTGTCATTGCCAGACTCTGACCAAACAATCTTAAACAGACTTCATGAGGGTGGCCTGAGGGTCCAACGTCCTGTACTCTACATCCTGTACAGTGGGCCCTGTGCTCACTGGCCAGCACCATGGAGCTTGATTGGCATTTGCCATAGACTATCAGAATTGGTAGGTCCACCACCAGCACCCTGTGCTTTTGACAGATGAGAGCAGGTTTTACCTGAGCACATGTGACAGACATGAAATGGTCTGGACATGCTGTGGAGAACATTAGGCTGCCAGCTTCATTCCACGTGACCGGTTTGGTGGTGGATCAGTGACGGTCTGGCGAGGCATATCCCTGGAAGGACGCACAGACCTCCCCAGGCTAGATACCCTGACTGCTATTAGGTATTGGGATAAAATCCTTCAGCTCATCAGACCCTACACTGGTGCAGTGGGTCATTGGGTTCCTCCTCCTGGTGCATGACAATGCCTTTCCTCGTGTGGCGAGAGTATGCAGGCAGTTCCTGGAGGATGTAGGAACTGATACAATTGACTGGCCCCCAATATGAACATGTACAGCACTCAATATGTAGTCCTTTTACCTGCATTACTGCAGCAATGCGGCGTGGCATGGAGTCGATCAGTCTGTGGCACTGCTCAGGTGGTATGAGAGCCCAGGTTGCTCTGATAGTGGCCTTCAGCTCTTCTGCTTTGTTGGGTCTGGCGTGTCGCATCTTCCTCTTCACAATACCCCATAGATTTTCTATGGGGTTAAAGTCAGGCGAGTTTGCTGGCCAATTAAGAACAGAGATATCATGGTCCTTAAACCAGGTACTGGTAGCTTTGGCACTGTGTGCAGGTGCCAAGTCCTGTTGGAAAATGAAATCTGCATCTCCATAAAGTTGGTCAGCAGCAGGAAGCATGAAGTGCTCTACAACTTCCTGGTAGACGGCTGTATTGACCTTGGACCTCAGAAAACACAGTGGACCAACACCAGCAGAGGACATGGCACCCCAAACCATCACTGACTGTGGAAACTTTACACTGGACCTCAAGCAACATGGATTCTGTTCCCCTCCTCTCTTCCTCCAGACTCTGGGACTTTGATTTCCAAAGGAAATGGAAAATTTACTTTCATCAGAGAACATAACTTTGGACCACTCAGCAGCAAGCCAGTCCTTTTGTCTTTAGCCCAGGCAAGACGTCAAGTCAGTAGTCTACCCCATGATTGTGTAGCCTACAGAACTAAACTGTTAATTAGCTGATTATAGTGTGACACCAGGTGTCTTCAATATTGAACCTTTTTACAATATTCTAATTTTCTGATACTGAATTTGGGGTTTTCATGAGTTGTCAGTTATAATCATCAAAATTAAAAGAAATAAACACTTGAAATATATCAGTCTGTGTGGAATGAATGTATATATTATACAAGTTCCCTTTTTGAATGGAATTACTGAAATAAATCAACTTTTTCATGAAATTCTAATTATATGACCAGCACCCGTACGTATACAAGCATGTGGAGTCCAAACTACTGAGTACCATATTGAGTTGCTGCAACAAAATTTTGGCAAAATGAACAACCTGCTGCATCATTTTTTCGCTTTGATTGTCGTGGTGTCTTTGAATTCAGCCCTCTGTAAAGAGGTTGACGTTTTTCATTTCCATCAAATGATGTCAGACATCTAGCATGATTTTCTGATGTGTTTTCAGTGTTCCTTTCATGTTTTTGAGCAGTGTATATACATATATGTGTAAAAAGTTATTTAAACCATTGCTCTGCATACACACATACGTCATGAAAGTGACTTTTTATTATTATACAGTCATACGGTCACTTGTTGGATGATACTCTGCCTTTTGTTTTAACCTAGTGATGGCGCCACCTGCAGGAAAGACTATAAATTACATACAACCCGCTGTGTAAATAATAAAAGTTTTGAAATTTTATTTTTGTTTTTCTCATTTTTAATTACA
Source organism: Thalassophryne amazonica (assembly GCF_902500255.1). Classification (NCBI taxonomy): domain Eukaryota; kingdom Metazoa; phylum Chordata; class Actinopteri; order Batrachoidiformes; family Batrachoididae; genus Thalassophryne; species Thalassophryne amazonica. The sequence continues at coordinate 50,691,144 of NC_047106.1, forward strand.
TTGTTTCTTTAAGAAACAGTTTAATAAAAAGGCGCTTGTTGCACAACACATAAAACAGTCACAAAATTCATTTTAAGTTATATTTTTATATTTACTAAAGATTTTAAGAAATAATCAAAAATATTGAAATATAATTCCACTACACTTGTTCCACATTCTCTTGAATTTTTAGTACTTTGTAGTTAGTTTTTTTTTTTTAATAAAATAATAATAATAGCTAAGCAACAAAAGTGTCTTGAATCCTAACTAATAATATGTTGCATTAATGTTCATTAAATGTTATGTTCTTCTTGTCGTTTGTCACTGCTGGTGCATGTATAGTGCAGTGTGTGTCCCAGATGCATCATGGGAAACGTGTCTCCTCTTGCTTTCCTATGTTCTTTTTTTCCCGCCTGCCTTCATTTTATTGCGAGAACAACGCTTTAGATACGCAAGAATAATTTCACATTTTTAAGCTCCCATCATTCGCTGAGTTGTCAAAGGTAAGTATCACCATCTCAATAAAAGTCCAATCTATCGGCTGACGGTGTGTTAGTTGTTGGATGGCAGTGTTTTTTGTTGATTTTCGATGAGAAAGAAAGCGAAGAGCAGTCTCGCTATTATGTGCCTGCTCGGGGACTCAGGGACCGAAAAAGCGCTCGCGATCTCCTCTAATTTCATTCGAAAATGCAGCTAAAGCGCGGAGTCATGTGACAAAACTCTGTACACAAATCGATCCGTTGAGTTTTCTAGTGTCATCTTCAAAGTGTATATTCCGTTTTCACAGAACGGTTTTCGCGTTCTTCGGTCGTTTATAATCGTCACCCTCTTGGTTTTCTACAACGATATTTCCTTCCCGTTTACATTCTCCCAGCGAAGCAGTCAGCAGCCATCATGGTGACGTGTGTTTGTTTGCTGACACCGCGCAGCCCGCGAAGGCGGGATGGTCTGGTTTTCCTTCAAAATAGCTCATTCTGAATAAAATAAACAAGGCTCGAGCTGCTCCGGGATATGCGTTGTGAGGAAACGAACTAACCCACGATCTGCGCGCAAGAGGCGGGTGTAGCGTGTCGATCGTCTCCTCTGATTGGTCGAAAAATGAGTAACATCCCGCCTTTCAGCGTCGTATAAAGAGTATGATTGGTTAAATCGGTCATGAGCTCGAATGTAATTTGATGAGCTTGATGTCCATTTTGCTGCGGTTATTGCATAAGATCTATTTTCTGCAGTTGAGGGAAATTTTATTCTCATTCACACACACACAAATACAAAAAAGTAAATTTAACGTTGGACGCAAACCTTTTCATTAGTGATAAGTACACATTAAACGAGCACCCCCTCCCCCACATTATCCTCTGACACACTGTTGAGTTAAATTGCGTTCTTTTTACTTTAACACACTTTTAAACTTGTAACCTCAGGTGATCTGTAGTAGCCATGGCCCGTACCAAGCAGACTGCCCGTAAGTCCACTGGAGGCAAAGCTCCGCGTAAGCAGCTGGCCACAAAGGCTGCTCGCAAGAGCGCCCCGTCCACCGGCGGGGTCAAGAAGCCCCATCGCTACAGGTGAGCGAAAGCAACGCACACACACAGGAGATCACACTTTTATGACCCCTTTGGTAATGATTAAACTCACCCAACACATATGAATACTTCAGAAGTATAATGAAGATAAAAAAAAAATCTAGATTAAATAAAGGGGCTTTTGTGATGGTAAAAACCTATTTGGAAATCCACCACAGTCTCAGAAAATGCCATAATCCAGATAATTAACACTCATGTCATGTCCATATTGTTTTATGGGTCATAAACCTGTGAATAAAAACAAAGCATTGAGTCATAAAATACTGGCATTTATTATTAAATGCTTGCAGTACATTTGAGGTTTCTGGTGGACCAAGAGAACAAGTTACTTAAAAAGAGGAGTGTGACAGAAGAGGGTACACACTGAGGATGTCTGTCAATACAATGACATGAAATTAGTTTAGAATCCTTGGGGAAATCAAAAACGGAGCATACAGCTACACAGCTGTGGAGAACTAAAAAAAAATAGAAGAAATGGGCACCACCTGGAAGGAAGCAAAAAGCATGGGCCAAAATTGTAAGATGGATTCTGTGGTTTATCGTCAGTGTGAGATAAACACACACCAGACATAACTTGCTTTATGAACATGAATGCAGCTAATGTTCATTTTCATTGCTGGTTGAGCTTTTATTTATGTGATTGATGACTCATTTATTGGATAAAATGTCAGCCAAGGGAAGAGCTGCAATTAAAATTACCCACAGATGTGTTTATTGGACTGTACAAATATTTGAAGGATCCTAGAAATTTCATTAAAATGTAGAACAGAAAAACCGATATATCCAAACATTGATTGCAATAAAATCAAACACAGGTTTGTTTTTTTAGTCTATATATTAAACGTGAAAATGAAAAGGTCCCGCACTCCGTCTTACTTGCTGTAGAAAAATTTATTCAGGACAACGTTGGTGATACAGTCCTGAATAAATTTTTCTACAGCAAGTAAGACGGAGTGCGGGACCTTTTCATTTTCACGTTTAGCTGGGCTTGTCCCTTATCTCCTACGCACCCATTTGAGGAGTCTGAAGTGCGGAGTTTTTCTCTCTCAGTCTATATATTAAAAAAAAGAAAATTATCAATATAAAACCTAATTATGAAATACAAAAAAAAAACTTTGTTTTACTGTCAGGACTTGGAAACAGCTGCTGACGGTCACTTTAACAAAAATTAAATAAAACCAGATTTTCTTCTAAATTGCAATCAACCAAGTAAAATACATTTGTAGTTTCAACACTGTGAAGATTTGTGAACACTTTTGCATAGTACTGCATAACAGTATGAAATAGCTAGTTGGGGGTCTCAGCCTATACAAAATTGTTTTTGTTTTGTTTTTTTCTGGAATTGATAAGTGACTGCAGGTAAAGCAACTCTTATCAGTAAGATGAGTGGAGGTGATATAACCAGTGGTTTCACATCCATAAGAGTTTCAAAGAGGCTCAGACTGGAGTTTTTCTGTCCTCAAACATTCTCTACTTTTGATAACTGTAAGAAGAGGGTGAACATGACAGTAACCACGAGATTAAGAGTAATGATTTTGAAAAGCTTGCAAAAAGCAGGTCACTTCAATCTTGTGTTTTGTGGCATTCTTCCTCAGGCCTGGCACTGTGGCTCTGCGCGAGATCCGTCGTTATCAGAAATCTACAGAGCTGCTGATTCGCAAGCTGCCCTTCCAGCGCCTGGTGAGAGAAATTGCCCAGGACTTCAAGACTGACCTCCGTTTCCAGAGTGCAGCCATCGGTGCTCTGCAGGTCAGTGTTACTCACTGCAGAAAATTAAGTATGACATAACAGTTATGTACAAATCAACATTTTGGTTCCCTTCTCTGTAGGAGGCCAGTGAGGCTTATCTGGTGGGACTGTTTGAGGACACCAACCTGTGTGCCATCCACGCCAAGCGTGTCACCATCATGCCCAAAGATATTCAGCTGGCACGCCGTATTCGTGGGGAGCGCGCTTAAAGTGTCCACTCCAATTTATTATATGCTGTCCTATTGTCACTTCTGCACTTGTTCCTTCCTCTATATTTAGTCAGTAGTTTGGTTTGAGGTTCTATATATCATGATTGTGATAACTGTAAAATGTGTGATCATGTCCTCTTTGGTGCTACTAGTAGCAGGTTTTGCTTAGAAATATCTTGGTATATGTTTGAACTACAGATGCACTCACTTATAACTAGCTAGCTAGCTCACAGGAAATCCTTGTTATGTGCGCAAATAAGGTGTTTTGTGAGATATTGGTGTGTGATCTGAAACGAGCATAGGAAATAGCATAAAGTTGAGACATTGTCATCTTCAGACATACAGGTTTTTTCTAAAATAGAATTTAGTTGTAAAATTAGTGATTTTTGTTTTCTTTCATAATAGTAGTGGATTTCTACTGTTACTGTTAAATGTATCAAAATACAGCAGATTGGTTCTGGTTATCAGTTAAATATGTCATCATGCTATGACACTGCATGGTTTGACAGACTATAAGAGGCATATATGTAGCAGACCTATGTTGATCATATTTTAATTTTCAGCCATGTTATGTCCAGGTATTGTTAGGACTTTTTGTTTCCTTCTCAGGTTGATGTGATAACCTATGATTTTTTTTTTCTACTGTATTTTTGATTTGTCTTTGGTCATTTTTAAAAGCAAATATTTGTACTCTACAATTCACTTGGGAACATCACAATAAAACATTTTCTTGTGGTTATACTGTTGAGTCAATAAATGCTTGAGGCAATATTCACATTGTAATTTTATGGATTATATAAAAATGTTTTTTTGTTGTTTTTTTTTTTCTTCTTTGACCATGTGAGGGTCAAATTTTTATATTTCATCCACACAGTATCAGTGGGAGATGGAATCAACAGCACCATACATCTGATCATTTGCCAATATGCCGCCAAGGCCCTTGAGCCCAAACTAACTTAGCACATGGTAGTCAAAGCGGGAAGCTTGATCATCACAGTAACAGTGACCTAATTCTCATGATGTCACGGACTATATTACTTGACCACGGCACAAAAAATTTCAAAGGTACCCACTTAGTACCATGTGACCTTACCAAGGTCATCCAGTGCAAACTTCCTGATTAACAGCTTTTTGTTCAGCTGTATATATATATATATACATCTGTCATATTTGCAAGAGTGACCTCTCAAACCTGAATAAACTTATTTTGTAAAAAAATCAGGCCTGATATTCTCAAAACCATGAACCATTACAAACCTCAATCAGGTCTCCATGAATCCTTTTATTTTCTAGAGTAGTGAGCTTCAATTGGTAAATAAACCAATTCTGGTACAATTTTTGTGGCCCTCCTCTGAACCTTTTCTAATACATTTTTGTCCTGAAGATGAGGGGACCAAACCTGGACACGTCTGACATAACCTTTATTAAAGATCAAAAACAATTCTTTGGCAATATAGAGAAAAGTTCTCTTAATCATACCCAAAATTCTGTTTGTTTTGGCTGTTGTATTACATATATTGGAAAATTTATCTTGTCATTTACAAGTACACTCAAATCATTCTCCAGTTTCCATCATGTTACAGTGAGCCAATTTTTGTACTTTTACCTCTACATCACCACAACAGAGTTAACCTTCACCTTAATTCAAGGGGTTTAACAAAAATAGTGTATTAAAAGTATGCTGTTGCATTTCTTTTAATCTGTTTTGAGCGTTACATTTATTTTACTATACCGTTCTACTGTAATATAAAAAAACAAAAGTGGGTTTATTTTCCTGTCCTTAAAAGTTCACACACACACATAGAGGGAGAAAGTGGCGTAAAAGTCGCAGCTACTAATACAAAATAAACACCTATTAAATACGGGAACACTAAATATGAAGAAAACGGTTTGGAGTTGAAATGAAAGTTGTGTTGCATTGTGGGACAGATGATTGACGCGGCGGCCATTTTCCCGCTGGACGCTGCTTCCCATTGTGGAAACGAAGAAGAAAATAGAGACAAGCCAAACATTTCTCACCACTTCTGCTCACACTTTTCCTCTAGGTAAGTCTCTCAAAATATGTGCCAACGCTTACCAGTCAACTTTGTGTTTTTACTACTTTATTGTTGAGCATTTCTTGGCATATTTAAGCGAGGATAAAGCGCTAAATTCGTCGTGTGGAAAGAGAAACGCGGTAGTGGGAACGGCGGTGAAATGCAGAAGCTTTTTTTCTGAAGGCAAATTCTGTTTCAAATTCTGCGCCCTTCAGCTCGGTTCTACGCAGCTCTTAGGGACCGCTCAACCCTCCAACCCCTATCTGTCGGTTCCTTGAAATATATTCTTTGTTGTTTTTGAGTTTTCCGGTGTCGTGGGTCATTGGTTCTTCGTAAAATTATAGTTGTTTGTGAGCTGGTGCTTTGCTCTTCTGCCCTCTGAGTCTTTATCCCGTTTGTGCATCAAACCGCCGCCATCATCAGAGAGGAGTAGGCGGACCTAGCAACAGTGGAAGGCAGTTGCGGGCCCCGCCCTCGTTTACGATCCTGCTGTGCTGATTGGCTGATGTGACGAAGGTACTTGAACGTGTTTCTCTTTTCGCCAGTAGGATCGTCGATCAGGTTTGATTGACGTTTCTTCCGCTGAAGCGTTACTGATTGAACGCGTTTACCTCCCAAAAGTTCATGTATGTTTTAGTTCGCTCGTGACGTGCTTTTACCTAAAAAGTTGGATTATATAGTTTATAAAATGTGCTTTTATGTCTTATAAAATCTGAATATCAGTTGGTCAGTACACATATACGGACACCTTATTTTGCTGTAAATGTTGAGTCAGACAATGTAAAGTACGCAATCTGTGCACCGCAAATAGAATCAGCACAGGTTACATTAGACCCAGAGCAGATAAAGTAAATAAAAATGCACTTAACAAACTAAAATAATATTAATGCAAAATATAAGTAGAATCATCCATAGTGTGGGGGTTACTCATGTTCTGTAAAATTGGGACAGACTTTGAAATTGGCAAAGATGTGCATAAATTTCGTTTTGTAAACATTTATTGTTGACAGTGCTTATTGCCTTCTATTTGCGCACTTTGCCCCCGTTGCACAGCCTTATCACTGCTGCTGCCACACAGCATATATTACTTTATCAGTTTTATTAAATATTAATAAGAATAAGATAGCTTATTGATATTTAAGGAATATTTATGTCCCGAGACACAGAAAACTAAGTGTTGCAATTTATTTATTTATTTATTTTGCATTAAATAATTGTCTTGGGTGAAAACAATATAAACTGTCATGTTTTATTTATTTGTTATTGAATGTCCATTGATGTGGGCAGTTGGATCAAGTGCTAACTGAATAATTCTTTTGAAATAAAACTGAAACTCTTGTCCCTTACGCAGGACAAAAATGTATCGCTGGGTCTCAAGAGGATATGTGGGGTGTTATTGATTCAGACATTGACAATATTGTATCATACTGTTTGTATGTATGTATATAATTGAGAAATTAATGCTTTATGAAAAGCCAGACAACATTACTCTCCAACGTAGTTTTCCAAAGTGCACGGCAAAGTGATAGTGTCATATTCTTGTTACCCAACAGTCTAAAACCTAAAGACATTCACTTTACAAGGATATACAGCAGTAAACATTTATCTATGCATAGTTTGAAAAACAAAGCTGGCGTCTCGTCCAAGGAGAGTTGTAGACTCTTATGTTCCATGACGTTTAATGCATGGCAAAGCACGGGCACCAGTGGGCCTCAAAGCTTATATTGGACGTCTTCAGTTGTCATTGAACTATTGTGTGTCTTCTTTATCTTATTTAATGTGTGTTTGTTTTGTTTTTTACACTGATTTGAGACAGCAATGACAACCATCGTGTGTTTCCATTCTCCACTTACAAACTGTTGTTGAGTTATCAAAGTGTATGCTATTTTTGCCTGATGTTGTATTTGCGCAGTTATTTGTAGTCTAAAACCTAAATATGTTTGAGAGAACAATCGAGCAGTAAAAGGCTAAAATAATAGTTGTTTCTTGGTTGTGTGCATTAATCAGATGCAGGGCCACTGATTTAAATGTCTTTCTTTCATCTTCAGGTGATCTGTAGTAGTCATGGCCCGTACCAAGCAGACTGCCCGTAAATCCACTGGAGGCAAAGCACCGCGTAAGCAGCTAGCCACAAAGGCCGCCCGTAAGAGTGCACCCTCTACTGGTGGGGTTAAGAAGCCCCATCGCTACAGGTGAGAGCAAGAAAAAGCTGTACGTCAAACCTTTTCACTCACTCACTAGCCAGACATACATACACGTTACGCGCGTGTGTGTGTGTGTGTGTGTGTGTGTGTGTGTGTGTGTGTGTGTGTGTGTGTGTGTGTGTGTGTGTGTGTGTGTGTGTGTGTGTGTGTGTGTGTGTGTGTGTGTGTGTGTGTGGTGTAAAACTCGCATATAATGGATTCAGGTGGACCAGCTAATTTTGTCCGTTATAATCGAAATCCGCTATATGTATAAAGCGGATAAAATCCGTTGTGTATGTAATAGGTTAGTTACAGTCAGGAGGTGCCGAATGATCTACAGGGAATCCCCAGCACCAATTAGGCTTACGTATTTTCTTGATTAAACGCCTGACCTTTAATAGGGACCTGCCTCATTTAATGGCCGGGTAAAAAATTTGTCTGGAAAAAAATAAACGCCTGCCGTAAATAAACACCAGGCATTATGTGCATTAAAAAGATGACATTTCATTTAATTTATATAGCAACCAATCACAACAAAGTTGCCTCAAGGCGCTTCACACAAGTAAGGTCTAACCTTACCAACCCCTAGAACAAGCACACAGTTGACAGTGGTAAGGAAAAACTCCCTCTGATTTGAGGAAGAAACCTCAAGCAGACCAGATTCAAAGGGGTGACCCTCTGCTTGGCAAATTGACAAAACGAATATACAGGAAATTTTGGGAGTCCATGCCGGTTCTCAGGCTGGGAGGCTTGCAGAAGAAAACACCAATCCCATCTCTGGATGGAGCCGCACCTCAAACAGAGAGAAAAAAACAGAATCAGGCATCAGAAAGAGAACAAATACAGTATAATTTGTCGGCATTAAGCAAAAAAAAACAAAAAACAAGTCAAAGTCCTCTGCATAGTGGTACCTTCAAAACTTAAAGCCTGATTCATGCTTCTACAACTCCATAACTCCGTGGCCATGCAATGACATTGACTTGCGCATGACCCTTTTAAAGTTCTCTGTCGCGTTAATGCAATTTACAGCAGGAACTGCCTTTTTTTTTATCAGTTTGTCCCTCAAAGAGCTTCACTTTTTTATGCAATCATCTGTCTCCAAACCAACGTTACCGTACATGCAATTTCCCTCCATGAATTGCAGGTCGTTTGAGTGTCTTTTTCTGACTCCTTGTAAAGTTGGTCATACTTGCGAACTTTTCTGCCAAACGTATTTGATCCATGATCGAAATGTAATCGGGGTGCACTGCAAATTAAAATATGATGGGAGAGGAAGGAGTGAAAACGTAGAAGCGACAAATCACAGCCCTTGCGGTCTCCGTTGTTTAGCAGGTGCACATCAGGCTCTGGGGAGGGTTCACAGCCATAGAGAGGGCTCTGATCTAAAATGGTTGTCTTTGGTTTGTCACACCCAGGGATATGTGTGAAACTTAACACCCAGGTAGAATGAAGGCAGCAAGCAGCATTTTGTTACTAATCGCCGGCCTTGAATAAAGGCCTGCTTCGTTTAGGTGCTGGGTCTGAGCACGGTTTGAAAAAATAAACGCCAGGGCTTTTAATCAAGGAAATACGGTACCTGCTCTCCTTGAATCAGCTAGTGTCAGTGCTGAACTTGATTTCATACCTCTGTTACTGGACACGTCCAGACTGCTCTGTCCAGTAGATGTGAGTACATTTAATGTACATTTAATGTATTCCCATTAAAACCCGGTTTTAATGGGAATACATTGCTCTTGGTGGGACGTTTTGTCGAATGTGCGCAAAAATCCATGATCCAAAATCAGTTATGTACCGTGTTTTTTACATGGAAAACCATACACAAACATTGGAACTTTGCTTTTGTTCGGTGAGTGCGAGTATCTGGTTTATACGATGATGGTTTAGGCGAGTTTAGATATATATAAGCATGACTTCTTCATTTCTTTATATGTGAATTGAAAATATGAAGGGAAAAAGTGTTTACAGGATATAAAGAGGTGCAGAACAATAATGTCTGTCAGCGTTAACTGACTATCCTGCTTTCTGTTTGTATTGTGAAGGCCTGGTACTGTGGCTCTGCGTGAGATCCGTCGTTATCAGAAATCTACCGAGCTGCTGATCCGCAAGTTGCCCTTCCAGCGGCTGGTCAGGGAAATTGCCCAGGACTTCAAGACTGATCTACGCTTCCAGAGTGCAGCCATCGGTGCTCTGCAGGTCAGTGTTACCATCAGACTCAGTCTGTAAACCAGCGTGAAGGCTGCACAGCTTAAATATCAGTGAGGTAAATTAGAGCTCACCTACAGGAAAGTTTGGATTGTTGTATGTTGTATGCTGTTTATCTTTAACTAAATAACAGTTTGCAGTGAATCCTGGGTAGAAATGAAGAAGCGAAATTATGTTTTCACAATTAATTTGTCATTTAGTTATGAAGTAAATTAAAAAGAAAGTTAAAAAATTATTGCATATTTCAATCAAAAACCAAAATATTAAACAAAATGGGCAGTATTCTCAAGGTCGATAACCAGGCAGTTTACCTTGAGGAGTGGGTTTTCTCTGTGAAAACATTGCCAAGCTCATGGAAATACATGTAATTTGGTCACTTTTCAAAGGGGTCAGACCCATCAATAAAGTCAATTTAATGTACAATGGTTCATTTCAGGTCATCTTAGTGTATAAATTTCACCATTCGAGGCAATGATAGCTGTTAGCTGGCCAATAGAAGCAAGTTAGAGACAATAAGAAAACTGGCTGATTTCAGTAAAACGGTATACAGACTGAGTGTGTTGTCACCAAGTGGACAGTCACGAAAGCACGAATTCTCACCTTTGGATTGGCTACTTTGCCTGTTGACGTAGCGCCGACCTTGAGAATACATCAGAGTAAAGTAAAGTTGAGCATGAGGAGGTGCATCTTGAGCTTCTTTATTTAAAAAAAAAAAACAAGTGTCCACTGATCTTCAGTCCATAACGGAGGTGTTTTATGTCAAATGATGCTGAAGTATCTGATCTCCCACATTTGATTATTTTGAGGGAAAAAGATTAGTCATCAAAAATATTTTATAGATAAAAAGTGAGGAATTTTTAAATATAAAGTGATCTAAAGGGTATGTAAACGTGCTTGTGACAAGAGGGTTGTAAATTCAGTTTCAGTATTAGTCAGGAAAATCACAAAGGTGCTGTTGAGGAACGTACGTAATCCCCAAATTGCTTCCGGTGTGCAGTTGGGAGCGTGCTGGTGTGGGTGTGCGTTAGCATAGTAAAATACTTTGAGCATCTGCATCAGATGGGCAATCGTTATGTAACAGTCCATTTACTATTTAAATTTTATTCACATGATGTGATAGGTGGCAGAAGATGTGAATCATGAATGCAAAATAATACATTTCACTGTGACATGAAGTTGTCAAAACCATAGGTTCAGTCATTTAATTAACTGCTCATTTCAGCTCTCCTCACAAATGTTCCTCTTGCATGCAGGAGGCCAGCGAGGCCTACCTGGTGGGTCTGTTCGAGGACACCAACCTGTGCGCCATCCACGCCAAGCGTGTCACCATCATGCCCAAAGACATTCAGCTGGCACGCCGTATCCGTGGGGAGCGTGCTTAAACACTCGTCCTCTTGGTCTTTCTCCTTTTCACCTCTTCCTGCCCTTCTTTTACCAGTCTTTCTCTCTGTCCCACTGCTCCTCCCCAGCTCCCTCCTCCTTTTCCTGTGATAGTAGTGTGTAGAGGAAAACGGATTATAGTGCATAGTCGTGTTTTTCTTAGTGCTTTCAGCAGCAGATTTCTAGGGTACTTTCTCTCTCTGCATGTACCGACTTGGTGACGTGATCTCCTCGTGTGCACACATTTCGTTATTGTCACTGGTTCTTCTCTGCCTCTGGAGAATCAGGCAGTGGAAGATTTGTGTGATTAAAGGAGAAAAATGCAGAGTAGAACAGTGTAAATGTAGAGAGGAGGCAGACAGGAGGAGATGCTGGGTGTTGGTCTGCTGGGGGACTCTGGTCTCTTTGCAGCAGGGTGCTACACAAACTCACCTGCTCTTCTTCTGCAGCCTCCAGGTTACACGTGGTCGGGGCTGAATTTTCTGCTCCTTTGTGTCTGCATGAGTGCAGGTCTCTGATTACCACAGCAAACTGTATAAAATCCATCAGCATCTTTGGAGAAGTTGATTTAGGATTACCATATTGATTGTTGCATTAACTTTTTTCAGATAATGCTCATGCATGGAATTATTTTTCATTGCTATTTGTGGATAGTATGGAGTTTGGGGGATATATATTGGATTAAAACAGAACAAAAAAGTGGATTGAAATGTTTTTATTTTTAACTTATGTGTGAAGCTCTTGATTTATATCTGGCACCAGTTTGATCCTGTTGTTGATTGTTCTTTTCCTAACTGAAAGAGTTTAGACAAACCTGTATTGTTGTGATGTTTAAATTGGTTTCAGCTAATATTTTAAGCCAAAGCTTCAAATTCCAGTATGGTGTTGAGATACTTTTTATAGAAGTGGCTTCTAATTTTTTATGATAAAGACTCAATGAGATTTGTAATATTCTCCTCAACCAAAAGTTCTCAAAGTATGAAAATGTTTTTTTTTTTACAAAGGAACTGATAAAATGTGAAAATTATGTTGCATGACAGTAGTTTTCTGCCCCCCCCCCCGCTTCTATTCTTTATCCAGATTGGTTATCATCTGTACACTGTTTCTCAGGTTGACTCGTCACCCTTTTAACTTAATTTTTTTTTCTCAATTTGAGTTTTTTATTTCTTTTTTAATGTTGAAGTTGTTTCAATTAAACAATGTTTGTAATTTCCAGATTTGTCATATTCGGTGGTAATAAATGGATGTTAACACACTAAAGGTGCAACATGATGACAGTTGTCATTTTACACAACATACGTATACATAACAAATATTAAAAAGGTTCATTAAAATTAAATTTATGCATATATTTTGTGATTATTGGATACAATATTATGAAAGGAACAGTCAGCTTAATTGTGTTAAGTTGCTGCAATTGTACAAAAAACTCAACTCTCCAGTGTGGTTTTGTCATATACAGATGTGCCACTAGATGGCACTAAACTACAGTTATTGGCAACAAACGCCAAACAAGGGGCCTCCGCTAAAAGAACTGTATTGCATTGAATCCCAGATTTAAACAATTGTAATAAAACACATTTGTTTAGCTGTGTAGAGATGTGTAGTTATTTTGTACTTTTTTTTTCTGTATCTGCTCCACTTTTATCCTTAGATGTACAAACACACCAGCCCAGGTCAGAATTATTGGCAGACTCGATTTTAAGTGCAGAGTTTCATACAATGTTCAGAAAATGCAAATAAACCGAATTTGTGTAATTACAGTATTTAATAAAATGTCCAAAATTAGTGAAAAGTTGCAAAGTTTTATATAGTGAAACAAATGATGCACATACACTGTAAGCATGACAGTTTAAGGCAGCCTTTCATGAATATGAATTCACTTTCACAACCTTTTTTTCATGAGTCATTGTGATTACATAAACATTTCAAAGTCCATGAATATGTCTTGGACTTTATTAACATCAGTTATTAAGAAATACAGATGGTGTGGACTCTATATCTCTGCTTTTTTTGTGGATGATGTGGTTCTGTTGGCTTCATCACACAGTAAGTGACTTGAAGTGTGCACTGGACAGGTTTCAGGCTGACTGAAGTGACTGGGATGAGGATCAGCACCTCCAAATCTGAAAACATTTTCCTCTGTTGAAGGGTTGATTGTCTCCTCTGGGTCAGGCAAGAGTTCAAATGTCTCAAGGTCTTGTTCACAAGTGGGGTTAAGAGGTGAGCTGGATAGACTGATCAGTGCTGTCTTGTGAATGCTGTACCGCACTGTCTTGGAGAAAGTGGAGTTGGAAGGTGAGGCACTTCATTTATCTCTTGATTTACATTCTTCGGCGATGGTCATGAGCTTTGGTATTGACCAACAGAAGATTGCAGATGCAAGTGACAGAAATGAGATTAGCCTTTTGGACTTGTCCTGAATATCTGGGACAGACTGAGTAAAGTTGCTGCTCCAAGGCATTGAAAAAAGCCAGCTGAGGTGGTTCTGGGATCTGATGAGGATGCACCCTGGTCATCTCCTGACTGAGGTGTTCCAGCCATATCTAACTGGGAAGAGGCCCTGGGTAATTCACAGGACATGCTGGAGGAATCATTTCCCAACTGTCTTGGGAACACCAATCCCCAAGAGGAATTTGAGGGCCTAGCCAAGGATAGGGAAGTGTGGGATGAGCTGCTTAGTCTATTGCCACCTCAACCCGGCCCTGGATAAGAGGCAAAAAAATGAATGAACAGTAAATGTCTAGAGGAGAGGCAGGTACAAAATCCAGTTTTTGTGCAAGGACACAAGTGAGGGAAGATACCTATGACAACCCTAATGGAGTTACAGATGTCTGTGGACGTGATTGGAGGGACTGTTCAAAGTGTAACTTTTGTGGTGACCAGTCATACAGCTTTACGTTGGAGTAGAGCAGAGAATGTTTTTTTTAATAAGATTTCAGCTGCAATATCAAAAGGCACATGGGAGACTCTAGCTGTGATTTGTTGTATTTTCTTGAGTGAAAGTTTTGGTTGTATTCAACTAACAGAAACACAAACTTACGCACAGCATTGTTTGTCATTGATATATTTTTATTTAATTTATGTCATGTTGTAGAGATGTTTTCATTTTGACTTTAAAGGACAATTTTTGAAATTTTAATATAAAGAAACCTGAATTATTTTTTATTTCCCCTTAAAATTTGAAATAAAAATAAATTTATGGTTTCAGTTTTTCACAATAATGTAAGTAAAACTAATAAAATTCCATCACACTCTGGCCCCCCTTTTCTCTGATGGTGAAATACTCGTATAGTAGTAATTCAGATTGTTAATTGATTTGTTGCAGTTTTCTGTCCCTATCCACACACAGTCCAGATAATCTAACGTTAATATCCCTTTCTCTGTTGATGTCATGCCTGTTGCCACTGTTTAATTTTATCCGTCTACTACGTTGATTAAAAGGGATAAAACCACACAGTCATGTTCATTACAATGAAACACAAACATCACTGTGGCCTCAACTCTACACATGAAACACACAAACATGCAAACATCTAATCAAACAGCAGCCTTTAATCCTGTTGTTTTAAGCAGGCAGCATGGTGATGACCAGCTCTGGGACCTGGGTCCTGCTTTGTCCTCTGTGTGTTTAAGATCATTGTCCTGTTGGAGCACCCAATTGTGGCCAAGTTTCAACCATCTAGCTGTTGTTGAGGTGACATTAAAGAATTTGGACCAGTTCCACTGGTAGCAAAATGGCCCCAGAGCATTATGCTACCACAACCATGCCAGACAGTTGGCACAGTTTTCTTTGGTGTGAAAACCTTCACCTTTACTTCTCAAAACATACCTCTTGTCATTGTAGCCAAATAGCTCCACGTGGACAGCTGCAAATTTCAATCTAGCTTGAAGTATCAATTTTGAAGCAGGGGCCTCTTTTTTGGTTGGCACCCTCTCAGTCTATGGCGATGTAAAACGTACGTATGTCACTGTGGACAGTGACGCTTGTGTTCTAGCAGTTTTCAGTTCATGGCAGGTCTGAGCCTTGGTGGTTCCAAGGTTGTTCTTGAACATCCTAATCAGTTTTCTTTAATTTCATTGTGACAGTTTGGGTCTTCTTTTGGATCATGCAAAGGAGACACAACTGACTAACTTGTACTTACATTCAATTGTTTGAGGGATGATCTTCTGCAGTTGTTTAGAAATGGCTCCAACAGACCATCCCAACTTGTTTAAATCTACAGTTCTTTTTCTTAGTCCTTCCTGAGTCCTTTGGACTTTTCCATTATTCTACGTAGTGGTCAGTTCAGTGAGGGCTCTCAAACACATCCTTTTTTATGCTGGTAAAGAGAAACTACCTGTTGTAGTCAATCATAACCACTAACAAGGAATTAATATGCCTTGGCCATGTCACATTAAAATACATTGTAGAACCTTCAGCACCACTTATGAAAAGATTTAAGTGAATGTACACTCAACAAAAATATAAACGCAACACTTTTGGTTTTGCTCCCATTTTGTATGAGATGAACTCAAAGATCTAAAACTTTTTCCACATACACAATATCACCATTTCCCTCAAATATTGTTCGCAAACCAGTCTAAATCTGTGATAGTGAGCACTTCTCCTTTGCTGAGATAATCCATCGCACCTCACAGGTGTGTCATATCAAGATGCTGATTAGACACCATGATTAGCGCACAGGTGTGCCTTAGACTGTCCACAATAAAAGGCCACTCTGAAAGGTGCAGTTTTATCACACAGCACAATGCCACAGATGTCGCAAGATTTGAGGGAGCGTGCAATTGGCATGTTGACAGCAGGAATGTCAACCAGAGCTGTTGCTCGTGTATTGAATGTTCATTTCTCTACCATAAGCCGTCTCCAAAGGCGTTTCAGAGAATTTGGCAGTACATCCAACCAGCCTCACAACCGCAGACCACGTGTAACCACACCAGCCCAGGACCTCCACATCCAGCATGTTCACCTCCAAGATCGTCTGAGACCAGCCACTCGGACAGCTGCTGAAACAATCGGTTTGCATAACCAAAGAATTTCTGCACAAACTGTCAGAAACCGTCTCAGGGAAGCTCATCTGCATGCTCGTCGTCCTCATCGGGGTGTCGACCTGAATCCAGTTCGTCGTCGTAACCGACTTGAGTGGGCAAATGCTCACATTCGCTGGCGTTTGGCACATTGGAGAGGTGTTCTCTTCACGGATGAATCCCGGTTCACACTGTTCAGGGCAGATGGCAGACAGCGTGTGTGGTGTCGTGTGGGTGAGCGGTTTTCTGATGTCAATGTTGTGGATCGAGTGGCCCATGGTGGCGGTGGGGTTATGGTATGAGCAGGCATCTGTTATGGATGAAGAACACAGGTGCATTTTATTGATGGCATTTTGAATGCACAGAGATACCGTGACGAGATCCTGAGGCCCATTGTTGTGTCATACATCCAAGAACATCACCTCATGTTGCAGCAGGATAATGCACGGCCCCATGTTGCAAGGATCTGTACACAATTCTTGGAAGCTGAAAATGTCCCAGTTCTTGCATGGCCGGCATACTCACCGGACATGTCACCCATTGAGCATGTTTGGGATGCTCTGGACAGGCGTATACGACAGCGTGTACCAGTTCCTGCCAATATCCAACAACTTCACACAACCATTGAAGAGGAGTGGACCAACATTCCACAGGCCACAATTGACAACCTGATCAACTCTATGCGAAGGAGGTGTGTTGCACTGCATGAGGCAAATGGTGGTCACACCAGATACTGACTGGTATCCCCCCCCAATAAAACAAAACTGCACCTTTCAGAGTGGTCTTTTATTGTGGACAGTCTAAGGCACACCTGTGCACTAATCATGGTGTCTAATCAGCATCTTGATAGGGCACACCTGTGAGGTGGGATGGATTATCTCAGCAAAGGAGAAGTGCTCACTATCACAGATTTAGACTGGTTTGTGAACAATATTTGAGGGAAATGGTGATATTGTGTATGTGGAAAAAGTTTTAGATCTTTGAGTTCATCTCATACAAAATCGGAGCAAAACCAAAAGTGTTGCGTTTATATTTTTGTTGAGTGAGTGTGCATATATACTTTTGACCTTGATGATGAGAGAATATCCTAAATTAAATTCAAATTTGTGTACCCAATTCTTGTTACTTAAAATCATCAGTGATGTTTTTTGTACAATCATTCCACCCTGGAAAAACAACAGTTCAAGGACACCATTAACGGCACAAAATTACCATGAGATTCATGCCCATGATGAGTGTATGTAAACATCCAACCACAACCGTATCTGCATCGCCAAACACATCTGTCCAGTGAATTTGAGACTCCATGAGCTCTTCCCAGGTGTCACTGGATCTCAAAAATGAAGGACCCAGGGACATGAATGTCACCGTCGGGATAAGTAAATGTCTCCAAAGGTTGAACACTTTCACCGCATACAGATAAACATCTAATGAATGAGTAAGCGGGTCAGTGAAAGCTTGCATCTTAGTCTATTAACAGGATAACTACAAGAGACTCTGATTCCTTACACATCTTGTCAAGTACTCTAATCAGGTTATTTCTTTTCCTTGCCAACAAAAGCACCGTAAGCCTTTGTACAGCCCCATTCCACTATTTGACAGTGACCATAGTTTTGCCTATTTGTCTATTTGACTCCTAGACTTCTTACAGATGTATTTGTTTTTCCTTTTCTTTTTATTGTTGTTTATGCACCAGTGACACTAGATCAAATTCCTTGTATGTGAGAACTTACTTAGCAATAAATTTGATTATGGTTATGATTAACTACTTGTTTCCACAACCCCACCCAACACTCTATGCAGTCACTGAACTGTGTAGAAACCAGAATACATCCCTGAGGAATGCCATTATTCTCTGAGGAAAATTTCAGAGATTGTGCTGTATTGCCAGTGCAAAACTAAATATCACCAGGTATTATATGCACATTTATTTATCACTTCATTAAAATTATAAGTTGTGGTATTCATCTTTCTTATATACAACTTCCTCTTTGGGCAAGTGCAGCTAAACTGGTACAGTATGTCTTTAACCATGTGCATGTGTGTGTGTGTGTGTGTGTGTGTGTGTGTGTGTGTGTGTGTGTGTGTGTGTGTGTGTGTGTGTGTGTGTGTGTGTGTGTGTGTGTGTGTGTGTGTGTGTGTGTGCGCGCGTGCACACTGCACATCTCTGCATTCACCTTCCCCAAGGTCTGCATGGTGGTGCTCCATCTGTGGCACTCAGGGGATTACAGCCAATCTGTCTGTCTGCTGCACAAAGTGCTGACCGTCAGATTAACACAGTGCTGGGATTGGTGGTGGTGGTGGGTGACACATGGATGAGGGTAGGTAGAGATGGAAAATAGCAGACTGACAAAGAGTAGGTTGTGTGTTGAGAAAAGTGGGGGCACAGCCAGATTAGAACACAGTGGGTTTTTTTTGAAAGGCAGGGGCTTGGAGCAGGGGGTGCACACAGACGGGCACAAAGGCCAGAAGGGGAAGCACAGATGTACATGGTGGAAGGACGGGGTTGCACTTCACACAGTGGTCTAATTGAGTGAGGAGTTGTTAATTACTATTTTAATGACTGAAGCATCTTGTTCTACACAGACGGAATGGGGCAGGTCATTAACACCATAAACTCAGACCATGTGCACGCAGCTTCTCTGTGATTGATCTCTGTCTTTTTCTCTATTCACTTGTATTTCGGCACTGTGCACAATGTTATTATATATGTGTGTCGGTTGCACCTTTTCTTTTGCAAGTATTAGATCTTGTGCCAATCTTGTTTTGTGTCTTCTGTACTGTCTTGGACCATAACTAAGTGTGGTCCTGGCTCACTTTGTTTTACCCTGCAACATTTACCGTGTACAGCAATGAAACAGAATGGAGAGCAGAACTTAACAATGGCTTAAAAGTCCCAAGTAGTGGAAAAACACAAACCTTTATTAAGTCCAAACAGATGTTCACAAAGCTTAAAATCCCAAAAAAAATGGGAATTTTTTTTTTAAAAGAAGAAGGAAAAAAGGTGATCCACGAACAGGTTAAGTGAACCTGTCTGATCTAGATCAGGTCAACTTCAACATAACTGAGGAAAAGGCATTTTCCTTTGACATTAGTAAGTGGTTTATCTTAAACATGAGCATTAGGTTCTAGCTCCTTGTAGATCTGGAGTTACATCTAAATGGGCATCCAGCATAAAACTTGTACTACATCAATATGGACATAAAAATCAGAGATCAGTACTGGTTCTGTATGGGAATATGACAGATGGAAATTGAAGGTTCACTGTGTGGTAAACACATATGAACAGGGGCAATTAAAACTCATTAGCCTCCACCCTTACGTCACACTGTCTGCGCGATTGGTTACATTTCTGAATCTTATTCCTATCCTAATCCACTTGTTCCTTGACTATCACATAACCTTTCCACCATGTTTAATTCATATGGGCTGCAAATTGTTTGACAAAATCAGTTATGACCATGAGTTGAACCTTTTAAAGTCAAAGGTTACGAGGAGTGATTGAAGAGTTCTGAGCCCGACCAAGAAGAAACCACAACTGGATTAATGTAATGCTTTATTTTTCAACATAATGTAATTCCACACATTTCCCCCCATATCACTGCAGTGCCTTAATACCGTTCTCACAGAAGGTCTTAAACTGGAGCTCAAGGAACCGGAGCATTGTCCTGGTGAAACAGAACACCTCATCGGAGCATTTCACTCTTCTGCTTTATTTTCTCCCGCAGCTGTCACAAAAGAGAAGCTTAATAGGCCTCATTGATGGTCTGTCCCTTCTAGAGATAGTCCACCATTATGATGCTCTCAGCATCCCAGAAGACAGAGGCCATGACCTGTCCACCAGATGAGACAGCTTTGGTTTCTTCAGCAGGGGCAAACCCACATTTCCATTGCTTCAAGTGTTGTTTGGACTCAGGTTCGAAGTGACTGACCCAGGTCTCATCCATGATCACGAACCGTCACATAAATTATCCAGATCTGCTACAAAAAGTCAGATTCTCCCTGGACATCTGGAAGCTCGCGTGGTTCAGATCGGCCATGAGAAGCCTTGGGACCCATGGTGGTGAAAGTTTCTTCACTCCCATGTCTTCCATCAGAACTGAATGAACTCTCTCCTGGGAAACGCCGACAGTATTTGCTATTCAATGCTCACTTACTCTTCTGTCAGCGAGGACCATATCATGGATCATATCGGTTGAGGTGGCTGTTCTGGGTCTTCCTGATCTTGCTCCATCATTGACGTTTGTTCTGCCCCTGTTGAAATCGGCTGACCAGTGTTTAACTGTAGCATAAGTCAGGGCATCCTCCCCTAATTTCATTACCATGTCATCATGAATCTCCTTCAGAGACATTCCCTTTTTTGTGAGATACTGAATCACAGCATGCCCACCAGCTTGGTCAATTTTGTAAATCTGACACACCCCCACTCACTTCACTGAAATCTTGTGTCTGCAACATTGCACCCAGTGAGTCAAAAATTCATACATTCTAAGGAGAAATGTTGATTTATCAGAATGGAAAAGGAGAACCACGCCCTACTTTTTCTGGGGCAAACTCAAAACTTCTCAATCACACCTCATATGTCAACAATAGAAAGATTACATGCAACTTCATATTAGTGTTTAGCCATAAGTCTATCTGTATCCACTAGAACTAGAGTTCTCTTGGGTCTCATAATGTTTTTAAAGCTATGTGATCAGGCTCTCCTCAGTTATCGCTAATCTTACCGATTTAAATTTTTATGGACATAATTGTTCTGCTTGTTTCTCTTGCAGAAGAAATTTAGTTCTTCCTTGGCCAAAACAAATTTTTTAAAACCATCTGGTTTTTTGTTTTAACTAGTTTTCAAAGAATGGAATGTGTACTGATGACAGTGCTGTTTGATTTTTATTGTTCTGAATTTATTTTCATTGGTGCATATTGTGTGAGATTTTATGTGTAACATTTTCTTTTCGTTAAGGACTCCAGGAAGACTACCACTTAGGCAGTAGCTAATCAGTTCCCGTGAGAATCACAAGGTTACTGTAAGATGATCAAAGAATTATATCAGGCCCGGCGCCAGAATAAAAATATTAAGGGGGCAATGAGTTTATCACAGGGGCGGGGTCGCTCCCCCCCCCAAAAAAAGTGCACACCGGAGGAGACGTGCCTCTGAGCGTGCGTAATGAATTGGGTGCGCTCCTGGAAAGCTCGTGTATTTAGGCTACACTGTTGTAAGAGACTGACTAAGAGTGAAGAGTGATGACAGTATTTTTTTTAATTATTATTTGAACGTATAGACGGTCAGTCAAGTGATCTCCTGCATACCACACAGAGCCGGTGTTCTGTCGAGATGAGGTGCGCCAACTTTCGACACTCTGAGCTGTGACGTACCTTTGTGTTGTCAAATAGGAACGACGCGTCAGCCCAAAACACGGAAGACTCGTGGCAGAAACCACTGATCTGTACAAAATGGATCGGACCAATCCGATTGGTGTAGAAACCACTGATCTGTACAAAACATTAATGTGCGACAGGACTGCTCATTAGAGAGCAGTTTTCTGAAGAAAAATCATTGGAAATGTTTATTTGTTGTTGTTGTTTGTTACCTCAAAATTTCTGATTACTGTTAAAAAAAAGTTTAGAACACTTGTAATTAAAATAGCTAAATAAATCAATAAATGATTCTTTAGAAACCTTTCATCTGTAAATTAAAACCACCTGTTATTTCATATTAGATAATTTCTTGTTTAACATAAGGAACCTCAGACATTTATTTTTAGACAAAATAACATGTAAACTTGTATATTTTTTAAGTCTGGTAGATTATTTATATCTCATTTCAACCAGAAAAACAAACACTAAATAAATACAAATGTTTATTATAAATGCAAAAGGAAATAATTTAACAATGACTGCAGTGTGATTGTAAAGTAGGATTTCTGTGACATAAACCTCATGATGAATTTTTTATAGTTATTTAAACTTGTAATTTTGTCAAAATATGTAATTGCCTTTAATGTTATCAGGACAGAGTCATTTCTAAAATATGAATTGAGCACAATAAGTGGAGAGCTTCTACTTGTGCAAATGTCTTTTGACTTTGATTCATGGACATTTTTAATGATCCGTTCATTTATTGTTAAAATATAAAATGAAACAGCTTTTTTAAAAATAATAAAATAGTTGCTGTTGAAAGAGCCTTTTATTTAGAAGCAGGTGATGTTCTGCTGGATTCTCAGGACCAGATGAAGGTCTTTTCTGCAGTTTTTAACTCTGGTGGTGTTGCTGAAAAGCAGATATGTTTTCTTTCGACTGGACTTCGTGGTGTTCAGCTCATCAATGGAAGTTTGGTTGTCTGCACAGCAAATGTTCCTGATTGGGACAAATAAAAATATTTCTTTAAATATAAAGAAACACTAAACTGTTTATACATAAAAAAAGGGGGGGGGGGGGGGAAACGGCAAAAAAATGATGGAAAAAACGCTCGAAAAAATAAGTTATTTAAAGTTGAGCTTTTGTGGTGTCTGAAAAAAGCTGTAGCTTTATTTGGTAAAAATAAAAGACTGAACCATTTACAAATTAAAAGTGTTCACTCAGATCAACTGTGCTAAAAGGCTAAGCTAACATTAGCCGATCATTAAACCTTCACAGTTCAGTAAACGTCACGTTTTATTTTTACATTATTCTCACCTCAGTAAAGCTGCAGAACTAAACTCCGTTAGGCAAACTGGGACTTTGCATATATCCAAAAAGTGGGAGATTTCGGACTGAGTGGGTTTGCTCCATCACCCCGGCGGTCTGGATCGCTCTGCCCAGTGATGATGCCTGAAGGCCGTCTTCTCCGTGCGGGTCAGCCAGCTGTCGCAGTTCGATCGATATCCCACCAAGACGTCAGTCCTCCCTCGGTCGGTGTCACTCCGAAAAGTAGATGAAAAAAGCTTCTCCCAGCAGGGTGATGGGAGAATCGTTCTACTGCTGTTTTTTAAAGGTTTTTTTGTGGTTCAGGCGACACAAATTCAAGATAGTGATCACTGAACTTTATTCAGGTTGTGGAAACAGCCAGAGTGTGACGTAGCAATCTCCCCTTTCCGCTTCCGAAGCGATGCGTCTGACGTCACGACACGTTGGAAACGCACCGCCCTCTGCCGCACAGACAAGCGCAACCCTCAACCTATCAAATCCCTTGAACACAGACACACGCCATATCCGTTTGTTTTAAAATTAATTACTTTAGTTAATTAATTTGGTTTATTTGTTAAATACGTGATATTATTGAATAACTAATATTTTGCTATATTTTCCAGTATTTCTTTTTCTTTCTTTTTTATTTTTTTGATAACTCTAACATCCGAGGGGGCGAGGTTGATGACATGAGGGGGCGTCGCCCCCAAACGCCCCCTCGTGGCGCCGGCTATGAATTATATGCACCTTCTGAAAAGAAACAGGCTTTTCCTAAAAATCGTTACAACTTCAAGATGCTCCTTAAAATGAC
Source organism: Thalassophryne amazonica (assembly GCF_902500255.1). Classification (NCBI taxonomy): domain Eukaryota; kingdom Metazoa; phylum Chordata; class Actinopteri; order Batrachoidiformes; family Batrachoididae; genus Thalassophryne; species Thalassophryne amazonica. The sequence goes on from NC_047106.1 coordinate 50,714,967, forward strand.
TTCAGATGAACAAGCCTACTAAAGAAAATCTTCAGAGTGAAAATGATGGGAAACATTGAGATTATAAAATTACAACTATTTTTGTATATACATTGAGGAAAATAAGTATTTGAACACCCTGCGATTTCACACGTTCTCCCACTTAGAAATCATGGAGGGGTCTGAAATTTTCATTTTAGGTGCATGTCCACTGGGACAGACATAATCTAAAAAAAAAAAAAATCCGGAAATCAATCAATCAATCAATCAATTTTTTTATATAGCGCCAAATCACAACAAACAGTTGCCCCAAGGCGCTTTATATTGTAAGGCAAGGCCATACAATAATTATGTAAAACCCCAACGGTCAAAACAACCCCCTGTGAGCAAGCACTTGGCTACAGTGGGAAGGAAAAACTCCCTTTTAACAGGAAGAAACCTCCAGCAGAACCAGGCTCAGGGAGGGGCAGTCTTCTGCTGGGACTGGTTGGGGCTGAGGGAGAGAACCAGGAAAAAGACATGCTGTGGAGGGGAGCAGAGATCGATCACTAATGATTAAATGCAGAGTGGTGCATACAGAGCAAAAAGAGAAAGAAACAGTGCATCATGGGAACCCCCCAGCAGTCTACGTCTATAGCAGCATAACTAAGGGATGGTTCAGGGTCACCTGATCCAGCCCTAACTATAAGCTTTAGCAAAAAGGAAAGTTTTAAGCCTAATCTTAAAAGTAGAGAGGGTGTCTGTCTCCCTGATCTGAATTGGGAGCTGGTTCCACAGGAGAGGAGCCTGAAAGCTGAAGGCTCTGCCTCCCATTCTACTCTTACAAACCCTAGGAACTACAAGTAAGCCTGCAGTCTGAGAGCGAAGCGCTCTATTGGGGTGATATGGTACTACGAGGTCCCTAAGATAAGATGGGACCTGATTATTCAAAACCTTATAAGTAAGAAGAAGAATTTTAAATTCTATTCTAGAATTAACAGGAAGCCAATGAAGAGAGGCCAATATGGGTGAGATATGCTCTCTCCTTCTAGTCCCCGTCAGTACTCTAGCTGCAGCATTTTGAATTAACTGAAGGCTTTTTAGGGAACTTTTAGGACAACCTGATAATAATGAATTACAATAGTCCAGCCTAGAGGAAATAAATGCATGAATTAGTAATTAGGAATGGAAGATTGCTGCTAATCCTCCTCCTCGGCCCGTGCTACGAGCATTCTGACAGTTAGTGTGACTCGGGGGTGTTGACTCATTTAAACTAACATATTCATCCTGCTGTAACCAGGTTTCTGTTAGGCAGAATAAATCAATATGTTGATCAATTATTATATCATTTACCAACAGGGACTTAGAAGAGAGAGACCTAATGTTTAATAGACCACATTTAACTGTTTTAGTCTGTGGTGCAGTTGAAGGTGCTATATTATTTTTTATTTTTGAATTTTTATGCTTAAATAGATTTTTGCTGGTTGTTGGTGGTCTGGGAGCAGGCACCGTCTCTACGGGGATGGGGTAATGAGGGGATGGCAGGGGGAGAGAAGCTGCAGAGAGGTGTGTAAGACTACAACTCTGCTTCCTGGTCCCAACCCTGGATAGTCACGGTTTGGAGGATTTAAGAAAATTGGCCAGATTTCTAGAAATGAGAGCTGCTCCATCCAAAGTGGGATGGATGCCGTCTCTCCTAACAAGACCAGGTTTTCCCCAGAAGCTTTGCCAATTATCTATGAAGCCCACCTCATTTTTTGGACACCACTCAGACAGCCAGCAATTCACATTTCTCAAAATAGAGTCGCCAATAACCAGAGTTTGATCCTCGGCGGGTGTGTCGTCGAGTGGGGAAAAACGGTTAGAAATGTGAACGGGTTGGCGGTGTACACGGGGCTTCTGTTTAGAACTACGCTTCCTCCTCACAGTCACCCAGTCAGCCTGCTTGGGATCTGCCAGGGGGGAACTAACGGCGGCTAAGCTACCTTGGTCCGCACCGACTACAGGGGCCTGGCTAGCTGTAGAATTTTCCACGGTGCGGAGCCGAGTCTCCAATTCGCCCAGCCTGGCCTCCAAAGCTACGAATAAGCTACACTTATTACAAGTACCATTACTGCTAAAGGAGGCCGAGGAATAACTAAACATTTCACACCCAGAGCAGAAAAGTGTGGGAGAGACAGGAGAAGCCACCATGCTAAACCGGCTAAGAGCTAGTAGCTACGCTAACCTAGCGGATTCCTAAAAACACGCAAAGTGAATAATTTAGAGGTGATTCAGCAGAAGGAGTGCTTTAGTTAAGGCACGTAAAGATTACACTGGGAAACAAATCGTAATCTAGATAACTAGATCAATCTAACTGCGCAGATTAAACAGCTAACAGATACAGAAAAACACCGCTGTGCTCCGGAACAGGAAGTGATACAATACCGCAGTGAGAGCCAACCACCAGTAGAGGCAAGCAAGAGTCAACCAGAGCAAGGAAATCACAATGTATGATTTTTTTTAATAATTTATTTGTATGTTACTGCTGCAAATAAGTATTTGAACACCTGTGAAAATCAATGTTAATATTAGGTCTATTAGAAAAGTATCCGACCTTATTATTTTTTTCAAAAACCTATGGATTTGAATCACGTGTGATTACATCAGACATGCTTGAACCCTCGTGGGCATGCAAGAGTTTTTTCACGCCTATCGGTTACGTCATTCGCCTGTGGGCAGTCTTTGAGTGAGGAGTGGCCCACCCTCTCGTCGTTTTTTTCATTGTTTAGGAATGGCTCAGAGACTGCTGCTTTGTTTGATCAAATTTTTTTCAAAACTGTAAGGCACAACTGAGTGGACACCATTTGATAAATTCAGCTGGTTTTCGGTAAAAATTTTAACGGCTGATGAGAGCTTTTGGTCTGGTAGTGTCGCCGTAAGGACGGCCCACGGCGCCTGACGGCGATCTGTGCTTCGAGGCGGCAGCGTCTCGCCGTTTCAAGTTGAAATCTTCCACATTTCAGGCTCTGTTGACCCAGTAAGTCGTCAGAGAACAGAGAACTTTCAGAAGAAGTCGGCATGAGGAGTTTATTCGGACATTCCATTGTTAACAGACATTTTGTAATGAAAGAACGTGCGGGCAGAGTCGCATGTCGGGCTGGACCCCACCGCGGGGGGTTGCGACAGGAAAAACACCTCCGTTGGAAACCTTAACGGGCAAGTTGGAACATGCCCAAGCTGTTAAACAATTTCTCAGTTACTCACTTGTTGAAAGCCATCAAAAGCCGCCTGAATTTTACAAATGGTTTTCAACACGGAGGTGTTTTTCCTGTCGCGGCGCACACAGATTTGCCGAGTTGTCACGGAAACGACTCGGCGAATTTGCACGCACGTCTTTCATTACAAAATGTCCATAAACAGTGGAATGTCCGCATAAAGTCCTCATGCCGGCCTCTTCTGAATCTTCTCTGTTCTCTCACGACGTCCTGGGTGAATTAAGCCTAATTAGGATGTTTTCAGGTCAAAACAAGCCGACGACGGCGCCTGGAAGCGCTGCACGACGTCCCGCTGCGTGGGAAGTCCTTACAGCGACAGAAACACCCCATAATCTCTCATCAGCCGTTAAACTTTTCACCAAAAACCAGCTTAATTTCTCGAATAGTGCCCACTTGGATATTCCTCACAGGTCCAGAAAAAATTTTGATAAAGCAAGGCGCGCCGTCTCGAGCAGCATGTGAAACAAAGGAATTCAGCCGAGAGGGCGGGACCACATCTCACTCAAGAACTGCCCACAGGGAATTGACGTCACCGACACGTGTGAAAAAACTCACGCATGCGCACGAGGGTTCAAGCATAATTGATGTAATCACACGTCATTCAAATCCATATAGTTAAAAAAAAATAAAAGGGTCGGTTTATTATCTAATAGACCTCGTATTTGGTACAGTAGCCTTTGTTTGCAATTACAGAGGTCAAACGTTTCCTGTAGTTTTTCACCAGGTTTTCACACACTGCAGCAGGGATTTTGGTCCACTCCTCCATTCAGATCTTCTCTAGATCTTTCAGGTTTGGAGTTTCAGCTCCCTCCAAAGATTTTCTATTGAGTTCAGGTCTGGAGACTGGCCAGGCCACTCCAGGACCTTGAAATGCTTCTTATGCAGCCCCTCCTTAGTTTCCCTGGCTGTGTGTTTGGAGTCATTGTCATGCTGGAAGACCCAGCCATGACCCATCTTCAATGCTCTTACTGAGGGAAGGAGGTTGTTTGCCAAAATCTTACAATACATGATCCCATCCATCCTCCCTTCAATACGGTGCAGTCGTCCTGTCCCCTTTGCAGAAGAGCACCCCCAGAGTATGATGTTTCCACCCCCGTGCTTCACGGTTGGGATGGTTTTCTTGGGGCTGTTCTCATCCTCTAAACATAGTAAGTAGAGCTGATTCCAAAAAGCTCTATTCTGGTCTCATCTGACCACATGACCTTCTCCCATGCCTCCTCTGGATCATCCAGATGGTCATGGTGAACCTCAAACGGGCCTGGACATGTGCTGGCTTGAGCAGGGGGACCTTGCTGCCCTGCAGGATTTTAAACCAAGACAGCATCATGTGTTACTAATGTAATCTTTGTGACTGTGGTCCCAGCTCTCTTCAGGTCATTGACCAGGTCCTCTTGTGTAGTTATGAGCTTTCTCAGAATCATCCTTACCCCACAAAGTGAGATCTTGCATGGAATCCCAGACCGAGGGAGACTGACAGTCATCTTGTGTTTCTTCCACTTTCTAATAAATAATCATAACAGTTGTTCTCTTCTACCAAGCTGCTTGCCTGTTGTCCTGTAGTCCATCCCAGCCTTGTGCAGGTCTACAGTTTTGTCCCTGGTGTCCTTAGACAGCTCTTTGGTCTTGGCTATGGTGGACAGGTTGGAGTGCGATTGATTGAATGTGTGAACATGTGTCTTTTATACAGGTAACAAGTTCAATCAGGTGCAATTAATACAGATAAAGAGTGCAGAAAAAGACGGCTTCTTAAAGAAAAATTAACAGGTCTGTGTGAGCCAGAATTCATGCTGGTTGGTAGGTGTTCAAATACTTATTTGCAGCAGTAACATACAAATAAATTATTAAAAAATCATACATTGTGATTTCCGGACTTTTTTTATTTTAGATTATGTCTCTCACAGTGGACATGCACCTAAGATGAAAATTTTGGACCCCTCCATGATTTCTAAGTGGGAGAACTTGCAAAACCGCAGGGTGTTCAAATACTTATTTTCCTCACTGTACACACACACACACATATATATATATATATCAAATCAAATCAAATCAATTTTATTTATATAGCGCCAAATCACAACAAACAGTTGCCCCAAGGCACTTTATATTGTAAGGCAAAGCCATACAATAATTACGGGAAAACCCCAACAGTCAAAATGACCCCCTGTGAGCAAGCACTTGGCGACAGTGGGAAGGAAAAACTCCCTTTTAACAGGAAGAAACCTCCAGCAGAACCAGGCTCAGGGAGGGGCAGTCTTCTGCTGGGACTGGTTGGGGCTGAGGGAGAGAACCAGGAAAAAGACATGCTGTGGAGGGTAGCAGAGATCAATCACTAATGATTAAATGCAGAGTGGTGCATACAGAGCAAAAAGAGAAAGAAACACTCAGTGCATCATGGGAACCCCCCAGCAGTCTAAGTCTATAGCAGCATAACTAAGGGATGGTTCAGGGTCACCTGATCCAGCCCTAACTATAAGCTTTAGCAAAAAGGAAGGTTTTAAGCCTAATCTTAAAAGTAGAGAGGGTGTCTGTCTCCCTGATCCAAATTGGGAGCTGGTTCCACAGGAGAGGAGCCTGAAAGCTGAAGGCTCTGCCTCCCATTCTACTCTTACAAACCCTAGGAATACAAGTAACCCTGCAGTCTGAGAGCGAAGCGCTCTATTGGGGTGATATGGTACTATGAGGTCCCTAAGATAAGATGGGACCTGATTATTCAAAACCTTATAAGTAAGAAGAAGAATTTTAAATTCTATTCTAGAATTAACAGGAAGCCAATGAAGAGAGGCCAGTATGGGTGAAATATGCTCTCTCCTTCTAGTCCCTGTCAGTACTCTAGCTGCAGCATTTTGAATTAACTGAAGGCTTTTCAGGGAACGTTTAGGACAACCTGATAATAATGAATTACAATAGGCCAGCCTAGAGGAAATAAATGCATGAATTAGTTTTTCAGCATCACTTTGAGACAAGACCTTTCTAATTTTAGAGATATTGCGCAAATGCAAAAAAGCAGTCCTACATATTTGCTTAATATGCACATTGAAGGACATATCCTGATCAAAAATGACTCCAAGATTTCTCACAGTATTACTAGAGGTCAGGGTAATGCCATCCAGAGTAAGGATCTGGTTAGACACCATGTTTCTAAGATTTGTGGGGCCAAGTACAATAACTTCAGTTTTATCTGAGTTTAAAAGCAGGAAATTAGAGGTCATCCATGTCTTTATGTCTGTAAGACAATCCTGCAGTTTAGCTAATTGGTGTGTGTCCTCTGGCTTCATGGATAGATAAAGCTGGGTATCATCTGCGTAACAATGAAAATTTAAGCAATGCTGTCTAATAATACTGCCTAAGGCAGGGGTGGGCAATCATGTGCCATGAAGGGCCGAGACACTGCAGGTTTTCTTTGCAACCAATCACTTCAGCAGGTGATTTCAATGATGATCAGGTGTTTATGTTCAGGGGAGAAGCTCATCAGCAACCCACCTGCTGAGGTGTTTGGTTGCAAGGAAAACCTGCAGTGTCTCGGCCCTTGATGCCCACCCCTGGCCTAAGGGAAGCATGTATAAAGTGAATAAAATTGGTCCTAGCACAGAACCTTGTGGAACTCCATAATTAACCTTAGTCTGTGAAGAAGATTCCCCATTTACATGAACAAATTGTAATCTATTAGATAAATATGATTCAAACCACCGCAGCACAGTGCCTTTAATACCTATGGCATGCTCTAATCTCTGTAATAAAATTTTATGGTCAACAGTATCAAAAGCAGCACTGAGGTCTAACAGAACAAGCACAGAGATGAGTCCACTGTCTGAGGCCAAAAGAAGATCATAACCTTCACTAATGCTGTTTCTGTACTATGATGAATTCTAAAACCTGACTGAAACTCTTCAAATAGACCATTCCTCTGCAGATGATCAGTTAGCTGTTTTACAACTACCCTTTCAAGAATTTTTGAGAGAAAAGGAAGGTTGGAGATTGGCCTATAATTAGCTAAGATAGCTGGGTCAAGTGATGGCTTTTTAAGTAATGGTTTAATTACTGCCACCTTAAAAGCCTGTGGTACATAGCCAACTAATAAAGATAGATTGATCATATTTAAGATCGAAGCATTAATTAATGGTAGGGCTTCCTTGAGCAGCCTGGTAGGAATGGGGTCTAATAGACATGTTGATGGTTTGGAGGAATTAACTAATGAAAATAACTCAGAGAGAACAATCGGAGAGAAAGAGTCTAACCAAATACCGGCATCACTGAAAGCAGCCAAAGATAATGATATGTCTTTGGGATGGTTATGAGTAATTTTTTCTCTAATAGTTAAAATTTTATTAGCAAAGAAAGTCATGAAGTCATTACTAGTTAAAGTTAAAGGAATACTCAGCTCAATAGAGCTCTGACTCTTTGTCAGCCTGGCTACAGTGCTGAAAAGAAACCTGGGGTTGTTCTTATTTTCTTCAATAAGTGATGAGTAGTAAGATGTCCTAGCTTTACGGAGGGCTTTTTTTTTATAGAGCAACAGACTCTTTTTCCAGGCTAAGTGAAGATCTTCTAAATTAGTGAGATGCCATTTCCTCTCCAACTTACGGGTTATCTGCTTTAAGCTGCGAGTCTGTGAGTTATACCACAGAGTCAGGCATTTCTGATTTAAGGCTCTCTTTTTCAGAGGAGTTACAGCATCCAAAGTTGTCCTCAATGAGGATGTAAAACTACTGACGAGATAATCTGTCTCACTCACAGAGTTTGGTAGCTACTCTGCCCTGTGTTGGTATATGGCATTGGAGAACATAAAGAAGGAATCATATCCCTAAACCTAGTTACAGCGCTTTCTGAAAGACTTCTACTGTAATGAAACTTATTCCCCACTGCTGGGTAGTCCATCAGAGTAAATGTAAATATTAAGAAATGATCAGACAGAAGGGGGTTTTCAGGGAATACTGTTAAGTCTTCAATTTCCATACCATAAGTCAGAACAAGATCTAAGGTATGATTAAAGTGGTGGGTGGACTCATTTACATTTTGAGCAAAGCCAATCGAGTCTAACAATAGATTAAATGCAGTGTTGAGACTGTCATTCTCAGCATCTGTGTGGATGTTAAAATCGCCCACTATAATTATCTTATCTGAGCTAAGCACTAAGTCAGACAAAACGTCCGAAAATTCACAGAGAAACTCACAGTAACGATCAGGTGGACAATAGATAACAACAAATAAAACTGGTTTTTGGGACTTCCAATTTGGATGGACAAGACTAAGAGTCAAGCTTTCAAATGAATTAAAGCTCTGTCTGGATTTTTGATTAATTAATAAGCTGGAGTGGAAGATTGCTGCTAATCCTCCGCCTTGGCCCGTGCTACGAGCGTTCTGGCAGTTAGTGTGACTCGGGGGTGTTGACTCATTTAAACTAACATATTCATCCTGCTGTAACCAGGTTTCTGTAAGGCACAATAAATCAATATGTTGATCAATTATTATATCATTTACTAACAGGGCCTAATGTTTAATAGACCACATTTAACTGTTTTAGTCTGTGGTGCAGTTGAAGGTGCTATATTATTTTTTCTTTTTGAATTTTTATGCTTCAATAGATTTTTACTGGTTGTTGGTGGTCTGGGAGCAGGCACCGTCTCTACGGGGATGGGGTAATGAGGGGATGGCAGGGGGAGAGAAGCTGCAGAGAGGTGTGTAAGACTACAACTCTGCTTCCTGGTCCCAACCCTTGGTAGTCACGGTTTGGAGGATTTAATAAAATTGGCCAGATTTCTAGAAATGAGAGCTGCTCCATCCAAAGTGGGATGGATGCCGTCTCTCCTAACAAGACCAGGTTTTTCCCAGAAGCTTTGCCAATTATATATGAAGCCCACCTCATTTTTTGGACACCACTCAGACAGCCAGCAATTCAAGGAGAACATGCGGCTAAACATGTCACTCCCGGTCCGACTGGGGAGGGGCCCAGAGAAAACTACAGAGTCCGACATTGTTTTTGCAAAGTTACACACAGATTCAATGTTAATTTTAGTGACCTCCGATTGGCGTAACCGGGTGTCATTACTGCCGACGTGAATTACAATCTTACCAAATTTACGCTTAGCCTTAGCCAGCAGTTTCAAATTTCCTTCAATGTCGCCTGCTCTGGCCCCCGGAAGACAATTGACTATGGTTGCTGGTGTCACTAACTTCACATTTCTCAAAACAGAGTCACCAATAACCAGAGTTTGTTCCTCGGCGGGTGTGTCGCAGAGTGGGGAAAAACGGTTAGAAATGTGAACGGGTTGGCGGTGTACACAGGGCTTCTGTTTAGAACTACGCTTCCTCCTCACAGTCACCCAGTCGGCCTGCTTTCCCGGCTGCTCAGGATCTGCTGGAGGGGAACTAACGGTGGCTAAGCTACCTTGGTCCGCACCAACTACAGGGGCCTGGCTAGCTGTAGGATTTTCCAAGGTGCGGAGCCGAGTCTCCAATTCGCCCAGTCTGGCCTCCAAAGCTACGAATAAGCTACACTTATTACAAGTACCGTTACTGCTAAAGGAGGCCGACGAATAACTAAACATTTCACACCCCGAGCAGAAAAGTGCGGGAGAGACAGGAGAAGCCACCATGCTAAACCGGCTAAGAGCTAGTAGCTGCGCTAAGCTAGCGGATTCCTAAAAACGTACAAAGTGAATAATGTGTAAATAATTTAGAGGTGATTCAGCAGAGGGAGTGCTTTAGTTAAGGCACGTGAAGATTATACTGTGAAACAAATCGTTATCTAGTTAACTAGATCAATCTAACTGTGCAGATTAAACAGCTAACAGATACAGCAAAACACCGCTGTGCTCCGGAACAGGAAGTAATACAATACCGCAGTGAGAGCCAACCACCAGTAGAGGCAGTCAAGAAGTGTCCAAGTAACTATACGTAGTATAGTTACTAAGTATATATATATATATATATATATATATATATATATATATATATATATATATATGCCCATGCAGGATTGTGATGACAAGTCAACTCTTTTTATACCTCTGAAACACTGCTCTCCTGTGATATTCTGTTTTCTGTTTCTGTTCTAAACATTATTACTGATCATTGCAGTCTTCATTCAGTTCAAGATTAAACAAGTTATTTTTACCCTGCACACTGATGAAGCAGGGTCTGTAATTGGTCCTGTGTGTCTGTGAACATGATAACTAAAATAACAGCTGGAAGATGATTAACTTTTGGAGAGGTAAAGTCAACAAAAACAACAAAAACATGATATAAAAAACAACATATTTTGAAGGAGGTCGAAAGCACTTACAAAATATCTGTTTTGTGTAAACATTTATCTTAGTGTAGGGGTTGCATCATTTTGTTTATTACTGGTGGGATACACACATGTAAATACTGAGTCAAAGATGACACAAACATGTTGTTGTTTCAATAAGTGTGTGTGTGTGTGTGTGTGTGTGTGTGTGTGTGTGTGTGTGTGTGTGTGTGTGTGTGTGTGTGTGTGTGTGTGTGTGTGTGTGTGTGTGTGTGTCAGACTTAATGGAGGCACCCATCGACCCCCGACCCATCAGTTTGTGATTGGTCTGCATGAGGATTAGACCATGTTTCCCCCTTTTTTCCTGACACCCCCTCCCTCCCTTCACTGACTATGTTTCCATCTCTCTTTCTCTCAATATCACATGATGTGTTACATCACAGGATTGAGGTCATAGCTGGATTAGGCAAACTACAAGCAAGCAAGAGAGGCAGCATTGGAATTACTAAAAGTGAGGGTAGAGAAGTGTGTGTGTGTGTGTGTGTGTGTGTGTGTGTGTGTGTGTGTGTGTGTGTGTGTGTGTGTGTGTGTGTGTGTGTGTGTGTGTGTGTGTGTGTGTGTGTGTGTGTGTGTGTGTGTGTGTGTGTGTGTGTTTTAGATGGCACAAAGATGAGATTGTGATCAGACAAAGACAGAGGACCACATATGGTCACATTTCTTACTTTTTCATATTTAAGCCTGCAGAAATTTACTTGGGGTCCTAAATTTAGATTTACTCCAAAGCCAAGTCATAACATAATGTCTTGGTGTTTGTTTGGGGTTGGACATGGCCAGGTGAGACTTGGATGCTAAGACCTAAATTGATGACTGGATGATTTAGGATGATGACTGGAAGACTGGATGACCTAAGATGATGACTTAATCCTGACTGAATCAGGATTCAATGTTTATTAGAGAAACAGATAAAAAAGAAATTTTTAACATAGTTCATAAAATTAAGGGGAAAAAATCCACTGACATTGATAGCTTTGATATGGTTTTGATTAAGAACATTATTGACTGTATTATCAAACCCTTAACATATATTTGTAACCTGTCACTTATGACTGGGGAATTTCCCTCCAGAATGAAAATTGCTAAGGTGATACCACTGTTTAAATCTGGCGATAAACACATTTTGTTCAAATTATAGGCCAATCTCTTTGTTACCACAGTTTTCTAAAATTCTGGAAAAAATATTTGTAAAAAGGGTGAACAATTTTATAGAAAAACATCATATACTTAAGGAACAGCAGTATGGTTTCAGAAAAAAATCGAACAACTTCTTTGGCTTTAATAGATTTTGTGGAACAAGTTACAAATGCAATAGAGAAGAAGCAATACACTTGGTTTTTTTTTATTGTTTGTTTTTTTGTTTTGTTTTTTTGATTTACAGAAAGCATTTGATACGACTGATCATACCGTATTATTGGAAAAATTACAGATGTATGGTATTAGAGGACTGGCCTTTAACTGGATTGCTAGTTATTTACGTAATAGATATCAGTGTGTTCACCTTGGTGGGATAAAATCAGAATTTTTGAGGATTACATGTGGAGTGCCCCAGGGGTCAGTTCTCGGGCCATTATTGTTTTTGCTGTATATTAATGATATAGGTTTGGTTTCTAAGTCTTTGAGTTGTATTTTGTTTGCTGATGATACAACTGTGATTGGTAGTGGAGATAATTTGAGACAGCTCTTGGATTTGGTGGAGAGGGAACTGCAAAAATTTAAATACTGGTTTGACTCTAATAAATTATCACTTCATTTCTGTAAAACTAAGTGCACTATATTTGGAAATAAGCCTAGAAATTTAAGCAGTAAATTATTGTTGAATGGTATTGAAATTGAAATTGTATCTCAAACTAAATTTCTTGGAGTTTTTGTTGATGACAAGCTTAGTTGGAAAACTCATATAAAACATACTGAGTCCAAAATATCAAAAATTATTGCTATCTTGTACAAAGTACAATACTTTCTCCCCCAACATCTGTTGGTTTCATTGTATCACTCATTACTTGTCCCTTATATGACTTACTGCACTGAAGTTTGGGGAAATGCATATAAAACAAATACTAATCCAATATTTCTGTTACAAAAAAGCTATAAGAGTGATAAGTCCGGTAGTTGGCTCTCACTGCGGTATTGTATCACTTCCTGTTCCAGAGCACAGCAGTGTTTTTCTGTATCTGTTAAATCTGCGCAGTTAGATTGATCTAGTTATCTAGATTACGATTTGTTTCCCAGTGTAATCTTTACGTGCCTTAACTAAAGCACTCCTTCTGCTGAATCACCTCTAAATTATTTACACATTATTCACTTGGCGTGTTTTTAGGAATCCCCTAGCTTAGCGCAGCTACTAGCTCTTAGCCGGTTTAGCATGGTGGCTTCTCCTGTCTCTCCCGCACTTTTCTGCTCTGGGTGTGAAATGTTTAGTTATTCCTCGGCCTCCTTTAGCAGTATCGGTACTTGTAATAAGTGTAGCTTATTCATAGCTTTGGAGGCCAGGCTGGGCGAATTGGAGACTCGGCTCCGCACCGTGGAAAATTCTACAGCTAGCCATGTCCCTGTAGTCGGTGTGGACCAAGGTAGCTTAGCCGCCGTTAGTTACCCCCTGGCAGATCCCGAGCAGCCGGGAAAGCAGGCCGACTGGGTGACTGTGAGGAGGAAGCGTAGCCCTAAACAGAAGCCCCGTGTACACCGCCAACCCGTTCACATCTCTAACCGTTTTTCCCCACTCGATGACACACCCGCCGAGGATCAAACTCTGGCAGCAATCTTCCATTCCAGCTTATTAATTAATCAAAAACCCAGACAGAGCTTTAATTCATTTGAAAGCTTGACTCTTAGTCTTGTCCATCCAAATTGGAAGTCCCAAAAACCAGTTTTATTTGTTGTTATCTATCGTCCACCTGGTCGTTACTGTGAGTTTCTCTGTGAATTTTCAGACCTTTTGTCTTACTTAGTGCTTAGCTCAGATAAGATAATTATAGTGGGCGATTTTAACATCCACACTGATGCTGAGAATGACAGCCTCAACACTGCATTTAATCTATTATTAGACTCTATTGGCTTTGCTCAAAAAGTAAATGAGTCCACCCACCACTTTAATCATATCTTAGATCTTGTTCTGACTTATGGTATGGAAATAGAAGACTTAACAGTATTCCCTGAAAACTCCCTTCTGTCTGATCATTTCTTAATAACATTTACATTTACTCTGATGGACTACCCAGCAGTGGGGAATAAGTTTCATTACACTAGAAGTCTTTCAGAAAGCGCTGTAACTAGGTTTAAGGATATGATTCCTTCTTTATGTTCTCTAATGCCATATACCAACACAGTGCAGAGTAGCTACCTAAACTCTGTAAGTGAGATAGAGTATCTCGTCAATAGTTTTACATCCTCATTGAAGACAACTTTGGATGCTGTAGCTCCTCTGAAAAAGAGACCTTTAAATCAGAAGTGCCTGACTCCGTGATATAACTCACAAACTCGTAGCTTAAAGCAGATAACCCGTAAGTTGGAGAGGAAATGGCGTCTCACTAATTTAGAAGATCTTCACTTAGCCTGGAAAAAGAGTCTGTTGCTCTATAAAAAAGCCCTCCGTAAAGCTAGGACATCTTTCTACTCATCACAGTGGACAGTGGAGTCATCTCTGTGCTTGTTCTGTTAGACCTCAGTGCTGCTTTTGATACTGTTGACCATAAAATTTTATTACAGAGATTAGAGCATGCCATAGGTATTAAAGGCACTGCGCTGCAGTGGTTTGAATCATATTTGTCTAATAGATTACAATTTGTTCATGTAAATGGGGAATCTTCTTCACAGACTAAAGTTAATTATGGAGTTCCACAAGGTTCTGTGCTAGGACCAATTTTATTCACTTTATACATGCTTCCCTTAGGCAGTATTATTAGACGGTATTGTTTAAATTTTCATTGTTACGCAGATGATACCCAGCTTTATCTATCCATGAAGCCAGAGGACACACACCAATTAGCTAAACTGCAGGATTGTCTTACAGACATAAAGACATGGATGACCTCTAATTTCCTGCTTTTAAACTCAGATAAAACTGAAGTTATTGTACTTGGCCCCACAAATCTTAGAAACATGGTGTCTAATCAGATCCTTACTCTGGATGGCAGTACCCTGACCTCTAGTAATACTGTGAGAAATCTTGGAGTCATTTTTGATCAGGATATGTCATTCAAAGCGCATATTAAACAAATATGTAGGACTGCTTTTTTGCATTTATGCAATATCTCTAAAATCAGAAAGGTCTTGTCTCAGAGTGATGCTGAAAAACTAATTCATGCATTTATTTCCTCTAGGCTGGACTATTGTAATTCATTATTATCAGGTTGTCCTAAAAGTTCCCTAAAAAGCCTTCAGTTAATTCAAAATGCTGCAGCTAGAGTACTGACGGGGACTAGAAGGAGAGAGCATATCTCACCCATATTGGCCTCTCTTCATTGGCTTCCTGTTAATTCTAGAATAGAATTTAAAATTCTTCTTCTTACTTATAAGGTTTTGAATAATCAGGTCCAATCTTATCTTAGGGACCTCGTAGTACCATATCACCCCAATAGAGCGCTTCGCTCTCAGACTGCAGGCTTACTTGTAGTTCCTAGGGTTTGTAAGAGTAGAATGGGAGGCAGAGCCTTCAGCTTTCAGGCTCCTCTCCTGTGGAACCAGCTCCCAATTCAGATCAGGGAGACAGACACCCTCTCTACTTTTAAGATTAGGCTTAAAACTTTCCTTTTTGCTAAAGCTTATAGTTAGGGCTGGATCAGGTGACCCTGAACCATCCCTTAGTTATGCTGCTATAGACGTAGACTGCTGGGGGGTTCCCATGATGCACTGTTTCTTTCTCTTTTGCTCTGTATGCACCACTCTGCATTTAATCATTAGTGATTGATCTCTGCTCCCCTCCACAGCATGTCTTTTTCCTGGTTCTCTCCCTCAGCCCCAACCAGTCCCAGCAGAAGACTGCCCCTCCCTGAGCCTGGTTCTGCTGGAGGTTTCTTCCTGTTAAAAGGGAGTTTTTCCTTCCCACTGTAGCCAAGTGCTTGCTCACAGGGGGTCGTTTTGACCGTTGGGGTTTTACATAATTATTGTATGGCCTTGCCTTGCAATATAAGGCACCTTGGGGCAACTGTTTGTTGTGATTTGGCGCTATATAAAAAAAAATTGATTGATTGAATTGATTGATTGATAAGTAAAAAACCATATCGTGAACCAACAAATTCACTGTTTGTTCGTCTTCAGTTTTTGAAATTTTATGACTTGGTTGATTATTTTACAATACAGATAATGTATAAAGTTAAAAATGGACTCTTGCCTCATCATGTCCAGGAGCTGTTTAAAATGAGAGAGTCCAGTTATAATTTGCGTGGATCTTTGGTGTTTGATAGAAGAAAGATTCGAACTACTGCTAAAAGTCATTGCATTTCTGTAAAGGGTGTTAGAGTGTGGAATGACTGTTTGGATTGTATTAAAGTATCCAGTACATTGGCTTGTTTTAAAAGACTGTATAAAAATAATATATTAACTTGTTATAGTTTGCGTAAATTGACTGTGTGGCTATTTTTTTGTTTGTTTGTCTGTTGTATTACTTTGTATGTTTCACTGTGTTACATTGCTGACTGGTAATTGTTTTTTGTGTTTATTTTTTGTTTGTACACAGAAATTGATGTACGGGGTGGACGTTTATAAGCTTTTGCTTCTGCTCATACCCTTTCAGCCACATTAAATTGGTAAATTGTTTGAGTTTTGTTCTATATGTTTTAATTTTTGTTTTCTCTTGACTTGTTTTGTAAATGAGAGATTTTGTTTGTGCGTGCGTGCTGAATAAAAATCATTCATTCATTCATTCAACAAAAAGACGTTGTTTGGATGGCAGCATGTGTTGCTCCAAAACCTGGATGTACCTTTCAGCATTGATGGTGCCATCACAGCTGTGTAAATCGTCCATGTCATAGACACTAACACACCCCCATACCATCACAGATGCTGGCTTTTGAAATTGTGCTGCTAACAATCTGGATGGTCTTTTTCCTTTTTTGCCTGGAGGACACGACGTCCATGATTTCCAAAAACAATTTGAAATGTGGACTCATCAGACCACAGCACACTTTTCCACTTTGTGTCTGTCCATTTCAAATGAGCTCGGGCCCAGAGAAGGCGACGGCGTTTCTGGATGTTGTTGATGTATGGCTTTCGCTTTGCATGGTAGAGTTTTAACTTGCACTTGTAGATGTATGACAATACTTGTCTGAAGTGTTCCTGAGCCCACGCAGTAAGATCCTTTACACAATGATGTCAGTTTTTAATGCAGTGCCACCTGAGGGATCAAAGATCACGGGCATTCAATGTTGGTTTTCGGCCTTGCCGCTTACGTGTAGAAAGTTCTCCAGATTCTCTGAATCTTCTGATTATATTATGGACTGTAGATGATGGAATCCCTAAATTCCTTGCAATTGAACGCTGACAAACATTGTTCCTAAACTGTTGGACTTTTTTTTCACGCAGCTGTTCACAAAGTGGTGATCCTCGCCCCATCTTTGCTTGTGAATGACTGACACTTTTGGGGATGCTCCTTTTATACCCATTCATGACACTCACAGTTAGTGTTTTCAGTTCCCAAATGCTTACTGAGTGTTGTTAGAAGGAAAGATGATGTAACACAGTGGTAAAAACATACCACTGTCCCAGCTTTTTTGAAACGTGTTGCAGGCATCCATCTCAAAATGAGCAAAATATTTGCACAAAAACAATAAAGTTTATCAGTTTGAACATTAAATATCTTGTCTTTGTGGTGTATTCAATTAAATAAAGGTTGAAGAGGATTTGCAAATCATTGTATTCTGTTTTTATTTACATTTTACACAATGTCCCAACTTCATTGGAATTGGGGTTGTATATTATCTGGATAAATTGGTGTAATACTGTTGTATACTGCTGTGCTATGTTTGTTTTTGTTTGGGAGTGGGTTTTCAATAAGCCTTTTTGGCTTCCACCACTCCCTTGCACATTATTCATATTGTATCTTTTTACTTTTATTGTTTTATGTTTATATATTATTTTTGTATGAGTTTTATTTTTGTACTAAATAAACAAATCAAATCAAAAAAATTGAGGCCTACCTGGATGCCTACTGAAAATTCAAGTGGCCAATCATTTTTTTCAAAACAGTTAATGTCTAAGGTGTATTTGTGCTGAATTTGGTGCTTCTATCACCATTTGCAGGATTCCTCTGTAAATATTCTGTTATCTGCTGCACTACTAAGATGATGACTGGAAGACTGGATAACCTAAGATGATGACTGGATGACGTAAGATGATGACTGGAAGACTGGATGACCTAAGATGATGACTGGATGTCCTAAGATGATGACTGGATGACCTAGGATGATGAGTGGATGTCCTAAGATGATGACTGGATGACCTACGATGACGACTGTATGACCTAAGATGATGACTGGATGACCTAAGATGATGACTGTATGACCTAAGATGATGACTGGATGACCTAAGATGATGACTGGATGACCTAAGATGATGACTGGAAGACTGGATGACCTAATATGATGAGTGGATGTCCTAAGATGATGACCGGATGACCTACGATGACGACTGTATGACCTAAAATAATGACTGGATGACCTACGATGATGACTGGATGACCTGAAATGATGACTGGATGACCTTGGACTTTTATTCTGTGCTTTTATTCTGGGTTTTTATCTGTGCAGTGTGTCGACATTTCATTCTGTGACAACATCTGTGATGTTTTTTATTGAATGACAATAAAAGTGAGTCTAAGTCTTTGTTACTTGGTCTCTTCAGAGGATTCTGGCACACTGCTAGAATGACTGTGTCAAACGAGCGGTTAGTAAAGAGACTCAGATGAGGACTATCACTTGAATTGTGAGCAATTTGGCCATGTGAAATTGGGTGGCATGGAAGCCCAACCTACGAAGGACAAAAAGTTAAACTCTGAGACAAACATCAGAGGAGTCAGATACCCAGAAGCAACACTGAGTTTCTGACGAAGGTGGAAGGGTTGAACTGGTGGATAAATACTGCTGCATTGATGAGCTGCAGGTGCGTTGAGCAGCTCAGTGTCATGCCATCTGGAAACAGAGAGGGAGAGAGACGGCAGAGCAGGGAGGATCCAAGCAGCACACAACATAAGCACCTTCTTGCCGCAGCCAAGTAAAAGGTGGGTATGTCCTTGATCTTCTCTAGCTGGTGGCATCCTCATTGCCAAGACACCTGTGTGCCAGATCATACCCACAAAAATGCACTGCATGGCCAATGTGTTGTGATCCTAAGTCACAGTTTGTTTGACACAAAGTCATTCCAGCATTGCCCAAGACTCCACTCAATTTAACATTATATTTAAATAGTCCAAGTGCTGAGATGGTTGCACCCCCCAGTGCCGCTATGGGAAAGGTCTGACATAAACAAAGGCTGATTGATGAAGCCTGTTACATGCAGAATTAGTTCTTGCAGGGCACAGCTCAGCTCATTTGACTGGAATCACTGTCCTCAGAAGATCTCCAGTGTAAAAATCATGTATTAAACACAATTTGTTGCATGGCTTTACACCCAACCAAATCATACACATCCCTCCCCTTCAGCTGAAGCTACATCTGCCCCTGTACTGTATTTGCAATGTCTTCTTGACAAATGCTCCAATTTCCACTTAAAGGAAAAAAAAAGTATACAAACGCAAAACTTTTGTTTTGCTCCCATTTTTCATGGGTTAAAGTAAAATATCTAAGCCGAACAGTTTTGCTACAAAATGTTGGCAGGTGTCTCATGTCAAGATGGTGATTAAACAGCATGATTACTGCACAGATGTGATTTGGACTGGTCACAATAAAAGGATTCTCTAAAATGTGCAGTTAATCCTGAAAAAAGATCTTTATTAGGTATAGAAGATGGATGTGGTGGTCCTGTTGGCTGACATGGCTACATGTTAGTAGAGCAGTTTTTTTTAATGCAGATTCTTGGAGACTGGCCCAAAATAAGAGATTTTAGCTGGGGTATCTTTCTCAAAAGTGTGGGCTAACTCCACCAGGGAGCATTATTCAAAATGGCTGCCAAAAATCTATGATGTACCTTATTTTCACTTTTGACTGGCCTAGAATATTCATCTTGGTGTCTTAATGTATGTTTTGGAGGTCCAGGAATTCATTTCTGCCCTAAAAAGTAATTTATATGGAACACCAGAGGCAAAAATCCAAGATGGCTGCTATAATGGCTACCGTACATAGGAAAACGGGTATTATGCTCCTATTTGATACGAATAGGGCATGTAATACCTCACCTACAGTGTTTTTCAGAGTGTTTAGTCCAATTTTGTATGTTACAAAGCTCTAACCTGTCTGTATATTGAGATATTCAAGATGGTGGCCAAAATGGCTACCACATATGGCCAGATGGCTACAGTTATTCCATCCCCCCCTCTCCATGAGTGATAAAAGCACATGTTTTGTGACAAGTTTGGCATATATCAATGAACATGAAGTGGATAGTCATACTTGAAAGTAAAAGTCTCATTTAAATTCAACCATTGATGTCTTTCACATACAATAATGTGTAACACCAAGTTCATAGCACATAAAATGTAACAATCTAGATAGAAATGTAACAACTTTATAATAACAAACAAGATTTATACACTCTCATTATCAATATGTCAGGAACAGAGTCCTCCAAGAGTCAGGTAAATCATCATTACAAAACAGTCAAACATCCTCTGTGTCACTGTAATCATCGTCTCCATCACTTTCATCAGACATGTCATCTTCAACCACGTCCTGCAAGGATCCCAGAAGGTCTTTGGGTAGGCATGGCTCTGTGTATGTAAGGGGGATATATTTACCATTATCAAGTTTCCAACAGCTGTTTAGTGGTGATGGGATCAGCTCTGTCATGTGAAAGTGAAGAAAGAGATGAGACTGGTAGTTAACTCTCTGCCCTTTCAGTTTGTGGGAGTGTCTGACTTAGACCTTCTGATTCCACAGGTATATCACAATGAGCACTGCTTTCTGGAGTTTCCTCTAGCTTTTTCCGTTTGATGGCTTGTGACAGCTTGTATTGGCTGGCAATCTGAGCCCTGCAAAGTTTATGGAAATAGATTCCCTGTGGACCACTTTCCCACTGAACTGCATCGTATACCGTGCCAAATATATCAAGTCCTTTACAGTTTTTGGCATGGTCACGCAGGGTTTCCCAGGATTCTGATGTGGTTGTGCTTCTGTCTTCATCACAGTCCTTCTGACAAATTATGCAGACCCCTATGGACGCACTGCTTCTTTTCTTTCCTCTTCTTTCAGCCATTATTATTTAGTCCATCTGAAACAGTGGCACAGTTCATAAGTTTCATTGATACTGATTATTGACAAAACTATAAATCCTTACAGCTAGTAGCATAAACTTGAAACTGAACATTAGTTTAACTATATATTTTATTAATTAAATTCAAAGTTTGCTATACTGATACCAATCTTTACAGTTAGTGGTATCAACATGAAATTGAACATTCACGTTAGGTCTATGTTTTATTTGGTATCCTCTTGAAAAGTGAAGCCATCTGAGCCTGAACCTTGAAATTTTAACTCCGAACATATTCAGGTTAGAATGGAAAGTATAAAATACAAAGTACAGAAATCTTTAAAAAGTACCAAAAACTTAAGCGAAATGCAAACAAAGCAAACACATATTAGTGCAAATATGAACCCCCCCAAAAACCATGTATTACTATCATTCATAGTGAAAATAACTGTAGCCATCTGGCCATATGTGGTAGCCATTTTGGCCGCCATCTTGAATATCTCAATATACAGACAAGTTAGAGCTTTGTAACATACAAAATTGGACTAAACACCCTGAAAAACCCCGTAGATGAGGTATTACATGCCCTATTCGTATCAAATAGGAGCGTAATACCCGTTTTCCTATTTACAGTAGCCATTATGGCAGCCATCTTGGATTTTTGCCTCTGGTGTTCCATATAAATTACTTTTTAGGGCAAAAATGAATTGCTGGACCTCCAAAACATATTACATTTAGACACCAAGATGAATATTGTAGGCCAGTCAAAGGTGAAAATAAGGTACATCATAGATTTTTGGCAGCCATTTTCAATAATGCCCCCTGGTGGAGTTAGCCCACACTTTTGAGAAAGATACCGCAGTCAAAATCTCTTATTTTGGGCCAGTCTCCAAGAATCTGCATTAAAAAATTGCTCCCAGAAAATTGGTCATGAACTCAATAGGAGGGTCCTCTACTATGTTGTCTGAAGTTGTGATTCCACTTGGAAGTACTGTCACATTCTCAGAAATGATGTTGGAGGTGGTTTATTGTAGTGAAACGTGCATTCAGTTTGCAGACAACAGCTCATTTGGATATTTCCTGCAGTCAGCATGTCAACTGTACATGCCCTCAAAAACCAACATCCATGGCTTTGCAACAGGTAATTAAACTGCACATTTTCAAATGTCCTTTCATTATCACCAGTCAAAGGCACCTGTGTGCAATAATCATGCTGTGTAATCAGCATCTTAATATCCACACCTGCCAGGTGGATGGATTATATTTGCATAAATTGAGAGAAATAATCCTTTGTGCGCATGGAAGAAATCTTACGTCTTTTGCTTCAATGCATGAAAATGAGAAAAAAAAGTGTTGCATTTATATTTTTGTTGCATGTAGATCCTGATCACTGCTATAATTTAATCAACTTGTAACTGGCTCAACAGTTGTCTCTTCTCAAAAGTTCATCAAAGTCTTTTTGGATACAGAAGAGTTCAGTTTCAGGGGGTTTGCTTCAGAGACTGTGGGCCCTATCTTGCTGATCTGTAGCACACAGTGTAAAGCGTGCGGAATGAATGAATTTAAGGTGTGTTCAAGTCAACTTTAGTATTCATGTGGTGCAAAATCTGAGTGTATAGTAAGGCTCAGGGTGAAAAGGTGTTGCATGTAGTAGTAATGGTTGTGTTTTTGGAAATAACATGAATTACACAAATGTCTGATTTGACCTCCCTATGCGAGTCCAGCACGTTCTCATTATCATGCATGCTGGTGGTTGGTGGACTTCATTTGCGTTCCTCTGGATTTTTTTCTATTTTTATTTGCAAGTGATCAAAATTTAATTAGAGATACTTTATGTCCCATGATGCACTAGGCCCGAGAGCACATCTGTCACTAGGAAACATTGGAACCAATTTGTCATCTGGAGAGGGAGAACATTATAATCCTACCGATAAAAAGGAAAATATCCAGAGAAAAATGGACACAACTGGAGAAATCAGGAAGTGAGATTGGAAAAACCCCAGCAAAAAGAAGAAAAAAAAAGAAGATAAGGACGAGGAAGAAAATGATGAGCACTGGAGGGGAGGGGAGAGGGTGGGGGGGAGATAGTAATCCTGTCTAATTCACTTAGTGTTGCGCTGAGGAAGCAGGACACTAAGAGGATTTGGGACATTCTTTAAATTAGATCAGCAACAATAACAAACTGCAAGGAGAGGTAGAGTGAAGGAAACAAGGAGACACACAGAGAGTGGAGCCATGAAGGATGGAGTCGGTGAGGGAAGATGACATGAAGGAGGAGAGGACTGAGAAGTTAAAGTGGGCGTGGAAGATGCAAGAGAAGGAGGGACATACAAGAAGAAAATGGAATGAAACCTCTAGTGAAAGGCAAAAGGAAAACTTCCTGTTGGTGTCATTTGACAGGAAAAGCAAATATGTGGTGCTATCGGCCTCTAATGACAAATCTTTACTGTAGGTGCTGTGTAGCAAGGCACTCAACCTCCAAAGACACAAAGTGCACTTGTTCGTTAAAGGACACAGAGAAAATGACAAAGTACATCTCTCTATATTGCAGGATATAGTTATAATGAGGTTTGTCAACAGAAAACATAAAATGGCATTGTTAAAACAGGGACGGAAACTCAAAGGAACAAACGTATTCATCAATGAACATCTGACCAAAAGAACGCAGACATCGCCAGGAAAGCTCGTTTCTTAAAAAAGCAGGGAAAAATTCAACAGACATGGAAATCCAACTGCAAAACATTCATCAAACTGAACGGAACACCAGAACAAGCGAAGGTTATGGTAATCAGGAACATCGAGGAACTGGACAAATACGACCAATAAGGTATGAGGACACAAACACATCACAACACCATGACACAGACCAGAGGAACCTATTCATCTACTACATCATCTACATCTGGAGACAAGAAGGATATAACTCAAAGGATTGCTGATCATGGAGAAGTAGAACTGAGAACATTTAAATACACAGACCACAATGTACTGGACTTGGAGCACGATATAGACATGGACAATAATTTCTTCTCAAATATCAATGACAGTTGTTGCTATTATACAGATGAACAGTTTAATCGGATCATTAAAACGGATAACAAATTATCAATAATCCATTTCAACAGCAGAAGTCTATATGCAAACTTTAACAACATTAAAGAATATTTAAGTCAGTTTAAAAAAATATTTAACATAATTGCTATATCAGAAACATGGATCAATGAAGATAAAGGAATGGATTTTGAACTGGATGGATATGAATTTAATTGTGTAAACAGAAAGAATAAGAGTGGAGGAGGAGTGGCTGTGTATGTGGATAAGAACATGGATTATAAAATAGTAGACAATATGACAACTGTGATTGATAACTTATTAGAATGTATAACTATTGAAATATGTGAAGAAAAAAGCAAAAATGTATTAGTCAGCTGTATATATAGAGCACCAGGATCTAGTATTGAAACATTCACTGACTGTATGGAAAAAACATTCTCAAAAACTAATCAAAAAACTGTGTTCATTTGTGGTGACTTAAATATTGATCTGCTCAATCCAAATAAGCATAAAATAACAGATGAATTTATCAATATAATGTACAGTATGAGTTTATATCCAAAAATCACCAGGCCAAGCAGAATTACATCCCATAGTGCTACCTTAATTGATAATATATTCAGCAATGATATTGAGAATAACACTGTGAGTGGATTATTAATCAATGACATTAGTGATCATCTACCAGTTTTCATCGTTTATAATAGAAACCATCGGCGGAATCAGCCAGAGGAGAAAATAAAATACAGGCGAGTGCGGACAGAGGAAAACATGAACACACTAAAGAAGGATTTACAGGAGCAAAACTGGGAAAAGGTATACAGTGAAAGTGATGTTGATAGTGCATATGAAACTTTTTTACAAATATTTACATCATTATATGATAAAAATGATCCAATTAAACAAGACTACAGAAAACAAAAAATCCAAGATCGACCATGGATGACGAAAGGGTTACGAAATGCATGTAATAAGAAAAATACACTGTATAGAGAATTCATAAAACTAAAGACTAAAGAGGCAGAAAATAGATATAAGAAATACAAAAATAGATTAACTAATATTATACGGGTATGTAGGAAGGAATATTATAGTAACATATTATATAATAACAAAAACAATATTAAAGGAATATAGGATATATTAAATAGCATTATCAAAAATGGTAATAAAAAACAGAGTTACCCTCAGTATTTCATTGATAATAATGTCAAGAAGGAAAATAAGGATGAGGTAGTCAACGGTTTTAATAATTTTTTTGTAAATATTGGACCAAGCTTGGCAGAAAAAATTCTCGATTCCCAACCTGAGGATTGGGATAATAATCTCATAGAAAGAAATCCCTGTTCAATGTTCCTCACAGCAGTGGATGGAAAATTATAGACATTGTGAATAATTGTAAATATAAAACATCTACCGATTTAAATGAAATTGATATGGTGGTGGTAAAACAGGTCATTGAATGGATTGTAGAACCATTAACATACATCTGTAACTTATCATTTCAAACCGGTAAATTTCCCAATCAAATGAAAATAGCTAAGGTTGTGCCGCTGTATAAGACTGGGGATAGACACCACTTCACAAATTATAGACCTGTTTCTTTGCTTCCACAATTTTCCAAATTATTAGAAAAGTTATTCAATAATAGATTAGACAAATTCATAAATAAACATAAATTACTTACTGATAGTCGATATGGATTCAGAGCACATAGTTCAACATCACTTGCATTAATAGAATCAGTTGAGGAGATTACAAACGCCATAGACCACAAATTACATTCAGTTGGAATATTTATAGACCTTAAAAAGGCTTTTGATACAATCAATCATGACATATTAATCAATAAACTTGAACAGTATGGGATTAGGGGGTTGGTGTTGCACTGGGTAAGAAGCTACTTAAGTAACAGAAAACAGTTTGTGAAGTTGGGGGAATATACATCATCATGCTTGGACAATGCTTGTGGCGTCCCACAGGGGTCAGTATTGGGTCCAAAACTGTTTCTAATTTATATAAATGATATGGTCAATGTTTCCAAAATATTAAAATTAATATTATTTGCAGATGACACAAGCATTTTTTGTTCAGGGGGGGATTTGCAGGAGTTACTGAGGAGGATCAGTATAGAAATGGGAAAATTGAAAATATGGTTTGACAGAAACAAATTATCATTAAACTTAAGTAAAACAAAATACATGTTATTTGGCTATTGTAATACAGACATACAGGTTCAGTTACAAGTCGAGGGGGTAGATATTGAAAGGGTACATGAAAATAAGTTTCTGGGGGTGATAATAGATGATAAGATAAACTGGAAGACTCATATAAAACATATACAAAGTAAACTGTCAAGAAGCATTTCAGTTCTAAACAAAGCGAAACATATTCTGGACCACAACTCACTCCGCATTCTTTACTGCTCACTGGTTTTACCATATTTACAGTACTGTGCAGAGGTATGGGGTAATACTTATAAAGGTACAACACAATCACTATCAGTAATGCAGAAAAGAGCTATAAGAATTATTCATAATACTGGCTATAGAGATCATACAAATCCACTATTTTTACAATCCAAATTCTTAAAATTCACAGACTTGGTTCATTTTCAAACAGTACAAATCATGTATAAAGCAATAAACAATTTACTTCCAGCAAATATTAAAAATATGTTTTTTAACAGAACAGGGGATTGCAGTCTGAGGGGGAAATTTAATTTAAAGCATCAGTGGGCACGAACAACATTAAAAGGTTTCTGTTTTTCTGTCTCTGGGGTGAGGATGTGGAACAGATTGGGAGTGTGGCTCAAGCAATGTCCAAGCATGAACCAGTTCAAACAGCGGTACAAATATAGTTTTCTTTTTCAATTTCATTCATTCATTCATATAGAGAGGAACTGCAGGATTGTCTTACAGACATAAAGACATGGATGACCTCTAATTGCCTGCTTTAAAACTCAGATAAAACTGAAGTTATTGTACTTGGCCCCACAAATCTTAGAAACATGGTGTCTAACCAGATCCTTACTCTGCATGGCATTACCCTGACCTCTAGTAATACTGTGAGAAATCTTGGAGTCATTTTTGATCAGGATATGTGATTCAAAGCGCATATTAAACAAATATGTAGGACTGCTTTTTTGCATTTGCGCAATATCTCTAAAATTAGAAAGGTCTTGTCTCAGAGTGATGCTGAAAAACTAATTCATGCATTTATTTCCTCTAGGCTGGACTATTGTAATTCATTATTATCAGGTTGTCCTAAAGGTTCCCTGAAAAGCCTTCAGTTAATTCAAAATGCTGCAGCTAGAGTACTGACGGGGACTAGAAGGAGAGAGCATATCTCACCCATATTGGCCTCTCTTCATTGGCTTCCTGTTAATTCTAGAATAGAATTTAAAATTCTTCTTTTGAATAATCAGGTCCCATCTTATCTTAGGGACCTCATAGTACCATATCACCCCAATAGAGCGCTTCGCTCTCAGACTGCAGGCTTACTTGTAGTTCCTAGGGTTTGTAAGAGTAGAATGGGAGGCAGAGCCTTCAGCTTTCAGGCTCCTCTCCTCTGGAACCAGCTCCCAATTCAGATCAGGGAGACAGACACCCTCTCTACTTTTAAGATTAGGCTTAAAACTTTCCTTTTTGCTAAAGCTTATAGTTAGGGCTGGATCAGGTGACCCTGAACCATCCCTTAGTTATGCTGCTATAGACTTAGACTGCTGGGGGGTTCCCATGATGCACTGAGTGTTTCTTTCTCTTTTTGCTCTGTATGCACCACTCTGCATTTAATCATTAGTGATTGATCTCTGCTCCCCTCCACAGCATGTCTTTTTCCTGGTTCTCTCCCTCAGCCCCAACCAGTCCCAGCAGAAGACTGCCCCTCCCTGAGCCTGGTTCTGCTGGAGGTTTCTTCCTGTTAAAAGGGAGTTTTTCCTTCCCACTGTCGCCTAGCGCTTGCTCACAGGGGGTCGTTTTGACCGTTGGGGTTTTTCCGTAATTATTGTATGGCTTTGCCTTACAATATAAAGCGCCTTGGGGCAACTGTTTGTTGTGATTTGGCGCTATATAAATAAAATTGATTTGATTTGATTTATATTTGTGGCACCTTGTGTTTCTTCAGGTCCCCGCAGAGTGTTTGCAGGAGGAGTCGGCGGGTTTGGACCTACTAAGATGAAATTCTACAACACAAAATTTTATTAACTGTTTAAATATTCTCTTGTATTTTTACTTGTTATGACCTGTAAAGGTTAAAGGGGAAGTACGACATTTTTTTAATCCAGGCTGTTTTTAGAAGTTGCGGGCTTCATCTTTTCACTCGAGACAAAACTGAATTTAATCGCTGTGGAATTGATTTGGAACACAAACACTGTAAAGTACTAACTATCTATTTAATCTAATGGTACGAGTCAAACTAAAACATCTTTTTGTCATCACTGAAGAAGCAAAAAAAAAAAAAAAATTTTTTTTTTTCAGAAGTGTCTGGGAGCACAGAGGGGGTCCTACAGATGTAAAAATGCACAGTTACCTTACTAAATGTAAAGATTTTTTTTTAAATGATTATGATTATACAGTTAGCTGCTTACCTTTGCCTCCTGCTCATCTGGTGGCACCGCTCTCCATGGAGCCATTACAAGTCGATGCAGATGAGGGGCTTGATCTTAGGCCACATTATATTTCACTTTCATACGTTAATCTATCTGTGCATGTCAGATGGTGTAACATTACTGGCCACATACTTCTATGCATCCTTGACATAGGTACTGTCGTTAAGAGAAATATGTATAATATATATGTATAATATACATAAAATATGTCTGTCTGAAACAACCAGATCATTTACAACGTGAAGGCTTTGTTGATCCGGGACGTCGTCTGACTTTCACAAAAAGGCAGAAGGCGTGGACATCAGCACTTTTTCAGTGCATTCCACTGTTACTGGAGTTTTTTTCATGGAAAGAAAAGCAGAGGGACGCACCACCATTACGTGGCACAAAACCACCTCCGTGTTGGTCTCACAGGACGGCTTTCAGGTGGATTTTAGACGGCTGTCGGTTGCTTTTCAGTCGTGTGATTATCCGAGAAATTGAGTATGAGCTGGACATGCCCCAACATGTCCTGTGAGGCTTCATCACAACGTTGCTTTGCGCCATGCGGCTCCACCGCGACGCGCAGAATTCTGCTCCTCTTTCCACGACAAAAACTCCTGTAACAGTGGAATGTGCCGTTCATTTCTAAACTGGACGCTGTCTTGATCCGGTATGTCGTCTGACTAGCACAGGAATTGTGAAAAGACGTGGACATCAGCACTTTTTCGGCACATTGAGACAGACGTGCGGAGGAGTTGGCTGATGCAATCACACATGATTCAAATCCATATGGTTTTTGAAAAAATAAAAAGGTCGGATACTTTTCTAACAGACCTCGTATATGCGTGTGTGTGTGTGTGTGTGTGTGTGTGTGTGTGTGTGTGTGTGTGTGTGTGTGTGTGTGTGTGTGTGTGTGTGTGTGTGTGTGTGTGTGTGTGTGTGTGTGTGTGTGTATATAAATTTGTGATTTTCCAGTCAGGTGGGGATTTGAATCCATGATCTTCTGGACTCAAGCCCAACACCTTAACACTAGACCATCACCTCCTCCTTATATGTATGTATGTATATATATATACATACATATTCTATTTCTACCTCATTTCTTATCAATCAATCAATCAATCAATCAATCAATCAATCAATCAAGTTTTATTTCTAAAGCGCTTTACAACAACCAAAGTTGATCAAAGTGCTGCACACAATTAAAAACAACCATAAGATAAAACATATACATCTAAAATATATTAAAGTTGTCAATTTCCAGGGAGTCACAGCTCTATGTGTCAAAGGCCAGTTGAAACAAATGCGTTTTCAGCCTGGCTTTGAACAGGGGCAAGGATGAAATGGAGTGTAACTCCAGAGAGTTCCAGAGTCTAGGACCTGCCACGGCAAAGGCACGATCGCCACACTGTCTACCTTGGAACCTGTCGACCACCTGTCGACCTTGGAACCTGTCGACCACCTGTCGACCTTGGAACCACCAGCAGGTGTTGGTCTGAAGAGCGCAAGGCTCTGCTGGGCTGGTGAGGGGTCAACATGTCACTGAGGTAAGATGGTGCAAGGCCATGGATTGAACTAAAGATGAACAACAAGAGTTTAAATTGTATTCGGAACTGAACCGGGAGCCAATGGAGGGAGTAAAGAACTGTGTAGCAGTGAATCCATTTCAGTTCCTGGTTGTCTCATAACAGTTTCATGATGAAGCTGGATAACTGGTGAAGTAACATACAAAACTTGCACTTTTGCACAATTTTTCCAGACACAGACACAGAAG
The DNA here is from genome assembly GCF_902500255.1 of Thalassophryne amazonica. Taxonomy (NCBI): domain Eukaryota; kingdom Metazoa; phylum Chordata; class Actinopteri; order Batrachoidiformes; family Batrachoididae; genus Thalassophryne; species Thalassophryne amazonica. The sequence continues at coordinate 50,745,221 of NC_047106.1, forward strand.
CTGAAAACTTCTTCATGGTTTTCTTGTCGTCTTGGTGGCTTTTCTCACTCTCCTTCTTGCACAGTCGGTCTGTGGGAACTGCCCCCTCTAGACAAATTTTCCATACAGCACCATACTGTTTGTATTCCTTAGTGTATATGTGTATGTGTGTGTGCGCGCGCACACGCATGAGTGTTGGGGCGTACTTGGAAGCACTGGGATTAGGAATCGATTAAGAGGAAATTGGACTGCAGAAGGGAGGAAGAAGGGATGAATGGATAGAGAGATGGAGGGCTGATGGTCCTCTCTGGCAGCCTGCGGCGTTATTACAGCAGGCTTCTGCAGCAGCCCAGCCACCAGCTTGTTTGACGGGGATTAGAGGAAAGAAATGAATCATATTTCTAAGTCCCCGGCCCTCCGTCTGTGTTTCTGTGCTGTGGATCCATATGCTGCTGCCAGGGATTAGACGAACATACTACTGGACGTATGTCTGTCCATCCAGTTTGAGAACCACTGCTCTAACTTAAACCAAAACAAAAAACTTATGCCTGGTGTGGAATTTTTTTTTTTTTTTTTTTTTTTTCGTGGATCAATAAAACAGAGCAGACAAAAAATTTAAAGACAATTTATTTTTATGTTATTTTATTTAGTGAAACATTGTGGGAGTATTTTACTGAAGAAGTGTTTATTAATTAAAAGTTTGGTTTTACCTGGAAAACAAAATAATTAAATATGGAAGTGTATCTACAAAAAAACAGCATAACCTGTAAAAATATAATGCAATGCTCGGCCGTATGAGCATTGTCTTCTTTATAACTTGCTCTTGATTAATTGGTATCCTACTGCAAAGTATATATATATATATATATGACAAATTAATTACACATTTATTATTTACATTAAGATCCTACTGTCTTATGTACATTTGTACATGTTCAATAAAGCCCCTCCATCAATCAATCAAGCATAAACAATATTTAGAGGTGGTAGAGGTGTTATCAGGTTACAAAAACAGCATTTTCAGTTTTAGAAGTGTTTATTTCTCACTAGCTTTTACATAATATATGACGAAGAGGTTATATTTCTACTTGGGACTCCGGCGAGGGCGGTCGCATCTCCTGTCCCCATCCACCACCATCCCGGCCCCCGCACACATACACACACACACACACACACACACACACACACACACACACACACACACATACACACACTTTCGATTCGGGTATTCAGGTAACGGACTGTTTCAAAGTTTAGTGCACATAAACAACGTCAAATGTATATGTGTAGTCTTTAATTCTGATGTGTGCCATTATTGCGGTAAACAAGTAATAATTGTGGATTAATTGCTGTATCTTGTCTGTGGAAATTGGAGTGTGGACGTAATCTCGTTGTTGCACTCGTGTAATGACAATGAATAAATCTCATTTATCTATCTATCTATATACACAAATGAAACAGTTTGCAGCTAGCTAGACCAGCTACTGATGTCATGGTGCTGCTCTACTCTGATTGGCTGTCAAAAAAAAAAAAAACAGAACAGAATGAAACAGAATTTGACTTTTTAACCTCTTAAAATGCCTCTTAAAATAGGTCAAGGTTACCAATCTCTGAACTTGTCCAAAGTCTGTGTCCCAAGAATGTTCCCTGAGAATTTGAAGACTCTGACAGTAATAGGACTGGACTTATGCTGAGCACAGACAGATGGACAGACAAACAGACGGACGTAAGGATGCAAACTCTTCATAATACCATATTTGATGGTCTTGGATAATAAAATAACATGGCAAGATATGGTGTTTTGGGCATTGGTGTATGGAGGACCAAACATAACATAAGTATAAATAAATGCATAAATGAAATGAATTGGCTAGACATTTTGTACAACTCTGAAAGTAAGAAATTCAGTTACTGTCCACATCACACAGTATGGCATTTTGTTCAATTGTAACTTGGGTAAATACACCTTAATGCCCATTAGTGTGCGTAGTGCATTGCACTTTGCTAATGAGCTTTTTAGCTGCAGTGTTGTGCTGCATCACTGTGGGCCTGAAAGTTGTTGTGTGTTCTCAAACCAAATCCCTAGCAGACGTCTGAGTGTTACTGGGCGGCCTGAGGAGTCAGGTGCATCATCCACCAAAGTTACTGTGATGATGCCACAGAATTCCATATTGCATATATACACATACATATTACATATAACAGACAAAATTTTGTACAGCCATTTTTTGTTATTTTATTATTATTTTTAATATTTAAGAAGTGCCCCTGAAATTACAGTTCATGTCGATTTACATCCTCTGTGGCATTTCTGACATATGAAGACAGACACCTGTTGTAGTTGTGAGTGATTCTGCAGTGCTGACTTTCGTTCTGACCCTGATGAGACTCTGCCCATTTCTGAGTCCTTGTGATATTTGTTCCTGAATCTTTTTTTGTTGTTGTTTTTCCTGTTTGTAAGTGACCATTATCTGATCTGACAGCAGTCATATCACCAGTGATGACGTAGAAAGCAGAATGAAATCAAAACTGTAGCTAATCTCCGAGCACATACACAAAGGAAGGTAACAGGAAAAATACATAAATGTCATGAAAAAAATGCACTCCCGGGGGCTGCCCGGCTCACCCGCATCAAAACCCATGTCTGCTTAGCAACCCCAATAAAAATATCAGTCTTACAGTATATGGAACAGGAAGTTACACAAGAACCACTTTCTTATTGCAAACAGGCAAACCTCCAACCAAGCAGTATTGAATCTACGTATGTCCTGAAAGCACCACCATGCACAACTAATAATCTACATATCAGAGAAAAGTAATCCTGTAGCTCTGAATCAGTGCTAAATACAGGGAAAGTAACAGTAGGCCAAGAACTAACCCCTGAGGAATCCCATGCTTCACATTGGACTATCCCAAGACTGAAGATCAGTGTTCCATTAGCTCCTAGAGAAAGAGAGAAAGTTGCATCTTGCTAATAACTGCAATGTGTGTGCATGTGTGCATACGTGTGCCACTCAACCTGTCATATAACAAACATAATATGGGAGAAACCGATAACATGTTCCATTTTGGTCACTTGGCCACTCCAGCTGTTTCTTGCCTTATCATATCTTCATTGTATGGTTGTTAATTTTGAAGCACAGTTTTGCATGAAGATATCAAGCTTCTCATTGTGCAGCAAAATACCAGCAGCATGCTTAAAACCTTTCATCCACTGCAGTTCTCACATCCTGCATGGAGATGACCCTCTGGCCTATCAGTGGCTACAACACACAGAAACATTCATCAATCCACAATAATCTGCCCATCTCTGGTATTTCAGTTTGAGGCCGGGGTAGCGGCAGGACTCTGTATTAGGGGTAGTTCTAATCTGTTTTCTGTCCTCTCTGCTCTGCTCTCTTTCATCTCTGCCTTATTCCCACTCAACCTCTTGTATGGATTAGTGGAACGTTCCCAGAAACTGATTCCCAATCTTCCTTGAATGTCTGACAGACCCTTTTCTTCTATTGCTTCCCTGAAGCCAGACAGACGAATGACAGCGTGTCAAAGGTAGAACCATAAACTGTATATATACTGCACAAACCTTCTGTGATGTCACTCCATATGGTTTCTGAAGACCGGTTTTGAAGCTCAAATTTGGCAGCTTCAAATGTCGACCATCTTGATAGTGCCTAACTCCACCTGACCCCCAGCAAAACAAAAATGGGCAAGAGATGGAACATGGGTAGGACCTGCGTGAAATACATTGGATGAACGAACCCCAAATAAGTCCCATTTCACAGTTACCAAACAAACAAAGCTAAACTCAGGCTAACAGGTTGACTTTGGTTCGGTTGTTTGATTCATAAATATTTTTGTGGACTGCGCTGAAGTTGGATGTGGGTATATTAAAATATATATGACCTTAGTCATCATTGCAACTTCAGTGGACCTCATGTCACTACGCTACTTGCTAATTAGTGCTAACCTGGTGCTAATGGTGCTATCATATTTTATGGAATACTAAAATTCCACTCAACAGAAACACTGGAGCACAGATTTCTTTGATGGTCCTTTAGTACAATGAATTACACAGCAAGCAATATTACCTCAGATATTTGTAATAAAATGATCAGAAAGAACAAACAGTTGGCTCGAATGGGTTGAGTCCACAGCAGTTAGCAGGCACCGGTAGCAGGGCCGTGACTCTGGCACACAAGTGTCACTCAAAGTGGCCAAGCCTCTAATTATTCATAACTTTGTGGCTTAAAACATCTTGGACTAAAGTTATGTTTTTAAATCCCCCTGTACAGTTGTTACAAAGCAGGAAACTTAACTATTATTGGGGTGGCATAACTTTTTTTTTCATAAGAATTGTGCATTTGGTGATAAAAGCACCAAATTTGGCACAGCTGTAGCCAAACATATTACACAAAAATCTGGATATTGAGCCATCATGAATTTTCATCATGGTTGCCATGGTGACCATTTCTCAAAATGTTCTAATCGTATTGCAAAATATACCACAGTATTAGTCTGATCTTAATTCCAAAAGGTAGTTTGGACTATGTGTGACTAAATGTTATGGAGTTATGTGGTAAAAACAACAAAATGGATGACAATGGTCAATTTCAGTTTGTACCGGGGTCAAAAGTTAAAGTTGCTTTAATTTTGGAAAAAAAGTGATGCAAATTATTGTTTTACCTAACAGAAGTTTAAAAAGAAATAGTCTTCACCATGTGTCATGCTTAGTTATCATGTTACAGGTTAACATATGTCATATGCCATAGAATCC